>NW_006399775.1:13212397-13212903 GCF_000299155.1 Elephantulus edwardii
TTCCTTCAGCTTAAGAAATGCCAAGAGAGTTCACCCCTTTTGATTCTCTGACTTCAGCTCTTTGCACATTTCGTTACAATACTTTGCTTTGTCTTCCTGAGCTGCCCTTTGACATTTTCTGCCCAGCTCCTTGACTTCCTGATTTCTCCCTTTTGCTTTGGCATCTCAGTGCTCTATGCAATATTCAGAGTCTCCTATGACATCCATCTCCGTCTCTTATTCCTCCTTCATAATGACCTTTTGCATTTATCAAGGATGATATTCTTGATATTCTTCCACAGCTCATCTGGACTTCATTCCTTGGTGTCCATGGCCTCAAACCTGTTCTTGAGATGATTTTTTAATTCAAGTAGGATAGATTCAATGTCTAATTTTGGTTCTTGTGGATTTAATATTCTTAAGCTTTAGGTTAAACTTTCATATAAGTAATTGATGGCCTGTTCCACAATCAGCACCTGGCCCAGTTTTCACAGCTGATATTGATCTTGAACGTTTCTCTCCACAAA
>NW_006399775.1:13215433-13216042 GCF_000299155.1 Elephantulus edwardii
GCACATAACAACAACAACAACAACAAACATACAGATAGTCAATGCACCCTGCTGGGGTTGGCCATCTCCCACTTTACATCACTGATCTCATCTGTGAAGTGCCACTCTAACCACTTCATTATGAGGCTAATTCTTTTCTTGTGAAAAATACAAGACAAATTATTTCAAATTAGATAATTAGTAGAGTCTACTATTTGATCCGAACAGATCTTTCCTGTGATTTGTTTCTTTCAACTTGAAGGCCTGGTAAAGCATAAGACAGTCAGGGAAGCAATAAGAAATATAAGTTTACATTAATACCATCAACACTAATTTTACCTACTCTAGTAATAATGGTCACAGCCTTCAATTTAAGCCTGAAGAATCTTTAGGCTTTCACACATATCCTCATTTATTGTAGAATTTCTTTTTGATTCATTACCCAGTTCAATATCAAGAAAACAAAGATTTTCACCACTGGGCCAATTGGCAGCATCAGTATGGATGGTGAAGAGACTGAGATAGTTAACAGTTTTAGTTTGCTTGGTTCCACAGTCAACAATCTTGGTAACAGCAGCCAGAAAATCAGAAGAATTGCATTGGGAAAGTCAGCTGTGAGGGACCTCTCAA
>NW_006399775.1:13216477-13234192 GCF_000299155.1 Elephantulus edwardii
TTTAGGGCTCTTGTACATAGGGTCACTATGAGTCACAAACGACTCGATGACACATAACAACCACAACCTAGTTCAAAGGACTTATCTTCATGAACTATTTCAATGTAAGAGTGTTCACACACAAAAAAATAAGACATAATCACAAGCAAATGATAAAAACAATAATGGCTAATCTTTATAATGGAGAGAGCGATGATTCAGTGATAGAATTCTTGCCCTCCACACAGAAGATGCAGGTCAATTCCCAGTGAAAGCTCCTCATGCACAGTCATCTGTCAGTGGTGGTGTGCTCGGTAATATGAAGCTGAACTAATACAGACTACTAAGGGGTAGACTGCCAAAAAAAAAAATAAATCAGCAGAAACGCTATGGATTAAAACAACTCAAACAAAAATTCATCATTAGCATATTGCACAATCAGCGAGCATTTGGTTCTCTTGTGTCTGGGGTGGCAATGAGTTGGGAGCCAACTCAAAAGTACCCCCAAAAATTCCTAATGTGTCAGGAACTATGTTAAGTATTTTCTACGTATTAATTCTTCTAATCACTAAAATAATTAACACAAAAATACAATTGGTAAACAACATCATTGTAAGGGAAAAAGAACAATGTGGAGACAAGTCCCACCTCCACTAACTCCACAAGACTGAAGTGCTCCCATCTACAGCATCCACCACACAAAATTAATTCCCATGGGGTATGACAAGCCCTCCCATGCTGCTGTACGCACTTACTGGGTCTGAAACGTGTTGCTATGACCACACAGACTTCATGGATCACACTCACAGTTATGGATTTATTGGGAAAGTTAATAGGCTTTATTATTTATTAATCTTAATTAGGGAAGTTCAAGATTCAGTTGTTCAGTATGGAGAGCTTCTCAGTAAATAGCAAACACAATCCTTCATAACAAGCTATGATTTAGCTTAAAAGCAAGATGTTGTTGTTATTGTTGTTGTTGTTGTTGTTGTTAAGTACCATCAAGTTGAACATGACTCATAGCGATCCTATGAACAAAAGATCTGAATCCTGTGCTATTCTGCACCATCCTCATGCTTCCTGACACACAAGAGCCTACAGCAGCAGTCACCGTGTCCATCCACCCGGTTGAGGGTCTTCCTCTCCTTCGCCAACCCACCACCCTTCCCAGCATCCTGTTCTTCTCCAAGGAATAGCACCTCCTAGCAACATGTCCAAAGTATGCCATTCTTGCCTCCAAAGACAACTCCCACATCATCCTCTCCAAGATATATCTGTTGGTTCTCTTGGCTATCCATGGGATGTTCAGTGCTGTTCTCTAACACCACAGTTTAAAGATGTCAATTCTTTTTCTGTCATACTTATTCACTGTCCATTCATTCTCGGATGCATGGCTAGTAATTGGAAAGACTATAGCTTGAATCAGATGCATCTTAGTTCTCAAACTGACATCATTATTCCTCAATAATTTGGAAAGGTCCCTAACTGCAGATCTCCCCAGAAACAACTTTGTCTTGGAGTAAGTACAACCAAGGTATTCTTTAGAGGCAAAAATAGTGAAACTTCATCTTATATTTCACGCTTTGAGCATGCTACCAGAAAAAGGCACCAGTCTTGGGAAAAAGAGATCATGTTTAGAAAAAGAGAGGGTCCTCAAAGAAAGAAGACTCAGTAAGATAAGTTGATACACTGACTGCAACAATGAACTTGAGCATGGCAAAAATTGTGAGAACAGTACGGGACAGAGTAAAGCTTAGATCTGTTGTTCATAATATCACTACTAGTACCAGAGGACTCAATTGCACCTAACAAAAACAACAATCTCTAAAAGAGCCCTATGATATATAATTAACCACATTCAAAAGGTGAAGAGATTGAAATGTAAAGAATTTAAGTATCTTAGCTCAAGGCATTCAATTAGTGTACAATAGAGTCAAGGTTGAGACCTTGACATGGTTGATTCCAGAGCAAATGCTTTTAATCCCTCATATTATCATTACCCCTGTAGAAATCTCCTCTGTCCTAAAAACGCTGATTTTACCATTGCAGGAAATGAAAAAAAAAAAGAGGAAAAAAAAAAGACTCAATATTTTCTCTGACAAAAAAGTCTGTGCCTTAACTCAATTTTCGGAATGTTCACATTATCCCCAGCACACAGTGGAAATATAAAACAAATTCTGTGGAAAAAATATTTACAGGCAATCACAAAAACAAGTAACAATAGATAAAACAAAGCAAAATTAAGATGAATGCAAAAGAATATAGAAGCACAGAACACCAATGATAATAGCCAAGACAGGGAGAAAAGACGTATGTCACTGTATAAGGAGTGTTTAAATACTGCTTGAAATTCTTTATGTCATATCTGATTTTTAAAACGTTTTTAATGACTTAAAATGAACATCAAATGAATAGATTGTGAACTATCATCATAAAAATTATTAAAGTTGAATTTAGTGGTGCAAGTAAGTCTAAGAGCACTGATGGCACTTTATGAAAGTTTAGAACTTATATAATGTACTAGAAAAGCTCCTAAAGATTATTTTCATCAACTCTTCTTCTTTTCAAGATTTTAAAAGAGTCACTACCCACAGTCATTCAGTGGCAGCCTAAGAGTTTAAGCAAACTAATCCTAAAACACTTCATTTTTCTTCCCATTTTATCTTAACAACTGAAGGTAAACATAATCTTGATTTAAAAAGTCAAGGGGGCAAGAAAGAGTACAAAATTTGGATACAAAAAAATCAACTGAGGCTCTAAAGGAATGTTAAAGAGCCATTGGCTTCCCTATGGATAAGAAATTCTTCTTCCCATAGGACTTTGCTAGGAGTGAGACTGACGTGCCAAGAGGATTCAGGCAGTCAGCCATCAGTGGCTCCTCCCCACAGCCTGGCCATTAATGCATCCCATCTTATTGTGTTCCTCGTTGATAGTTCCTTAAGAATGTTATATTTATATAACACAAATGCAACTCACTGCTGTCAAGTCAGAACTGACTTAGTTAACCCCCCACTGGGCTTCTGAGGCTGTAAGGCACATGGGCAATTGCCCATCTTTTTCATGTGGAGCCACTAGCGAACCCAAACCACAAGAGAGGTGTGTGGGCTTTGGGTTAGCAGCACAACTCTCTGCAATTAATGCCATTGGAGCTCCCTTACAGGTGACCAAATCTTGGCTAGGTTGTTGTTAGATGTTGTTGAGTTGGCGCCAACTCATAACAACTTTATATGCAACAGATCAAAATTTGCCTATTTTTAGGGCTTCAAGCACTTCTTTTCTTTGCTGTCAGATAAAGCTGTGGCTAGCTGCTGTCAAGTGCACTCATTATGGAATCCCTACAGAAAAAAATGCCTCTTGGTCTTGTTCCATCAGTTTTGAAACAAAGGATCAAACCATGATTCATGCACAGGGTTCTCATTAGCTGATTTTCAGAATTAGGTCACCTTCCTACTTGGGTTTCTTCATACTTTTTTTTTATCTACAAACACCCCTGAAACAGCATCATTCCAACAAGCAAACCACGTACGACTAATGGGTGGAAACTGCACTTGAGGTGAACTTGCTAGAAACAATCCAGGGCTCCCACATAAAAGGTACCACAGTTTATTTTACTTCCGTATGATATCCTAAAACAAAAAGCAACCTGGGAGTCAAAAGACTTGGGTTGTGGTTTTAACTCTGCCACTTTCTGGCTATATGACCTTGGGCTAGGAGTCACTTGCCTTTTCTGGGTTCTTGCTTCTGCATTTGTGAATTCAGAGAACCTAGATTTCTAACTGGATGCTCTGATGGCGTGGTCCATAACAAGGTGCACTGCTACTCCAAAGACTGTGCACCTCCAGCAGTTCAAATCCAATAGCGCTCTGGTAGCTTAGCTGTAAGGGTTATGCTGCTAACTCAAAGGACACAGTTCAAATACACCAGCTGTTCCGTGAGAGAAGATTTACAGCTTCTAAAAGCCTGCTGGTGAGTCAGCTGTAAGTTAGTTACTACTCTGAGGTACATAACAACAACAATGCTCACTCTGCAGGGGATAAAAAATGGGCAATCTTCTCTCAGAAACCTGATGGAGAGTCACTATGAGTCAGAACTGATTAGATGGCATGGAATTTGAGTTTGAGTAGATTTCTAAGATCCTTGGGATTTTTAAGAAATCCTAAGATTTCTTTCTAGCCTAATTAAAGTATATCCAGTTCTGTTAGCTAAACATCTAAATGACAAATGACTGGGTTATTAAAAATCCCCAATGCTTATAATGCTTTCGGTATGACTATCAGCTACCTGTCTATATTATTCAACACTCATTGCCATCGTGTTGGTTACAATTCTTAGCCAACCTTCATTGGGTATGAGAGAAGACTATTGTTTATGTCTCAAGAAGAGATGGATTCAAAACACCAGAAAGGCACACCCTCTGAGTTAGCTGCATAACTGCATATGTATTAAACTGCAAGAATTCTCTACCCATCTATATTCATATCCTTTGATGCAGAAAATAATTTCTAGTGTATTAACAGTCCTTGCCCAAGAAATTCAAATTCTATTTGGCAGTGCAAAGGGAGTGGAAATTGACAAGCCACTACAATCCTGTGTTCAGTAAGAATGTTGCTCTAGAAGACAAGATAGGGCCTTTTTTGTAACATTTAGTCCAAAGTTGAGGAAGAAGTCAGTTATGTTTTTTTTAAACATAAATCTGAACATTGGAAAGATGTAACATAGTACTCTGCATATTAAAAAAAAAAACCACAACAAACCTGTGGAGGTATAATAAATGTGGTGGGATCAGGATCATGAGATTAAAAAGATAAAACTTACAGAAGCAAGAAGAAGGAAATAAAAGATGATGAGGTGGCACCATATATATTTATTTTAATAGAGATAAACAACGTATCTGACTTGTTTAAGCTACTGAATTCTATTCAGAACAACAACAAAAGTTAAGGAGAAGTGCTTCATAAAAACCCTTATGAACTAGATATGAGGAGAAAATCCTAAAATCTAAAATCCATCAGACAGCTGAAATTAGATTCTCACTCCCTGCAACACCACTACCATCCATGCACGCTCAGGTCTGCCAAGTACTTCAAACCCAGACATGCTCGAGGGCTGCAGCGCAGGAGTGGGCCAAATGGTCCCAGTAGTATCAATGGGAGGTTCCAGGCCTCCTTAAATGCAGGCATTTAACTCCTCATGACTCCAGTGGGTTAATCTGATGTGAGTTTTGACCCAATTATCCTTCCTATCCAGACCAATTAGTCTGGTGGAATTCACTGTCACAAAAACCTATTCTAAGATCACTACATATGAAATCCTTAGATCTTATAATGTCTTTAAAACAGAAAAAAAAAAAGAAGTCTGGTTTGCTGTAAAATTAAATACTTGAGGAAGAAGGCAACAATATTTTTCCTTAAGAAAATTATGTGTGTTTTTAAAGTTAGACTGATTATTACGAAGATTTGTTCAAAGGGATACAAAGATGGAGGCCTTACATTCTCAGAGAACTGACAATACATGAGGATGGGGAAGTGTAAGCATCAAAAGGAGGCAAAAATAAATACTCCCTGGCTCTCATAAAACTCACAAATATTTGATGGGGATGAAGAGGTATAAAGGCAACTTGAAAAAAATGCACAATAAACTTGAATACATTACATGAAGGACTTACACAAAAATGAACAAAATAGAAAATGGAGGAGGGGGTGCAGTTAATTGTGACCTGCTGCTGTTATTGTTGTTGTTATGTGCCATCAAGTCACCTGCGACTCATAGTGACCCTATGTATAACAGCCCTAAACTCTGCCCTATCCTGTGTCAATCTCATCATCTCTGACACACCCACCCCATTACCCCAGTCACTGACTCAATCCATCTCATCCAGGGTCTTCCTCCCCTGCGCTGTCCCTCCACCCTCCCAAGCATGACATCCCTCTCCAAGGACCCGTCTTTGGCAACATATCCAAAGTATGTCAGACAAAGCTTCAGAATCTTTGCCTCCAAGGAGGAGTCCAGCTTCACCCTCTCCAGGACAAACCTGTTCATTTTCTTAGCAGTCCATGGCATATTCAATACTCTTCTCCAACACTGCAGCTCAACGGCATCAATTCTCCTTCTATTATCCTTAGTCATTGTCCAGCTCTCTGATGCATAGCAAGTGATTGCAAAGACTATGACAAGTAACTGGCACACGTTAGAGAGGTCTCTAACCACAGGCTCTTCCATCGCAATACGTCTTTTACTTTCCTGGCTGTTGGTGCCAAGAGTGTTGACCGTGGAGCCAAGCAATCCAAACATGTGAACAACCTCAATCTCTTCACCATCCATACTGATGCTGCCAATTGGCCCAGTGGTGAGAATCTTTGTTTTCTTGATGTTGAGCCTCAAACCATACTGAAGACTGCAGTCCCTGAACTTCAACAGCAAGCGCTTCAGGTCCTCTTCAGTTTCAGCAAGCAAGGTTGTGTCATCTGCATAACGCAGACTGTTGAGGATTCTTCCTCCGATCCTGATGCCACATTTCTCCTCACAGAGCCCAGCCTCCCAGATAATCTGTTCTTCATAAAGATTGAAAAAGTATGAAGACAGGATACATACCTGGTGTACACCCTTCCAAATTTTGAACCATGCAGTGTTTCCCTGCTCTGTTCTGACAACTGCCTCATGGTCCAAGTATAGGTTTTGCATTAGCACAATCAAGTGTTCTGGGATTTCCATTCTTCTCAGAGTCAGCCACAGTTTGTTATGATCCACATAGTCAAATGCCTTTGTGTAATGAAGGAAACAAAGATAGACATTCTTCTGGTATTTCCTGCTTTCAGCAAAAATCCATCTAACATTAGCTACAAAGCCCCTTCTAAACCCAGCCTGCACTTCTGGTAGTTCTCTGCTGATGTGCTGTTTCAGTTGTTTTGGGATAATCTTCAGCAGAATCTTGCTTGCATGTGATATTAATGATATTGTTTGATAATTTCCACATTCTGTAGGATCACCTTTCTTTGGAATGGGAACAAATATAGATCTCTTCCAGTCAGTTGGCCAAGTGGTTGTTCTCCAGATTTCTTGGCACAATCTGGTGAGCACATCTAGGGCAGCATCTTTTAGTTGAAATGTGTCAATTGGTATAGCGTCAATTCTTGGGGCCTTATTCCTAGCCAGTTCTTTCAAAGCAGCCTGAACTTCTTCCTTCATCACCATAGGCTCTTGCTCATATGTTGTTTCATTAAATTCTTCTGTGTATGCAAATTCCTTTTGGAATAATGACTCTGTATACTCTTTCCATCTTCTTTTAATACTTGCAGGATCACTCAATATTCTGCCCAAAGCATCCTTAAATATTGCAACTCAAGGCTTGAGACGAAACTAAAACTACTAGCTATTTGTACAATTGGGAAATACCTTTCATCTGCATTGTTCTGTAAAATGCTTGTATGTCAGATACTTTTCTAAACCTGAGCATTCAGATTAAGACCGACTAGGAAGAATGACTGGTGATCCACTTCTGAAATAGTAGGTCTTTGAAAAGCCTATGTACAATAGAACACACTTAGCCAGCAGATAGGGCAACAGATGTGGAACTTTCAAATAGGGAAATACCAAGGAGGAGGAACAGGTGTAAGCAGACACTAGTGGTTGGAACATGGAATGTGAGAACTATGAATGCAGAAAAATTAGATACTGGGAAGGATGAAATGGAATGCTGGACATACTAGGTATTGGCGAGATGAGATGGACTGGCATGTGACATTTTAAATCAGATGATTACATGATCTATTAGGCTGGAGATGAAAAAGAGCGAAAAATGGGGCTGCTTTCATAGTTAAAAAAGTCATTTCTAGATGTGTCTTGAAGTATAATATTGTGAATGACAGGATAATATCCATATGCATACAAGGAAGGCCAGTGAATACCACTATCATTCAAATATATGCACCAACAACCAGAGCCAAAGAACAGGAAATAGATGATTTCTAACCAATTTTTGCAGTCAGAGATTGATCAAACATGCAATTAAGATGCATTAATAGTGTTGGGTGACTGGAATACAAAAATTGGGAACAGAGAAGAAGGATCAGTAGTTGGAAAGCATGGAAGTGGTGACAGAAATAAAGCTGGAGACAGGATGATAGAATTTTGCACAATCAATGATTTATTCATTGCAAATACATTTTACAAGAAACATAACAGGCTACACACATGTATTTCACCTGATGGTATGCATAGAAATCAGACTGATTACATCTGTGGAAAGAACCGCTGGAGAAGCTCAGTATCAGCTGTGAAAACTAGCCCTGGTGCTGATTGTGGAACAGACCACCAACCACTCATATGCAAGTTTAAACTGAAACTAAAGAAAGTGAAATCAAGCCCACAGGAACCAAAATATGCCCTTGAGTCTATCCCACCTGAATTTCAGAACCATCTCAGGAACAGGTTTGAGGCCCTGAACACTAATGAGCGAAGACCAGATGAGTTATGGGAAGATATAAAAAATATCATCCAGGAAGAGTACAGAAGGTCATTGCAAAGATGGAAGACGAGAAAAAGACCAAAATGAATGTCAGAAGAGACTCTGAATATTGCACTGGAGCATAAAGAAGCCAAAGCAGAAAGAAGAAATCAAGACATTAAGGACCTCAACAGAAGATTTCAAAAGGCTGTACGACAAGACAAAGCAAAGTATTATAATGAAATGTGCAAAGAGCTAGAGTCAGAAAATCAAAAGGGCCGGACCCTCTCAGCACTTCTTAAGCTCAAGGAACTGAAGAGAAAATTCAAGCTGCTGTTATTATGTACCTATAAGTCAGACTGACTCACAGCTGACCTCCAGCCATTTCCAGGGGCAATAAATCACAAAAAAGGAACTGCTCATACTTCTCCCTCAGAGAGGCTGGTGGATTTGAACCACCTGCCTTTGGGTTGCCAGTGCAATTCTTTCCCACTAGGCCACCAGAGGGGACTATAATTCAACTCAGCTCTCTCACTCAGAGCCACAGGTGGATACAAAACCACCAAAGAGGTGTAGCTTTTCAATTAATGGTGCACCTCCCTACTGATTACACCACCAGAGGTTGGAGTACAAAGTGAAACACTTTACGAAGAAGGTTGCATTTGTGCTACACAGAGAAAAAGAAGAAAACTCAGAAACACTAGATATAAAAATGATAAATTCACCCCAAGACTATTGAGCCATGCTTGGTAAACTCTGAATGAAAGATAATTAAGAAATTCCAATGGCTTTTAAGGGTCAAACCTAATCTTCAAGTAGGTTAATTATACGGGAGAAGAGAAAAGGGGGAATATCAGTGAAAATTTTTAGACATTACATTTTAGACTCATCAAATTTGAGTGGGAGAAGGAGCCTATTAAATAATTCCCAAATTTGACAGATCATTTGGGAATGCATATTAAAAATTCAAGCCCTCTGAGGATAAAATTCACACTGAAGAAAGTAAAATGCAGAAATAGAGAGTAATGGGATTCTCAGTAAGAATGCTTGAGTCACTAGATCAAGCTTCACCCAGAGCTAAATTATCTTGTCACTTTTCAGTTATACATGGAATTAAATTCACTTCTATCAATAAAGAAGTCAGTGGCTGGTGCAGTTAACTACTTCAAAAGACTGCACGCTGAGATCCACACAAAGGCACCGCAGAAGAAAAGTCTGGCAATCTGTCTTCAAAAAGTAAAACATTAGAAAACCCTAGGACACACAGTTATTCCAACATCCATTGTGTCACCCTGGCTAGCTGGCAACTTACATTTTTACTCTTTTTTAAAAAGAAAGAAAAAGAGTGACAGAAGAAGGAAAGCAGGTAAGGAAGAGAGAGAGACAGAAACTTCATGGAGGGGCGTTGTGATTCAAAATCCACTTGGCAACAGTGAGTTTGGACTTTTAGTTTTCGAAGTATTTGGTTTTGGGGATTTTTAGAAATTTTTTTATTTACAAAATTCGAATATAAATCCAAACAAATTCTTCTTCAATTTTTCCTCACCCCTCCATCACACTGTACGATCCCATGATTAATCCCTCCACTCCTGCACATCCTCTTCCCTCTGTTTCCGACCTTTCCCATCCCTCTTGAATCCTTATACTCATTCTACAGTAATGGTTTTATACAATATTTATCCCTATGGGTCTGAGTTAGTTCACTCAGCATAATGCTTTCCAGTCCCTCTCAAGTTAGGTAATAATTTACAAAATTACTGCTCCTGCGTGACGCATAGTATTCCGTTGTTTGAATGCACCATAATTTCTCAATCCATTTGTTTGTGGTTGGACATTTGGGTTGTTTGCATGTTCTTGCGATGGTGAATAATGAATGCTGCTATGAACACTGGTGTACAAATCTCAGCTTGTGTCTCAGTTCTCATATTCTCAGGGTATATTCCAAGAGTAGAATAGCTGGGTCATATGGAATTTCTATGTTCAGCTTTTTGAGGAAGTGCCAAACTGCTTTTGTTTTTAAGGTGAATCTGTGGGCAGTCAAGAATGGGACATACAGGAGAGGGAGCAGCACAAGCAAAGCTATCATTAATCAAAACATAAATGCAAAATAATAAGAGCCTGTGGCTTAAAAAAATTTAAACAGGAGGGGAAAATAACTGCTTCCTTTCAATAATATGTCTTTTTACTAATTAGGACTAACTATAATCACTGGGCTGTGTTAAAAGAAGTCAAAATACAATCCTACTCTTTTGTTACCCTAGTTCTCCTCAGTCATTTAAAGGGAGAAAAATACAATTTGTCTCCTATCTATCCATGTAAGAAATACAGGGTTAATAATATATATGCAAAGAAAATTCTCAGGAATCTGTGAAAACATGCAAAAGCAAATAGAAATCCTCCCAATCTGAAATCCTATTGTTCTAAGCATCTGCTGAAACTCCACTGTTGCATAACCAATGAGCACACATTCTCTACAGGAAAAAAAAAAAAAAAGCATCTTCCTCATGAAAGTGAATCTCAGATAAAGAGGAAAGAATACAGACATTCTCCCAATTCCTAGCACCGTAAAGTCTCAGACAAAATCCAATGTGGAATTAAAAGCACAGAAAATAAAGCAGGTCATACCATAAAGAAAGATAAGTCACCTGTGACAGATCCTAAAATTTTCAGAAAAATAGCACAGTAGAATTAAGCAATGATTCAGGTGCTGGACATTTTCTAGAGAATTAATGAGTGCCTGGGGGGAGCTGATGGCCTTAGGCAAAGCCAAGGGTGATTAACCCTAACGAGTTGGTTCACAGCTCCCCAGAAAATAACCGGTGTATTCTCCTAAACTCAAATTGTGGAAGGGGTGGGCATAGGGAGTTTAGGCATTTCACTAGAAGAGACACCATTTCTATTGTTAGAGATGCAGCCAATAACCAACATTAATACACTCCCTAGAGGTTCTCTGTTAAGAAGCCTAAAAGCCTAGCAAAGGAATTCTCATGGCACTATGGGTAAGTACTCATCTACTAACCAAAAGTTCAGTGGTTTGAGTCTATAAGTTACTCACCAAGCGAAAAATGTGGTGGTAAGTACACCCAATAACCTATCCCTCTTGGAGTATTCAAATACATACAGCTAAACAGCTTCTAAAGGCAACTAAATTATGTGTTGGGCTGCTAACCAAGAGTGCGACTGTTTGAATCCGACTGAGGGTCATCATGCATGGATTGTAATCGACTCCAGAGCGGCAGGTTTGGTTTTTGGAATTTTTGTTTTTAACTGCTTCAAAGAGTGAACAAGGCAATGCTTGAAGGTAATAGTTTAAGGGAGCTCTGGTGGCCTAGTGGCAAGAAGCTGCACTGCAATCTCAGAGGTACATGGTTCGAATCCATCACATGCTCTGCTGGAGAAAGGAGGGAGCAATTCCCTCCTGTACCAGTCAGATCTGAACTGACGGTACACACACACAAAAAATAATTAAAAATTTTAATTAAAAAGGTAATAGTTTAGAGTATTTTTGCTCGGATTTTTGTGACATTTCACTTCAATAATACATTTGCATATATATGTGTGTTAAGTCTTTAGGTACATAATATGTCTTTGTGTACTGCGTATGCTGTATGCTGTGGGCTGATTCCAATCCACAGGAATCCTAAAAGACAGAGAAAAACTGACCAGTAGGGCTTCTTAGGAAGATGTGATATCACAAGGGTAAGGAGCTACAATGCTATTAGAAAGGCACATAGTTCAAATCTACCAACTGCTTCTCAGGAAAAAGATAGATGGTACATAAAAGACTGGATTGTACATAAAAACAGATAATAAGCATAAATAATAAACATAATAAACAGAGGTGTGGATATATCTGATTGTGTCACAGCTCTTATTTTGTTAGGATATATACCCAGAAGTGGGATTGCTGGATCAAATGATATTACTATTCTCAATTTTCTAAGAAAATGCCAAACTGCTTTTAACAGCAGTTGCTCCATTTTACATTCCCACCAACAGTAAATGTAAACACTCACCAGCATTTGTTATTTGTTGTAAGTGTTTATGTGCTGTCGACTCACCTGCGACTCATAACGATCCTAAGTACAGCAGCTCTGAAGCCTGCCCTGTCCTGAGGCAGTCTCACTGATTCTGACATACCAACTGCCATTGCACTAATCACTGTATCAATCCATCTCATCCGGGGTCTTCCTCTCCTGTGCTGTCCCTCCACCCTTCCGAGCTTGATGTCCTTCGCCAAGGACTGGTCTCCACTGGCCACGTGCCCAAAGAATGTGAGACGGAGCTTCAAAATCCTAGCCTCAAAGGAGAAACTTGGTTTTACCCTCTCCAACACAGACCTATTTGTCTTCTTGGTGGTCCATGGTATGTTCACGACTTCTCCAGCACTACCACTCAAAGGCATTGATTCTTCTTCTATCATACTTAGTCGTTGTCCAGTTCTCTGATGCGTAGCAAGTAATTGCAAAGCCTATGGCCTGAACTATCTTATTAGCTTCTGGACTGTCAAATGAACAAACAGAAATATCTTAGAGAAGGTATAGCCAGAGTACTGCTTGGAGGCAAAAAATGATAAAGCTTCATCTCACATATTTGGGCATGTTGTTAGGAGAGGCTATTCCTGTGTAAAAGTACATCACACTTGGAAAGATGGAGGGACAGTGAAAGAGAGGAAGACTCTGAAGCAGGTGGATGAACACAGTAAATGCAGCAATATGTGCATGTCAGAATATGTCAGAGATCGCAAGGATAGCACAGGACAGGCCAAGGTTCACATCTGTTGTTCATAGGGTTGCTTTGAGTCATACTTCTAACAACAACATCATCTTAGTGAAGATTGGGTTTTTTTGCTGAGATGATATCTCACTGTTAGCTTGATCTGCATCTGTCTGGTAGTGATTTTTTTTTTTCCTAAATTTTATTGAAATAGATCTCAGGGGCTTTTTCACTGGTATAAGAATTGTTCTCTTTTAGGTTAACAACGTGATTGATTTAATCATTGTCTCATCAGGGCTCTAACTTTGTTGTTGTTGTAGCTGAGTACAACTGAGTCAGAACTGACCCTCAATTTGATTTTCAAAAGCAGTTAATTGCACAGGAGGAGATTGTCCATCTTTTTCCCTATGAGCAGCTGGTAAATTAAAACTGAGAGCCTTTAAGATTGCAGCACAGCTTCTTATTACTAGGCTATCAGAGCTTCTTATGCTGTAATATCTTTGAAGACAGTGCTTATTCCTGATCTCTTTTTAAATATTATCAAGTGTAGCAATTCTGATAGTGATCTTTAGAATGTATTCTGTCCATTGTGTAATGAGTTGTATGTCTTTTTTTCTGGTTTCTTGTTTGCATGTTTGTATTTCCTATAAATTTTCTAGATGAGTCCCTTATCAAATACGTCATTAGCAATTTTTCCTTCCAATCTGTAAGTTCTCTTATTACTTGTCTGGAGAATTCTTTTCAATTACATAAATATTTCATTTTCAGAAGGTCTCAATCATCAAACTTACATTTGTTGATTGTTGTTATTGTTGTTATGTGCCATTGAGTCACCTGCGACTCATAGCGACCCTATGTACAACAGCTCATAGAGGGTCTTCCTCTCCTGCGCTGTCCCTCCACCCTTCCAAGCATGACAGCCCTCTCCAAGGACTGGTCCCTCCTTGCAACATGTCCAAAGTATGTTAGACGAAGCTTCAGAATCATTACCTCCAAGGAGCAGCTTGGCTTCACCCTCTCCAAGACAAACTTGTTTGTTCTAGCAGTCCATGGTATATTCAATACTCTTCTCCAGCACCACAGCTCAAAGACATCAACTCTCCTTCTATCATCATTAGTCATTGTCCAGCTGATGCATAGCAAGTAACTACAAAGACCATGGCTGGATCAGGTGCATCTTAGTCTCCAGACTGACATCATTGGTCTTCAGCACTTTGGAGAGGTCTCTGACAGTAGACTTTCCCAATGCAATTCATCTTTCAATTTCCTGACTGCTGGTACCAAGAGTGTTCACTGTAGAGCCAAGCAAACTGAAGCTGTCAATAATCTCAATCTCTTCATCATCTATCAATCACGAAGCTGCCAATTTGCCCAATGGTGAGAATCTTTGTTTTCTTGCTGTTGAGCTTCAATTCATATTGAAGGCTGCAGTCTTTGACTGTGTATCAGTTATATTCAATGTTCTATTTCAGCCATAATTTAGGACCCCTAATTTTGCTCCAATTTTTTGTCTTTGAGGATCTTTATAGTTTTTTTCTTTTACTGAGGTCTATGATCTTGAATTAGTTTTTTTATCGAACATGAGTCTTATACCAGTTCTGCAGATGAGTAGCCAACTTTGCTAACAACAATTTTTAAAGAGACTATTCTCCCTCAACACTTTTCATCGTTTTGCAAAAATCACTGTCTGAGTGAAATATCCCAGTCACAAAAGGACAAATATTACATGATGCCACTGTTGTAGAATGGGACTGTCCTTGGGGTTGGGGAGAGACTGAGTAAGATGGGTTCAATAATGTATACTGCACTGAAACAGAGGAGGGAGAAAACTGTCTAAAAGAGAGATATAACTAGGTATTTCTGTCATCACAGGAGACTAGAGCGAGGGCTGCATGGTGGAGGGGACCTGGGGGAGGGTTTGTAAAACAATGAAAGAATCTTTTCTTTTACTTTTCCATAATTTTTGGACTCATGTACTTATAACTTGTTAGTCAAATTTGTGTCTTCTAGGTTGCAACACCCCCATGATACATCTTGAAGGATATGTACATGTACAGCCAAGCACAATCAATAAGAGTGCATCTAAATTCCAAAATCAATCTCCATAATAGTCTATGTGTTTCCTACTGCCAAAGGGGCCCTTTAGAGTAGTGAGAGAAGATCTTCACCCTGAAACCCACAGCGTCCCTTTTCAGCAGGAAGTAGCTAAGAGAATACGCCGTCCCCTTTTCCTTATGACTCAGGGTGAAGTCTCTCTCAGGGAGGAGTGATAGGGAATGGCAAAGGATACACTGACAAAGAAGATTAATCAGAACTGGCTTTGACAAGCACTGTGGCATTTGGACAAGAACAAACTGGGAGGAGGGTAGAGAGAATAGTGCAACAATGAATGAATGGAAACCCAAAATCTCTGTAAATGTTTATGAAAATTAATAAAATATAATTATAGAAAAAAAATAAAAAATAAAAAAAAATCAGCTGTCAACAGATATGGATTTATTTCTGGGTTCTCAATTTTATTCCTTTGGTCAGCATATGTTTGTACTAGTACAAACATTTTTTTTTAACATTTTTAGTGTTTACTACAAAATTTTTCTACACAAAATTTGACTTTTTAAAATTAGTTTATTTCATTAATTTTTAACTCCATTCTTGCTCCCTTCTCATCTCTCCAAGATTGATTCTCAGCAGTAAGTAAACCAATCCTCAACTTTTTTTCAGTAACATCAACAGTTCAGCCTTTATTTTATTTAACGTGCTACAAAAGGCGTTTAATCAAAAAGCCCAAATCCCATGTCATCATCAGACTCTTCAGAGTCTTCTCTTTGCTACTACTTTCTTCTTCTCAGCTGGAGCAGCATCAGTGGAGGGGGCAGGTCCTCCAGCCCATGAGGCCCTGACTGCTGAGGCAGGTCCACCAGCACCCACATTGTACATGAGGCTTCCAATGTTGTCATTTGCCAGAACTTTGCAAATAGACTAGGCCAGAAAGGTTCAACATAGACACTGGTTGCCTTAGTGAGGCCATTGATTTTATCCTTCGTGACAGTCACTTCATCGTTATACAGGATGAGGGCTGAGCAGAGAAAGGTAAGCTCAGAGACAGAGGTCATGGTTTGATGGTGCTAGGAAGATGGCTGGCAAGTGTCGTGCTGGTTGCTGGACCAAGTGAGGGCCTCACCCCAATGTGGCCAAAGCTTCCTCAGAAGCACTGAGCATCATAGTTACAACTGAAGAAATGTCAATCCTTAGCTTTTTATAACAGTTGTCTTAGACCATAATTGTCCTTTGTGACTGACTTACGTCATACAGCATAACTTGAAGAATAATTCTACTGAGATACGCTTATGGTCACCATAGCTGGAACTGGCTCTGCAGTAAGCTTTTACCTTTTAATACTTATAATAGAGTCATTTCATAAATTCATTAATTTCTCAACAGTGCTACAGATTTTTCTCAGAAAATGAAAAAAAGTATCAGAAACATACCTTCATAACTATCATTTGGATTCACATATAAAAGGCAACTGCAGATAACATTTAACTCCCTTTGCAGAGGCAGAAAGTTGTAAGACCTATATTCTTTAATATATCCTTGAATTTAAAAGAACTCTAACTGAAGCCAGAGGCTATAAGCCTTAATTAGTAGTTTAATGAGGATGTTTGAAAAGAATGAGACAGCAATTAATACAGTATACCCACTTCTCACTTATCAACATAGTTAGGGTCCAAAGACTAGATTTTATGCAAAATCAGCACTATGTCAAAGTTGGGGACCTTGATTAATCTTTGGCACAAATGGCCCCACCAACTTGATCGTTTACCATCCACTGGGCACCTCAGGTGAGTTTTGGAATGCCTGTGGCACAGCAGGAACCTCTTTCCACAAAGTCTTTAGGGTTAGAGCTGCTGGTGATAGTTGTTAGTGGTGTTTAGGTGTTACTCTATGCCACCCATGACTTCCTGTTGCCTTCCTGGAGCAGAAAACTCACTCATTCTGTGTCCTTCTGAGCCCAGATGTCCCACACAGCCCCCTTCCTTCCCTCTGATTTCCCACTCCTCTGCTGACCTCTCTAATACTCTTGGGCCCTTATCTAGCTTTCCACTATCTGTCTGTGATCTCAAGGCATCCAGCTGCCCCGCACACTCAATAGCTAGACAACTTTATGCAGATGAACGCAAGGAGTTGCATGGCCTGTTGATAGCCATCTGTTAAGTGGCGTGGTCAGCTCCACAGCCTCCAGCGTATCTGCTGGGTGGCCCAGAGAACATATCCTAGACCCCGTGATAGTGCCATGTAGGACCAGGATCACTAGAGATGTCATCTAAAAAATTTTTCAAAGTTGTCATAAACATAAAATGTCATATAACAAGACAGTAAATAAATGAGCAGTAGAAGTACTTTTAAAAGCAAAGCACTCAAATAGCTATTTCATACTGGTAAATTTGGAAAAGATTAGAAAATATTTACTTAATATATAAATGGGCATGCAAAGCTATAAACTATGTCTGTGATATAGTTTGATTTTATTTAACCACCCTAGTTTAAATAATACAGGCTATGGTCTTCGCAATCAC
>NW_006399775.1:13234617-13251496 GCF_000299155.1 Elephantulus edwardii
AACAACAACAACAGTTTAAATAATTAAAACTAACTTTAAGAGTGTTACTCCAGATGACATCTCATATAATTTAGCAAACACATATTCTTGGGTACAGCTCAAGAACTATCGAGTCAATAACTCAGGAGACAGAACTCAGGAATCTTTAACTAAATGCTAGTGATCTGATTAAAGCTTAAAAAAACTTGAAATACAACACTACTTATTTGATTCTGAAATCTCTTAAATGACTGAACTTTATTCTTAGCAAGCACTGAAAATCTTTGTCCTGTCTTCCTGCCTAGCGTTTTATAAATCTTGTGATTATTTCTTTATAAAAAAATAAGCTCAAGTTACTTTAAGAGCCTTTCATGATTATAATAATATTCAACAAATTTAATAGCTTCTAGATGTCTTAGTTATGTCAAACTCAAATATCATTGCCATCAAGATGTAATCGAGTAGAAGAATATCCATTTTTCTCCTGTACAACAGATGGTGGATTCAAATAGGCAGAAATGTAACACTTTTAAGGTTAGTAGTGCAACTCCCAATAGACTACTCCATCCGAACTCTAGTGTTGCTATAACAAATATACCATAAGTGGATGGCTTTAACAAATGGAAATTCATTTTCTCTCACAGTTTAGAATATTAGAAACCAGAACACCTGCTGTCAGATGGCAGCCATCCCTTGTGTGATCTGGATATTCCCAAGGCTTCCAGTATATCTTCATGGTGGTCCACACAGGTCACCCTGGCTCAGTTACAGCCCCTTGTGGGGTCAGGACCACTGGAGATGTCACCTAATAACTCTAAGAGAAGCTTTTCCCCATTGGTCAGCTCAAGATGAAAATTCTGGTCTCTTTCAGCATCTGTAGACACGATATTCCTTAGATATCTCTGTGTACCCTGGGCATCGGTCTTTTTTCTGGATCGAGGAGGTTCATTACACAGGTACACTCGATCCAAAAGACATGCTCTGCTCCTTGTTCTTCTTTCTTCGTAGTACTAAGATCCCCCTTTCTTTCGTCCCTTCTCTCCCCCTGCAGGAAAACTCTCCTAACATCAGATTAGCACTGAGACCTAATTGAGAGTGTCTCATCTCATCCTAATCCACTTACAACTGACTGGCTGATAACATCAGATTTCATCATATGGTGATCACATCATTGTGTCACTACCTCTCATTCTGTCTTACTAACATCGGTAAGGTTAAGATTTACAACATGTTGGATAATTAGATAATAAAATGGAAGATAATTACATAATACTGAGAATTTTATTTTGGGGTAACATAACTCAATCCATAACACAGGGAAAGCTGGTAGTGGCAAGATAGTCACACTCCAAGTCTTTACCTGTAAAGGGTCTGTTTGCTTGGACATCGTTAACTAGAATCTACTTACAGAAAAAAAATAGGATTCGTTTTTTCACTTACAGTTCCTCCTAACTAGCCAAAGTGTTTCAAAACTGCATAAGTACCTGGTAGAAGCTTAATGGGTTACATATGGGTAAAGCAGAAAGCTTAGCAGGTAAGGAAGAGAAGCATGGGCATTTTTACACCTTGGTTTAGAGCCTAAATAAGTAGTTACCAGAAGAGATTTCAGAAAGAACAATTGGATTTTTTTGTTGGTCTCTTCATAAGAGTATTCAACCAAGTTAAGTCAATAGGTATAAGTAGTCAAGTTACTCATCATCCAAGGTACTGATGATGTTTTTGATACTCTACGGACTTAATTTTCATTGGACAGTCTTACAGTTCTACTAGTGACCCTTTAAGTATTAAAGCTTTGAAAAAGAATAGAAGTCATAAACTATTTCTGACGACATCAGGCACATTCAGTGTGATATGGCGTAAACTATAAACTATTTCAAAACTCTTCCTACTTAACAGTATCTTGCCTACTAAAGCTATTAATTAATTATAATAACATGAAACCAAAATGGTAGTTAGATCAAAAGGAGACTATCTAGTATTGTATTTAGTAACATTAAAGAGGAAAAACTGGCTCTAATCTCCAAAATTCTAGTGCCTGAGAACCACTGCAGTAATGTGTATATTTATTGTCAGTCAAACTGGTATGTAATGCTTTAAAAATATATTTATAGATAGATATATGTTATTAGCTTTCATTGAGTGAATTATGATTCATAATGACCCTATGAACAACAGATCTACACCATGTCCTATCTTGTGCCCCCTTCATTATGTCTGACAAACTTGAGCCTATTTCCGTAGTCCCTGGGTCAGTCCATCTCATTGCAGCTCTCCCTCTCCTTTACTGACCTCTCTAAGCATGATGTCCCCTTCCAATTACTGGTCCCTCCTAACACATGCCCAAAATGTGAGACAAAGCTTTGTCATCTTTGCCTCCAAGAACTATGGCTGCACTTTCCCCAAGACATACCTGCTCATTCTTTTTGTAGTGTATGAGATATTCAGTACTCCATAAAACATAAATATCTAAAATGTGTAATAATATAACACATTGTTGATTTTTAAAACTAAAGAACAATACTGGGAAAAGTAATACTAGAAATCTTCAATTTGAAAGAGAGAGTGAAGAAAAATTGGAAACACCTTTTAAAATAATATATTCAGCCTTAGCACGTTCTAAAAAGGATTCATGGTAGATTAAAGCCCTTTGTCATTTTGGGTTGACCTTGTCCTAACATCAAAACGAAATGATGTATAATTCTGGCTGATAAAACCAGGTACAGTACAACTCATCTATTACTATCATGTCTTACAGTGTCTCATTTTGTTTTTAAATTAATGTGTTTCCATTAGCTTTTATCATTTTTTTTTCTAAAAAAGTTTCATACGTATTCATAGTGGGGGAAAACTGTCTTTCTCTTGTATGTTAAAAATAAAATAATGTTCTACCAATAAAGGTCAATGGTATGCCTCAAAATTACAGCAGGATTAAAAGGCAAGTAAATGAGAAAAGTGCATTTAAAGTATTGGGGAAAAAGTTTGCTGGAATGTTTCAACTCCTACCTTACAATAAGTTTTACAGCAATTCAATCATGAAGCAAAGGTCATCTGCCTGAGTTTCAAACTCACTACAAAAAGAGGTGTGGCCCTCGCTTCTCCCCTAAGGTGAGAGCCACACTAAAAGGCAAGGCAAAACAGAAGAATCATTTCACCTGATGGGCAGCTGAGCTTCATGTACAGGAAAACAGATGTGTATGTATATCGTAATCATCTATCTGATGTTATTCTCTTCTAGTTTATAGTTGGGATCTCTGGTATCTATCAGTTCATTTGCTCCTTTCCTCATTCAAGTACAATGCTTTAAATTGTATGTTGTCTTTATGGTAATTCCGACTTCTTTTTGAAACTGGTATTGTTGACTCCTTTTATGAATGAATAAATAATTTACGTTTTTTCAGCAGGATAAGGGTAACACATTGTGGTGTCACAGGTTTACTTGTTCAAAAGGGCTCTCCCACCATTGGTTATTTTTTTTTATTTTGTGATGAAGTAGTGATTGTATTAAGAAGATAGGATTAGGGTGGGATACAAACCCTACCCCTCTTAGAGGCCTAACAAAGCTCATGGATGCTCAAAGCTGGCTCTCTTGGGATGCTTGCTCTCCTGGAACACAAATCCAGCTGCATCACAACTGACAGTCAACAGAATTCTATCTCATCACTCACCAGTCTCTGCCACATTGGCTCGCATCACTCACAGCCACGTGAGTCATTTCCCTGGCAAGTCTGAGTGAGATTCTGTGAGATCTTCAAGTGAACCACAAAACCCAAGGGACATAGAAAGTGGGAGAACCAAACCAAAGAGAAAGGGTTGGTGTTGGAAATCATGGAGTGGAACAGCAGATCAAACATTTGGGACACTGTTGACTTCTGTCTTTTAGTAACTAGCCTGATACAAGTCCTAGCAGAACGGATTATAAATTCAGGAAGCAAAAAATTAGATAAAAAGTTCCATCAAGAATATTCGTACTGCCTTAATAGAAGTTTGGGGTTTTTTTTTTCCATTTTGAACTCTTTTGGCCTATTCCTTTCCACTTTTATTTTATACGGAAATTGAATTTTGTACTTTGCTTTACACAATAATGATCATATTGTCTTAAAATTTTAACATTCTACTTTATTTCTCTCCTCCTCTCATTGTCCAGCTCTCTGACACATAGCAAGTGATTACAAAGACCATGGCCTATATCAGGTGCACCTTAGTCTCCAGATTAACATCATTGCTCTTCAGTACTTTGGAGAGGTCTCTAACAGCAGACTTTCCCATCACAAAAAATCTTTTCATTTCCTGGCTGCTGGTGCCAAGAGTGTTGATTGTGGACCCAAGCAAACTAAAGCCATTAACAATCTCAATCTCTTTACCATCCATCATGATGCTGCCAATCAGCCTAGTGGTGAGAATCTTTTTTTTCTTGATATTGAGCCTCATTCCATATTGAAGACTGCATGCAGTCCTTGATCTCCTATAGCAATCGCTTCAGGTCCTCCTTAGTTTCAGCAAGCAGAGTTGTGTCATTTGCATAACGCAGACCGTTGATAAATCTTCCTCCAATCCTGATGCCATATTTCTCCTCATAGAGCCTAGCCTCCTGGATAATCCTTTCTGCATATAGAATGAAAAGGTATGGAGATAGGGATGATAGAAGGAGAACTGATGTCTTTGAGCTATGGTGTTGGAGAAGAGTATTGAATATACCATGGACTGCTAAGAGAACAAACAGGTTTGTCCAGAGAGGGTTAAACCAGGCTGCTCTTTGGAGGCAAGGATTCTGAAGCTTTGTCTGACATATTTTGGAAACGTTGCAAGGAGGGACAAGTCCTTAGAGAGGGACGTCACGCTTGGGAGCGTGGAGGGACAGTGCAGAGATGAAGACCCTCTATGAGATGGATTGATTTAGTGACTGGGGTAATGGGAGTAGCTGTGTCAGAGACAGAGAGAATGGCACAGGATAGAGCAGGGCTGTTATACTATGAGTTGCAGGTGACTCAATGGCACATAACAGCAACAAAAACAACAATTTTATTTATGTAACAATTCTTTTTTTTTATTTATGTAACAATTCTTAAACCAACTTTTATTAGAAATTTGTACCTTACTGAGCATGATGAGTAAACACTCTCCCACTGAGAACAACATTTTGACATTTTAATTTTCTCATTTTTTGAAATTATTAGTACCATACAAATGCCTGTGAAAACCCACCAGAAGGTCAGCTATGAGTCAGTTCCAACTCTGTGGTACACAACAACAAACACACAACAGACAAAGGAATTACAGAGTCAATAATACAATCATTTACTAATAAACTTGACCGTAACAATTTTAAATACCTCATCTATATACGAGAATAGCAATTTCAATATACCTTTCTCAGCAATGAACATTCTTTATAATTTGTTAACAGCTACTCTGGCACCATTCGCCATGTGATAAGGTTAACTAGGCAAAGGTCTTGTATCAATTCTGGCATGACCTTATAAACAATTTCCAGTACCACTGCCGAAAATAATGCATACCCTGCACACCATCTACAGCATCTCTGTAAGGTACGTAAAGTAGACATTTTAACTTTCCTTTCAGAGGTGAGGAAAATCCATTTGCTCAAGGTCAAATGGTTAGAGCCATGCTTTGAGCTGAATCTGGATCTCCCAAATATCCAATGTTAATTATACTCCAGTAGACAATACAGCAAGTAGTCACCTGGATCAAATGGTAATGACAGCCTAAAACTCTGGACCGAAATCTGTGCCCTAGTCTCGTCTTAGCTAGAAAGAGAGCTCTGTACAATTAAAGAAGTCACATGTTATGCTAAGATGGTAGGCCACCTTGCTTCTCAATAGCTTATATTATTAAAACTTACATAACTTTAAAACCAAAACATAAAATGGTGAAATTAATATTAAACAGAATGAGCATAAATTATGGGATACAATTATTATATATAATATCCTTTAAAGATGATATACTTTATTTTTAAAAAATTTTTGAACACCAAAGAAAGTCTTATTTTTGTGTTGCATTAGTTGGGTTTTTTCCCTCAAATATTGCTTGAAAAATCAAGAGCAAAATGGTTACAAAACTAAGAATAGGCTTAGCAATTAACATGTATATATTTGTCAGAAATAGTTACCTGATTATCATATTTAAGAGACTGTGTCCCAACCAAAAACCGAATAGCATCTGTTTCTGCAGTTTGAGGTGTTAACGCACGTGCCTGGAAGAGGAAAAAAAATATACCCATAAACATTTATGAAACTAGGCTTAATACAGACAGACCAAAAAGAAGTTTATCTCCTTTAATGTACAAAGTTTCTGGAAGGCATTTAGATATATATAGATACTACTGTGATGCTAAACACTGTGACACTGATGTGTCAAATGTGATAATGTTTACCCATGGTGGACAGTGTTTGTTGGAGCTCCCCAATTAAAACAAGCTTGGAAGCAGGAGTGGCATCCATTTCCGAAATGGCTTGCCTCCAGAAACTCTATGAACAATGCTCAGGTCTTTCATTCATTGGACTGCTAGGAGTCGTCTATGACTTGACAGCACTTAACAATAACAACAACATATATATAGATATATATTAATGTATATATACTTTGAAACATAATTCCACTTCAAAAAGTTTAATGGGCACAAAAGTAAAGCAATAAAGATGCAAATGACTTATATGGCAATGACTAATTTTTTAAATGTAAACATAATTTTCAACAGTAATTGACACATTACCTAATTCATAGTTCAATAGCAGGGTAGAATATGTCTTCCAGCAACAGCAGAATAAATGGCTGAAACCAATTCTGCAGACAACAATCAGAAAAACTAAGCAAAAAACTCTAAACCTGTTTTAAAGTTTCAGAGAGCAACAAAAGGGTTTTTTGGCTATCTTTTTGTTTGTTTTGGGGGAATTTTTTTTTATGATAGGAATTGAAAAAGGAGAACTGCCTGGCCCACTTTCACCTAACAGTATTTGTCAATTAAGAATGCCTGCAAGGAGTCTGATACTAAGAAGTCTGACAAATTCATGATGCTCAGAGTACAAAAAAAAGTGTGGGAACCACCAAGAAGATGGTAAATCTGTTAGGCTTTGGGTTGATCCTAAAGGATTACAACTTACAAAGACAAGTGATCAGTTCTGACACACTCAAACCCAGCTTCAAATCATCCATCCTTGTGGAACTAAGGGGATCTGTGCATGTTTGTCTAGCCAGCCTCCTACCAGAAGTAAAAATAAATCCCCTGACAAAAATAGCATCCAAATTTCCCACACTTTTTCAAATGAAATATCTAATAATAAAAACAGTAACCAATCATACAATGATATAACAATGATGCCACCACATGCCAAGAAGCACAAAAAGGAATGAAGAAAGAGCTAAGACTACTCAGGTGGGCAGCACAGGAAGCAAGTGCCAACCTCTTAAGATTTGAATGAACGCTATTTATTGGAGAATATTCTTTAAAACTATGCCATGTGAGTGATGAAAGCAGCAAGGTTAGTAGAAAGAGAAGTGGAAATTCAATGCATTTGCAGCAAAGACCTCAGGCAAGCCTAGACAGCTTTAGCGCTAGGATGACACGTCAGAGTTGAGGCAATTTACTACACTGTGAGCTCAGCAGCGTAGTCAGTAAGGAGTTTTGTTACTACTCAAAAGTGGCACATCTCTGGTGGCTTAAAACCACCAGCTGCTCCTGGGGAGAAGGATGAGCACTCTCCTCGCATGTACAGCTTCAGAAAACCCACTGGAGTGTCAGCTACGCATTGGTTCCATTCCAATGGCAATATGTTGAACTGTCTACACTTGATAAGTCAGTCACTTGATATAGTGTTCTTAGGAAAGAGAATTACGCTTACACAGAGTGGCAATCTTCAGTTAAAGGCAATTCTAGGAGTGGCACCCTGCTGAGAAGAATTAACCATAATTAACTCCCAATACTGAATTCTTAAAATTTTTAAAAATCTGAGCAATATATCACAGTATTTGTTTTCATAATTATGCCTAATATGAGTTCTGTGTGTGTAATCCAGTGGTTCAACTCAATCAGCAGCTCCAAAAGAGAAAGATGGGCTGTCGCCTCTTCTGAAGATTTACAGTCTCAGGGTCACTATGAGTCAGAAAAGAATCAATGGCAGTAAGGAGTTCTGAGTTTGAAGTATAATACGGTCACAAATCAAAAGATAAGAAGTTCAGGCACAGAATCTGAAATGTGAGAAGAAAAGATAACACTGTCATTAATATTATACAGGAACTAATACTTCAGGCTTGTACATTTAAATCATGATCTTAGTACAACCATTACCTCTGCCTGGAAAAAGTTCGTATTTTTTTGCTCCTTGTGGTAGGCAGGCAGAACAAAGGGTTGCCCCTAAAATGTCCACATTTTAATCCCTGGAAACTGACTATTTCACCTTACAAGGCAAAGGGACTTTACAGATAGGATGAAGGATGTTGAGGTCAGATTATGTATACACATGAGTCCTTAGAATTGGAGAGTCTCCAATGTCTGTGGTGTGAGAACATGACCATAAACTGAATAGAATTAGAGACAGCAGGAGAAAAATTTCAGCGAGCAATGAAAGAAAACTGGTAAGTCACTGCCGGTTTCTAACAGGAAGGTGTCCTTGAGCATGTAACGCCGGCCGCATCTAGAAGTTCGAAAAAACATAAGGAAATAAATGTTCCCTAGAGCCTCCAGAAAGGAGACTTTACAAGGCTCTGCCAATGCCTTGATTTTAACCTGGTCAGGCTCATGTCAGGTTTATGGTCTACACAACTACACAATTTATACAACAACACAACTATTGCTATTGAGGTGGCGATGGTGTGTACTGTTGAGTCAGAACCGATTTATACCTAACCCTCCAGCAGGTTTCGGGAGGCAGTTAATCACGTGGGAGGAGACTGCCCATCCTCCCACACAGCAACTGGTGGATTCAGGCTGCACCCCATCAGCCAAAAGAGCTCCCTCACACAACTATAAGATAATTAATTTAATATAGTAAGTCACTATGTGATTATTGGTATGTCCACTGTGTCCACACAAAGTTGACTTCCTATTTCCTCACAAAAACATCTAATTCCTATATAGTTCTTCCAGTTTTTTTAAATAATTCTTTTCAAAATAAGATTTTAAAAGTAGTTTCACAGTTGTCTTAACCATTTAGTCTGTCTCGTTTTAATATGGTGTCCCCAACTAGAGCAAAACAACAAGATTTCCTGGACCTCTGATTTAAAAAAAAAAAAAAAATTTAAAAAATTAATTAATTTAGTTGGACCATTTTTATGTATTTCACTTAGAAGGCATGAGTAGGTATATACTCCAAACCTTGTCCAAAAGAGGTAGTGTCACACACAAACATACACACCCAAAATATCAAATTCTTCAGTACATTTTAATAATACCATGAAAATATGTACCTAAAGTAGTATTCACATTATTAGATGTTTGGAGAAAAATATAATTGACGCAAACTATATTAAGTACTTTTAGCACCATATTAGCTGGCATCATCTTGATCAGGTGACATTACCCCTCGGTTCCTGTGCCCGTCCTGCCTGGTTTAGCAGCATTCTCAGATGCTAGCTGGCACCTTGCAGAACCTCCTTCTACACTTTGGCCCTCACGCCAAAAGGGCAACACCAATGAACAGCAGCCAGCCTATAAAAGTGCATCATCCTGCTTTGCCGGCTGTGTTTCTTAACTGGAAGGCATCAGCAATCAGCATCCACAGGAATACAGTGCTGGAGAAGAACAGAGCCAGGGACCTTCCTGCAAACCACCAGAGAAAATGATGAAGAGAGTCAGGGAACTTGGTCTCACCACTCCACAGACCAAGAAGAGCAACAGACGACTTCAGGAGCAAGGCCTGCAATCAGAAAACAACAAGCCTTCCACAGCAAAGAAAGGAATAGAAGCCATTCCCACCCATCCCAAGATGCAGCAAACTGCCAAATGACCAGACAGGTATGATCATAGGCAGGGTGAATTGGCCTTCCCCTCCTATGGGAGTGTTGAGCTCCCAACTGAAGTAGTCCTCTCTTGAGTCAAGGAACCTCATAGAAATTCAGGCAGAATGAACAGCCCCATTAGCTTTTGGAGAAGTGAGCTCCACAGTCAAGGTAGACAGACCAAGGACCTGTCAAGGACCCAAGCAAGAAAATTCTCTGTCACAGTAATGACATGGAAAAAACAGATGATATCTCAGTCTACACAAAACCAAAAGACAATTTAACCCCCAAAAGGTGATCAAAATATAGATTTCCTGAAGCCAGAAAGTCTGATGGAACTCTCTGGCACAGAATTCAAAAGAACAGTGATAGAATATTTTCAATAGGTGAATGAAAAACTCAAAAGAATTGAAGGATTCTACAAGCAAAACCCAAGAGGAACATAAAAAAAATCAAGACAATGTAGATAAAACAAATGAGGCATTAGAACTCTAGAAAAACAAGGTACTGCAAATCAGTATTAGGAAAAGCATCTCAGAAGCTGTCATTATGTTGAGCAGAATTGAAGAGATGGAGCACAGAATCAGTGAAACAGAAGACAGACTTCTGAGTACCGATCTACCAAAGCAAAAGCAGAATCAAAATGGAAAGAAAATTTTAAAAGCCCAAGAACAATGTGGGACACCATTAAGAGGAATAACTTGTGCAAAACTGGAATCCCAGAAGAAGGAAGAAAAAAAAAAGGCACTGAGAAAGTTGTGGAAGAGTTATTAGAAGAAAACTTTCCGGAAATAATGAAGAATAAAAGAATACAAGAAGCCAGGGAGAGCGGGCGGCAGGGAGAAAAGTGCAACAATGAATGAATGGAAACCCTAAGTCTCTGTAAACTTTCATTAAAATTAATTTTTTTTAAAAAAATTCCTTTTTTTGAAGTGGGGGGGGGAAGAATACAAGAAGCTGAGTGAACACCACATAGAATAGACTACAAAATAAAAACACCAAGGCATATCATAATCAAATTCACCAGAATCAAAGACAAGGAGGGAATTCTGAAAGCAGCTTGGGAATAATTAAAAGTAACTGATAAAGGAAAGCCAATATATAATCAAATGCTGATTTCTCAGCAGAAACCATGAGAGCAAGAAAACAGTGGAAGAAAATATATCAACACTCAAAGAACAACTTTCAACCAAGAATATTGTATCCAGCATAACTCAACTATGATGGAGAGATCAAGATGCTCTCAGTAAAGCAGGAACGAAGGAAGTTTGTAAAAACAAGAGCAATGCTGAAGGAAATAGTAAAATCCTTCTCCCAGAGAAACCACAGAAAGGAAGATCAAAGTACCTAGCAACAATGCCAAAAAAAGCCACAAAATGATACTAGTAAAACCTTGCTTTCTTAATAGCTACACTGACTGTGAATGATTTAAATAGACCAGCGAAGAGAGAAAGCATAAAAGATTGGATAAAAAACCAAAACCCATCACCATCCTGTGTACAAGAGACACATTTAAAAAGTGAAAATTAAGACAGATCAAGTACATCTGTGGAGAGAATCATTGGTGAAACTCCATATGAGCTGTGAAATTAGGGCAGGTGCAACTGTGAAACAGACCATAAGCTACTCATATTCAAGATCAAACTGAAGCTAAAGAAAGTTAAATCCAGAGAAACAAAACTTTGACCTTGAGTCTACGGCACCTAAATTTAAAAACAATCTCTGGAACAGATGTGAGGCCTTGAATACTAAGGAAGGACAGATGAGCTGTGGGAGGATATAAAAAATATCATGCATGATGAATGCAAAAGGTCATTGCAAAGACAGAGGAGAAAGACAAGACAGAGATGGATGTCAAAAGAGATTAAATATTGCAAGATAGCACCGAGAAGTCAAAGGAAAGGTAAGAAAGCAGGAAGTTAAGGAGCTGAACATAAGATTTCAAAGGATGACCTGACAGGACAAAATAAAGTATTTTAATGAAATGTGGGGGGGGAAATTGGAGTTAGAAACTCAAAGGAGTCAAAATTTTTTGGCATTTAAGCTGAAGGAACTAAAGAAAAAATTCAAGCCTCAAGTTGTAATATTTAAGGATGGTATGGACATCATGCTTGGGAGGGTGGAGGGACGGCGCAGGAGGGGAAGACCCTCTATGAGATGGATTGACTCGGTGATTGGGGTAATCGGGATGGGTGTGTCAGAGGCAGTGCGGTTGGCGCAGGATAAAGCAGGATTTAGGGCTGTTGTGCATAGGGTCGCTATGAGTCGCAAACGACTCGACAGCACATAACAACAACAACATAGGCAGAATACTGAATGATCTAGAAAGCATTAAAAGAAGATGTAATGAGTACACAGAGTCACTATACCAAAAAGACTTTGCTGACACTGAAGAATTTCATAAAACAACGTATTACCAAGAGGCAATGGTGACAAAGAAGGAAGTTCAAGCTGCTGTAAAGGAATTGGCAAAAAACAAGACCCCAGGAATTGATGGAATACTAACTGACATATTTCAGCAAACAAATGTTGTCCTGGAGGAGCTCATCAGGTTGTGCCAAGAAATTTGGAATGAAAGAGATCCATACTTATTCCCATTCCAAAAAGAGGTGACTCGACAGGGTGTGGAAATTATTGAGCAATATCTCAAATACCACACACAAGTAAAATCTTGTTGAAGATTATACAAAGACAACTGGAACAATCCATTGGTAGAGAACTACAAGAAACACAAGCTAGGTTTATAAGAGGCTATGGCACTAGAGATATTATTGCCAATGTCAGATGGATCTTGGATAAAAAGCAGAGTACCAGAGGAATATCTATCTATGTTTTATAGACTATGTCAAGACTGTGTGGATCACACACATTGTGGCTAATCTTGAGAAGAATGGAAACCCCAGAACACCTGATTGTGCTCATGCAAAACCTATATTTGGACCAGGAAACACTGTATGATTCAAAATTGAAAAAAGTCTGTGTTGGTTGACTGCATACCTCAAGCCTCATTTCTGCAACCAAGCCTTTTCAATCTATATTTGGAACAGGTCATTCAAGAGGCTGGGCTTTATGAGGAGGGATACAGCATCAAGACTGGAGGAAGACTCATCAACACCCTGCGATAGGCAGATGACACAATCTTGCTTGCTGAAACTGAGGAGGACCCTGAAGCATGTGCTGCAGAAGGTCATGTCCTGCAGTTTTAAATACAGACTGAAGTTCAACATCAAGATGAAGATTCTCGCCACTGGGCCAATTAGTAGCACCACAACAGATGGAGACGAGGTTGTTAACAATTTCAGCTTCCCTGGAGCCACAATCAATACTCTTGATACCAGCAGTCAGGAAATTAAGAGACAAATTGCACTGGGGAATTTTGCCAGGGACCTCTTCAATGTGCTAAAGAATAATGATGTAAGTCTAGGGACTAAGGTGAGCCTGATTCAGTCCATGGTCTCCACAATTACTTCTTGTGCATGAGTTATTGCTGCTGTTGTTGTTGTTGCTAGGTGCCATCGAGTCAAATATGACTCACAGCCACCCCATGAACAAAAGATCCAAACCTGTTCTATCCTACTTAGGGGTTTTTCATTATGCTTTGAAGTCTATCCATACTGTAGATTAGGGCTCCTAAAGTTGCTCCTACTTTTTCCTCTGAAGAACTTCACAGTTTTGGGTTTTACTTCTAGGTACTGGATCCACTTTGAGTTGGCTTTTGTGTATGTGACCTGTGAGTCTTGCTTTAGTTTTCAACAGATGGTTTTGTTAAAACCATTTGTTAAAGAAGTTGTTGTTTCCCCACTTAACAGAGCCTGTCTCCTTCTCAAAGGTCAGCTGATCATAGATAGATGAGTTTATTTCTGTTTCTCCACTCTTTTCCATTGATCTATGGATCTCTCACTGTGCCAGTACCATACTGGTACATAGAAAGACATGGAGAGATTGTATTTCTCATTCACAGCTGGGTGGAATGTAAAATGGTACAACCACTATGGAAGGTAGACTAGTGCTTTTTCAAAAAGTTGAAAATAGAAATAATATTTTACAAGCTATCTCCAAAACTCTGTAGTCAAAGACCTCTTCAAATTATTCAAAAGCAGTTACGTCAGTTTGAAGACTAATGTGTACCTGATTCAGGCCATTTCAGTCATTTGCTATGCACCTGAGAGCTGGAAAGTAAGAATGACAGAAAAAGAACTGATGCTTTTGAACTGTGGTATTGAAAAAAAAGAGTACTGACTATCCGATGGACCACCAAAAGAACAAACGGATATATATTGGTCAAGATGCACTCAAACTCCTTGAAGGCAAAGATGAAGCAGCTTCATCTCACACATTTCTGGCATGTGGCTAGGAAAGGCTATTCCTTGCTTGGGAAGGTGGAGGGACTGTGAAGGATAGGAAGATCCTCAACCTGGTGTCAAGACAGTGACTGCAGTATTGAGGTTGAGTGTGTCAAAGACGATAAGGATGGCACAGAATAGGATAGGATTCATATCTCTTCTTCATGGGTCACTATGAGTTGTGCTCAACTTAACAGCATCTAGTACCAAAAACATCCCACTACTATGAATATATCCTAAAGAAACTAGAGCCATGACAGAGACAAATGCATGCACACCCATGTTTATTGCACAATTATTCACAAGAGTGAGGAGATGAAAGCTGCCCAAGTGCCCATCAACAAACAAATCGATAGTAAAACTGTGTTACATCCACACAATGAAATAATACACAGCACTGAAAAAAACAATGAAATTGTAAAACCTTACACAATATGGATGAGTCTAGAAGACAATATGCTGAGTGAAGTAACTCAGTCACCAAAGGGCAAATACTGCATAGAACCACCAATGTAAACAGGACAGAGACACAAAAGAGGACAGCAGGGGAAGAATGGATGAATACTACTCTGGAAAGGGAGAGGGATTATGTGAAGTGAATGGATATTGTGTTTATGACAACTGGCAATCTGGAAAAAAAATGCATTATAAAGTGAACTGGGGTAATCAGAAGGAAGAAAAAGGATCAGTGAATAAATGAAAACACATCCTTTCTGTAAACTTTGACTAAAGTCATATTTTTAAAAATTACAACAAACCTAAATTTATCAAAATGCAACTATAAATCATCTTTACAGAAGAGAGGGCTAAATGTCATCACTTTAAGATTGAGGGAAAACAAAAAAAGTTATTTGAGTAGTTGTTATCCTAAAAAAGATTGAAAAGGTATGGAGAGCAGATGCATCCCCAATGAACTCCTTTTATGATTCTGAAATATGTAGTGTTTTGTTGTTCTGTTCTGAGGACTGCTTCCTGGGACAAGAATAGGCTTCTCATGTGCACAATCAAGTGTTCTGGGATTCCCATTCTTCTCAAGGTTAGCTAAATTTGTCATGATGTACACAGTCAAGTGCCTTTGCATAGTCAACGAAACACTGATAGACATTCCTCTGGCATTCTCTGCTTTCAGCCAAGATCCATCTGACATTGACTATGATGTCCCTAGTGCCATGGCTTCTTTTAAACCCAGCTTGTATTTCTAGTAGTTCTCTATCAATGTATTCTTCGAGTCATTTTTGGGTAATATTGAGCTAGATTTTGCTTGCATGTGGTATCCTTGATATTGTTTCATAATTTCCACACTCTGGGATCACGTTGAAAAAAAAATTAAAATACATATGAATCTCTTCCAGTCAGTAGGCCAGGTTGCTGTTGTCCAGATTTCCTGGCACAACTTGGTGAGCACATCCAGGGCAGTATCTGTTTGCTGAAATATAGCAATTGGAATTACATAAATTCCTGGGACCTTGTTTTTTCTAGAACAGCCTGAACTTCCTCCTTCATCACCATTGTCTCTTGGTTATATGTTGCTTCTTCTGTGTCAACCAATTCTTTTTAATATAGTAACTCAGTGTACTCCTTCTATCTTCTTTAGAAGCTTCCTCAATCATTCAATATTTTGCCCATATCACCTTTAAGTATTGTAACTTGAGGCTTGAATTTTTTATTCTCAGTTTCTTCAGCTTAAGAAATTTCAAGTGAGTTTGGCCCTTTTTACTCTGACTTCAATTCTTTGCATATGTTGTTATAATATTTTGCTTTGTCTTCCTGAGATGCCCTTTGAATTCTCCTTTTCTGCTCCCTGACTTTCTGATTTCTCCCCTTTGCTTTGGTTTCTTGGTGCTCTAGAGCACTATTTTGTCTCTTTGACATTTCTCCTGTCTTTGAAATTACCTTTTTCATTCATTATGGATGATATACTTGATATCCTTCCACAGCTCTTCTGGATTTCATTCATTAGTGTCAAAAGAACACTCAAATGTGTTCTTGAGTTGGTTTTTAAATTCAGGTGGAATAGTTTCAAGGTCAAATTTTGGTTCTTGTGGATTTCATTTTCTTTAGCTTCAGTTTGAACTTGCATGAGTAACTGATTATCTGTTCCACAATCAGCACCTGACCTAATCTTTGCAATTGCTTGCTATGTGTCAGAGAGCTGGACAATGTCTAGGGATGATAGAGAATTGATGCCTTTGAGCTCTGGTGCTGGAGAAGACTGTTGAATATACTATGGACTTGCCAGGACAACTAACAGGTTTGTCCTGTACAGAGTGAAATAATGCTGCTCCTTAGAAGCAGGGATTCTGAGGCTTCATCTGACATACTTTGGGCATTTCAAGGAGGGACTGGTCCTTGGAGAGGGACATGAAGCTTAGAAAGGTGGAGGGACAGAGAAAGAGAGGGAGACCAATGACAAGATGGATTAATTCAGTGACTAGGGTAATTAGAGTAGGTGTGTCAGAGACAGTAAAGTTGGTACAGAAGAGAGCAAGTTTCAGGGCTGTTGTACATAGGGTCACTATGAGTTGCACATAAAAACAATAAACATGGGAGGTCTGGTGACCTAGTGGTAAGAAGCTGCACTGCCATCCCAGAGGTACACAGTT
>NW_006399775.1:13256767-13268351 GCF_000299155.1 Elephantulus edwardii
GTCTGTTTTTCCTGTCTTTTGATGTGTTTGCTTATTGCTATAAATTGACCTCTGATTACTGCTTTGGCTGTTTCCCAGAGGTTTTGACAGGTGGTGTTTTCATTGTCATTAGTTTCAAGAAACTTTTTAATTTCATTTTTTATTTCTTTCTTTTCAGCTCTTATGACATTCCCTAGTAATGTCTACATAGCATCAGTCTTCTCACATTTGTCATTGTTTCTGTGTCTAAATTGCTCCTTCTGTATCTCAAAGAAGGAGCTCTGATGGCCTATGGGTCATAAATTGCACTGCCAACACTAAGGCACACTCCACTGGAATCCAACAGCTGCTCCACAGCAGAAAGATGGGCATCCTTCTTCCATGTGATTTGTTGCTGTTGTTGTTAGGTGACATTGAGTCGAGTATGGCTCATATCCACCCTATGAACAACAGATCTGAACCTTGTCCTGTCTTGTGGCATCCTCATCTTCTCTGGCATTCATGAGCCCGCTGTTGCAGTCACTGTGTCAATCCATCTGGCTGAGGGTCTTCCTCTCTTTCACCAACCATCCACCTCTCCAAGCATGATGTCCCTCTCCAAGGAATCGCTTCTCCTAGCAGTAAGCCCAAAGTATGTAAGATGAAGGTTTGTCATCTTCGCCTTCAAGAAGCATTCTGTTCAAATCCGGGTGCCCCCTCCAAAAAGAAAAAAAAAAAAAAAAAAGAAGCATTCTGGCTGAACTTTCTCAAAGATCTGTTTGTACTTTTGGCAGTCCATGGGATATTCAGTACTCTCCTCCAACAGCTCAAAGGCAGCAATTAATCTTCTGCCATCCTTATTCACTGTCCAGCATTCAAATGAATGGCAAGTAATTAAAAAGACCATGGCCAGAATCAGGTCCATCTTGGGCTTCAAACAGATATGAATTCTCCTGAATAATTTTGGGATTTGATTGCAAACTTTCCCAGTACAATACATCTCCTGATCAGTCAGCCAGGCAGCTCTCCTCAAATTTCTCAGTACAGGATGGTGCATCTCTTATTTGAAAAATGTCAATTGGTATCCCACAGATTCCTGGGGTCTTATTTTATTAAAATATTTCTAATGTCTTCAGTGCAGGATGAATTTCTTCTTCATTACATATTGATCATATGGTTGTTGTTGCTGCCAAGTGCCATCGAGTCACCTGCAACTCATAGCCACTCTATGTACAACAGCCCTAACCCCTGTTCTATCCTGTGCACAACCAACCACGTTACCCCAGTGACTGAATCAATCCATCTCATTGAGGGTCTTCCTCTCCTGTTCGGTTCCTCCACCCTTCAGAGCATGACGTCCCTCTCCAAGGACTGGACCCTCCTTGCAACACGTCCAAAGTCAGTCAGACAGAGCTTCAGAATCCTGGCCTCCAAGGATCAGATTGATCTCACCCTCTCTAGGACGAACCTCTTTGTTCTCCTAGCAGTTGATGGTTATGTATATTCACTACTCTTCTCCAGCACCACAACTCAAAGGCATCAATTCTCTATCATCTCTAGTCCTTGTCCAGCTTTCTGATGCATAGCAAGTAATGGTACTCCCTGAAATATTTCCGTGTCAGCCAATTCTTTTATGGCACAGTAATTCTGTGTATTCCCTCCATTTTCTTTTAATGCTTCTTGCATCATTCAAGATTCTGCCCACAGTCATCTCTCAATATTGCAACTTGAGGCTTGAATTTGTTTTTTAGTTCTTTCAGCTTAAGAAATGTTGCTTCTGAAAAATTGCTGAGGGTTAGCTATGAGTCAGTTTTTACTTGATGGCACACAACACCAAAAACATATTTAGGGGAGCTCTCGTGGCCCAGTGGCAAGATGCTGCACTGCAATCCCAGAGGTACACAGTTCGAATCCACCAGATGCTCTCCTGAAGAAGGAGGGGGAAATCTCCTCCTGTACCAGTCAGATCTGATTTGACAGTACACATAAAAATAATACAATAAAAAAAACCACCTTATTTTAAAGAGAGATTAGCTTAAAACACATTCTACACTAATAATAATGTAGCAAAGAAATACCTATTCCTAGATGGGATTATATCAACCTTGTCATAGTTATCTAGTGCTGTTATAATAAGAGATGCCACAAATAGATGGCTTTAACAGTTCAGGATGCTAAGAGTTCAAATTCAAGTGCCAGCTCTAGGGGAAGGCCTTCTCTCTTTTGGTTCAGGGGGAAGGTCCTTGTCTCCCTTCAGCATCACGAGGCACTGCAGTCCTTGAAGAAGAGCTCCTGGTTTCTAAGCATCAATCTTCACCTGGACCTAGAGGTTCTTCACACAGGAACCCAGAGTTCAAAAGATTCCCCCTGCTTCTGACCCTTGTTTATAGTCCAGGTCCCCCTCTACCATGTCAGAGAGCATCTGTTTTTATATTTTATAAGACAATCCTTAAACAATTAATTGGCTTAGCACATCACATCACGGCAATAGAAACCTTTACATAAATGCCACATTAAAGCAATTAATCCAAAACATTGAGAATCATGGTCCAGTAAGATGACAAATATTTGGGGGTAATAGGGAGGTAGGGGCCACAAATCAATCCATGACAGCATGTATAGGGGTTTGGATTTAAAACATTTACTTGGGGGGGGGGCGGAATTTTAATCTAGTGAAGACACCCTAATGGCACTTTGCTGCTAACCAAAAAGTCAGCACTTTGAATCCACCAGTCACTCCAGAGAAGCTGCAGTAGTCATCTTCCATAAAGATTTATGGTCAGTGAGGTTCACCCATTGCACGCTGGATAAGATGACTCCTGCAATTTCCCCAACTGCGGGAAACTCGATTACATAATTTGTAGTACTGAAGGATAGCACACCTGCAACACCTAGGAAAATGGAGGGGGCGGGAGGAAATATTCATGGCCTTAGAAACTCTATGGAGCTAGCTGTTCTACTTGCCATACAGCACTACTATGAGTTGGAACAAACTTGTCTGCAGTGGGATTTGCTTCATCAGAACTTCTTTAGCTTAGGGAGTAGTGAGAATCAAGAGCAGATTTTTTTAAAAGGTGGAAATCAAATAAAACCCTGCTCACCATTTCTAACACCAATCATCCCACCCCTAGTAGTCTCTACTTCTCTGCTAAATTTGAAAATTCATTACAATAGCCCACAGAACTTAGAGATCACCCTCACAAATATGTACTTCAAAGGGGAAATAATAAGTGACTATCCAGAATCAGGATCCACGGGGAGCTCTGGTGGCCTAGTGGCAAGAAGCTGCACTGCAATCCCAGAGGAACAGAGTTCGAATCCACCAGATGCTCTGCCGGAGAAGGAGGCGCAATATCCTCCTGTACCAGTCAGATCTGATTTGACGGTACACGCACACAAAATAAAAAAAAAAATTAAAAAAAACAGAATCAGGATCCACTACTCAGGAGATGAAGGACAGTTCTCCCATTAAGGTCAGCTTCCAACCAAGACAGCTCTATGCTCTATGCTTCTGAAGCATTCTTAAAGTCAAGCTTTCTATCAGTTATGTCTCCCAATGGCGCCTCCCTTTCAGCCATGCCTGCTTCCAGGCAAGCGGTACAGCTCTTCAGCTCCACCAATGAGTGCCCAGGGGCACGCCACTCTACTGGAAAGCTTACCCAAAGGTGCCCATATCTTCCTTATTCCATGGATCAGCAATCCTACATTATGTCTGTCACCTAGTTTCCTCTATTCATGCTGCTGCTGTGCTTGCTACCATCCCATGGCATTTTGCACCACTTTGTAAGCTCACTCGTTCTCGCTAGCTCTCTCTCTCTCAGCACAGGTGCTTCACATCCAAAAGATGCCCTCTAATCTAGATGCTTGCTTTCCTGATGGTAGTGAAGTCTCATTCAAACTCTGTGGGTCTTTAGAGCCCCAGTAAATGGCCAAATTTGTCCATTTCCTTCCCAAACCACGATCACATAATTTGCATCCTAATCAGCCAATTTTCACAAATTCCTTTCATCTCGTTGTGCAGATTTACACATCTTATTTGCACGGAGACTAACCAATTCCTTGTAAGTGATGTGGCCCAACAAATTATTTTGACACAACTACAAATCCATGGCCAAAATAGCATATTTGTAGAAAAACCCATCGCATCACGGGGATCCAATTCCACGGATAAAAGGCAAAACAGTCACACTCTTCAAACACTGCTGCTGAATATTTACCCAATAGATTTCAAACTTGCAGTATCGAAGTCAATGATCTTTCGCCATATTGTCATTAAATCTCATTTTCCTTTACCTTTCATCTCACATATTTGTTGTTGTTATGTGCCATCGAGTCACTTGCAACTCATAACGACCCTATGTATAACAGCCCTAAACTCTGCTCTATCCTGTGCCAATCGCACTGCCTCCAATACTCCCATCCCGATTATCCCAGTCACTGAATCAATCCACCTCATAGATGGTCTTCCCCTTCTGCGCCGTCCCTCCACCCTCCCAAGCATGATGTCCCTCTCCAAGTACCTCTCCCTCCTTACAACATGTCCAAAGTATGTCAGATGATGCCTTAGAATCCTTGCCTCCAAGGAGCAGCCTGGTCTAACTCTTTCCAGGGTGAATCTGCTTGTTTTCTTAGCAGTCCATGGTACACTGAACACTCTCAAAGGCATCAATTCTCCTTCTATCCTCCCTAGTCCAACTCTTTGACACATAACAAATGATTGCAAAGACCATGGCCTATATCAGACTCACCTTAGTCTCCAAAGTGACATATGTAGGTAGTAAATTCTTTCAGTGTATCTTCAATGTTGTTGAGTACTACTAAGTTGGAACCAACTCATAGCTGACGCTTTACTGTGTTTTCAGAGGCAGTAAATCATAGGGGAGGAGAATGCCCAATTTATTCTCCCAGAACAGCTGTTAGATTCAAACCTCATACACTGGGATTGACAGCACAATGTTGCCTAGTGATAAGGAGTTGTACTGGCAACCCAAAGGAACATGGTCTGAATCCACCAGATGCTTTGTGGAAAAAGATTGGCAATCTCCTTACATGCAATTAACTACCTCTGAAAGCCAGCAGGTGAATCAGCTATAGTCAGTTCCGACTCAGTCGTGAACAAGAAGCCACTAAAAAGGAAGCTCTGCTGGCATAGTGCTAAGAAGCTGCACTGAATTCCAAAGGTATGCTGTTCTAATCCACTAGCTGCCCCAGGGGAAAAGGATGGACAATCTCCTACTTTGTGATTTGCTACCTCTGGGGATCAGCTATGGGTTGGTTCTGACTTAACAGTACATAACAACAAGAAGTAACCACTAGAGGTTTCAATTTGTTCAATACTGAGAGATGTTAAGGGAAAAATCCTGAATGACCCAGGAAGCATCAAAAGAAGATAGAGGGACTACACAGAGTCACTGTATCAAAAACAATTGGCAAACAATGAAATATTTCAAGAAGTACCATATGATCTAGAGCCAATGTTAATGAAGGAAGAAGTTCAAAATGCACTGAAGGTATTGGCAAAAAAGTAAGTTCCCAGGAATCAATAGGATAACAATTGACATGTTTCAATTAACAGATACAGGCCTGGGATGTGCTCACCAGTCTATGCCAGGAAATCTGGAGGACAGCTGCCTGCCGGGTCTGACTCGACAGCACACAACAAGTAAAAAACAAAACAAAACTTCTCACCACTGGACCAAAAGACAAAACCATGATAGATGAAGAAAATATTAAAACTGTCAACAACTTCATGATCAACACTCTTTTTACCAGCAGAGTATCAAGAGCCGTATTGCACTGGGAAAGTCTGTAGTCAGGGACCGCTCCAAATTACTGAAGAGCAATGATGTTAGTTTGGGGACTATGGTGCACCGAATTCAGGCCATGATCTTTTCAATCACTTGCTATGCATCTGAGAGATGGGACAGTGAATAAGGATGACAAAAGAAGAATTGATGCTTTTGAGTTGTGGTGTCAGAGAATACTGAATATTCCATGGACTGCCAAAAGAACAAATAGATAGGTATTGGAAAAGGTGCAGCTGGAGTGCTCTTTAGAAGCAAGGATGGCAAAGTTTCCTCTCACATACTTTGGGCATGCTGCTAGGAGAAGCTAATCCTTAAGAGGGACATCATGCTTCGAAAGGTAGAGGGTTGGCAAAAGAAAGAAAGAATGATACAGTGACTGCAGTAGTGATCTTAAATATGTCAGATATGATGAGGAGGATGGCACAGGACAGGACAGGGTTCAGATGTGCAATTCATAGCATAACTATGAATTATACTCGACGTGACAGCATTAACAAAAACAAGCATACAAAGCTCCCTGAATTTCAGTATACCTACCAATACCCTTGGCATATTGTAGATAAAAATCTCCAATGTAATTTCTTAGTATGATCTAAAACTTGTTAAGCAGTGTTAGTAGAAGATGCACATTTTGGGTAGTACATGATCATGAAAATTTATATCTACCCCTATAGGTCACTTGTGTGTACCCTCACGTTAACATTGTTAAGCAAAATGTACTTAGTGATTAAAGAGTTTGACGTCAGTTTAAATTTAAAACCTAACTAGATTAGAATCCCAACTCTGATTTACTAGCTGAGTATCATTGGCAAGCCTGCTTCTTCATCTGTAAACCAGGAATAACAATATTGACAGTTACTGTAACAATGGGTTCCAGCATATCAGGGATGATGAAAATGGTGAACAGGAAACGGTTCGGATCTGTTGTAGTCAATTTGATGGCACCCAACAGCAAAAGCTACTCAACATAATTTCTTTAAGTATTAAATTAGATGTTTCTAACACATTAAGCATAGTTCTTGACACACAGTAAATTTTCAGTTAGTGGCATCATATGTACAGAGCATAACTGCTTTACTGGTTTTTCAATGTGTGTCCTTTAGGAAACAGATTGTCACACTTTCCTTTAAGAGTTATCTTTTGAGCATGTGCGTGAGTTAAAACTGCCGACAAATTGCTGCTATCAAGGCACCAATTATTTGAATGTGACAGATTAGGCCATTTAATCATACAACACATTTCTTATAAATATCACTTTATACAGCCTTATATAAAAATTCTCAAAAATGTCTCATTAGAACAATTGGAAAATTTATCTTAAAATGCCAAACATCATTCTAAGTGTCTAAACTGAATGTATAATAGAGATCTGGCAGCTCAGTGGTAGGAGTTGTGCTATGAGGTCAAAAGCACACAATTCAAATCCACTACCTCCTTCTAGGGAGGAAGATGGGTAATCTTCTTGCCTTTGAAAACCTGCTGGAGTATGGGTAAGACTCTTTTCTAATTCAAAGGTATAGAACAACAAACTAACTGTACTACGTTAAAATTTTATAACAGTTCCTTTCCCATATTATCAGCAAGAAAACTCAGGCACAAGGTCACATAGGTTTTATGTGCTGGAGATAGGATTTAAACCTTGTAAGTCATGGCAAAATCCATGCTTTTAATAACAATAATATGTTGCTGTCTCACTGTATGTGACTTGAAAAGATAAGATTACTTATATCTTTAACACCCATTTGTTACACACAACTTGTAAAGTAGGGATTTCACAAGTAAATGAATTGCATCTTTATTTCTCTATATTTGTTCCTTAATGTCTTAAGCATATCTATCATGTTATTTAGTAAAGCAATGAAACCAATACAGATATAAGGTTCTTAACAGGCAAAACAATCTTGGCCCTAGCTAATACTCTAGTTCATCTCCTACACATTTCTTTGCATTTATTCCAACTGGATTGCTTGCTTTATTCCTAAAGCTCCAGTGCTTTATCACTTCATTGTTGAGATTATGAAGGTTTATTCATTTCACAAACATTTTCTGACCATCTACTATGTAATAATTTTAATGAATGGGCACTTGAGAATACAGTGTAAAACGAAGTCATGATTCCTCAAAAATAGGACATTAGTGGGACAACAGATGAAACGGAATAAAATTGCTGTTTTAGTCAGTAGTATCGTATCAATGATAATTTCTGAAGTTTGATAAACGTACCACAGATACTTAAGATTAAAGTTAGAGACAGCGAGGTTAAAGTGAGACAGGAACTTTATCTTTTTTTAAAAAAAAAACAAAACCCACTTTATCTTTGCATTTCTTCATTAAAGCCTTTTGAAAAAATTCTGTCATTCCCACCTTCATTACCGCGAAATCTAGAGTAAATCTGGATAGGTAAGCAAATAATTACACTAAGATGTCTTATAAGTGTTATTATGTTAGCAATAATGTTTAGAATACGATGATAGCTGGGAGGAGGAAGTAGAAAAGACTTAGGTGGAAGCTTTATAGGAGCCAGGGGAAACGCTATCCTAACAATAATAGCATCTAGGGCCCAAAAAAATTACACATGTAGCCTGATGCAAAGGGGTGGATCATAGGGCCTGGAGTCGATCCTGACTCCAGGATCACTTACAGGAGAAATACTATCATTACACTTTCTGAAACATCAGTTTCATCGTCTGCTAGTTGGAATTAGAATACTAATGTGACTTTCCCAGAACTGTTGGAATAAAGAGTTAAGTGATTTGCAAACCGTGGAAAAACTGCAGGACTGTTTGTTATCTATCAAACAGATCCGTATTTGCTCTCTCCACCCTTACACCCACCTGGAACTCCAGTCCGTAGATCACAGGCGCATCATCTTCCATGCTGCTTTAAGGAGGGCGGAAATGCATCCGCACACACACCTAAAACCCTTTCACTATATCCAGAACCTGAACGTCCTTGCTATGATCATTCATTCCCAGCTCCTTAAACAGTAAATGAGACTAAGATTTGAACTCATTTGGCCTATACTGGATCCCGTAGCAGCTCACTTCCTGTGTTTTTCAATTACGTCATCACTTGCCCTTCTCATCAACGACCAATGACAAGAGCGCTAGGCTCATGCGCATGCCCATTTTAGCTTCCAGCCCCAAAGCCGTCCTCCACCTTGCTCCTGGGGAAATCACTGTAACGTGAAGGGAAGTAAAGTGGAGCTGCAATGTCGAGAAGCTGTAGAGGTGGCGATCACGCGTGTCCCCAAGAAAGGATGTATTCTGTGTTCAATAGAACAGGCTGAGGGAGACCGGGATGGATGTCTCACCTAGTACTTCACTCCCCTCCCTAGCTCCTATTTAAAATCCCTGCTCCAATAGTACATCTTTTGAGCTTCTTCCCTGCATCATCAGCCTAGAAATAATCCCTCACTCTGGTGTTGTGATACTGGGATTTTTTTTATTATTATTATTAAAATATGATGACATTTACTAAGCGTGAGGTTTAATAGTCTATTTACATAAGCGTAAAAGTCTTGGTCTCAACCATATTAACAAAGTAATACTTAAATTGTGCAGATGTGAATCTGCAATTAAGTTAAATCATTAAAGTCAGACTATTGATAGTTTCGATCTGACAGATTGAGGATCCTAAAGTGAGAGTGGTAAAATTAATTTCCTCAGTGACTATGTTTAGACACATGAATAGGTAATGAATGAAAGTTTGTCTTAGCATCACTGGAAGATTTTGGCCTTTGAATAGGAGTCTCCTGAGATCCCCAAATATCTCCAAGGACTAATGTCTTTGCCTCTAATAATTGTTATGGTCGTGGTAAAGAGATTGCCTTCTTTAATAGAATTCTCAAAGTATTGTGTCTTAAAAGAGAGTGCATGTAGTCACAAAATGTCATAGCTGAGCCCCTTAAACTAACCTGGCTTCAACCAGGTTCCTAGATCAAGAACTTTCCTTCACCTCATTTGTTTCCAATTGTACAATTATTTGTCTTTCTCCTATGGAAATGGTTTGAGTTTGGTTTTACTTAGTTATAATCCAGCATTTAATATTGTGTCTGGCACAGAATCTGAATAAATGTTTCTTCAGTCAGTGAAAAAAGGCAGAGATGTTAGTGATTAGAAATTAGGTAAGGGAGTACAAAAATTAGAATAATTCTATGGCTGCATTTTCTCTCAGATTAAAGTTCAAGGCGTTATTCTCGATTAAATTTACTAATCGTGTGTGTGTTTAAATTTTATTCTGGTTTATTTACAAAGTGAATACATTGCTTTTCATAAAAGATCCTTCCCATTGCCTTCTTACTCATCTGTTACTGAAAACTCCCTCTGAAAACCTGGTGGAGGGTCAACTATGGATCGGTTGTAACTCGACTGTATACGACAACATTATTGAAAAGGGGAACTCTGGTGGCTTAATGATAAGGAATTATGCTGTCAAGGCAAAGTACACGGTTCAAGTCCAACAGGTCTACACAGGAGACAGTCCTTCTTTTTAAGGGTTTATTATTGAAAGGCATTTGAATAGAAATAATGGGTTGCTGACCGTAAGGATTTTGGTTAGAACGTAAGTGAGAAAAATGGGCAGTCTCCCTCTGAACAAATAATACAGGCACATGGAAGAAGTGCAGGCTGGATTTAGAAGAGGCTGTGGCACTAGGAATATTATAGCTCATGTCAGATGGAACTTGGCTGAAAACAGAGAGTACCAGAGGAATGTCTATATTTTTCATTTACTATGCAAAGACATTTGACTGTGTGGATCACAACAAACTGTGGCTGACTCTGAGAAGAATGGGAATCCCAGAACAGTTGATTGTGCTTATTTGAAATCTATGTTTGGACCAGGAGGCAGTCATCAGAACAGAGCTAGGAAACACTGCATGCTTCAAAATTGGAAAGGGTGTGCACCAAGGATGTGTCCTATCTCCATATCTAGTCAATCTATATGCGCAACAGATCATCTGGGAGTCTGGGCTCTATGAGGAGAAGTGTGACATCAGGATTGCAGGTAGATTCATCAACAATCTGCATTATGCAGATGACACAACCCACCCGGCTTGCTGAAACTAAGGAGGCCCTAATGTGCTTCCTGCAAAAGGTCAAGAATTGCCCCCTTCAATATGGATTGAAGCTCGACATTAAGAAAACAAAGATTCTCACCACTAAGCTGATTGGCAGCATCATGATAGATGGTGAAGAGATTGAGATTGTTAACAGCTTCCGTTTGCTTGGCTTGTCAATCAAAAGACGAATTGCATTGTTTAAGTCTACGATTAGAGACCTCTCCAAAGTACTGAAGAGCAATGATGTTTAGTTTGGAGACTAAGGTACGCCTGATACAGGCTATGGTCTTTGCAATTACTTGCTATGCATCAGAGAGCTGGACAATGACTAGGGATGATAGATGGAGTTGATGCCTTTGAGCTGTGGTGCTGGAGAAGAGTATTGAATATACCATGAACTGCTAGGTGAACAAAGAAGTTCGCCCTGGAAAGGGTGAAGCCTGGCTGCTCCTTGGAGGCAAGGATTCTGAAACTTCATCTGACATACTTTGGACATGTTGCAAGGTAGGATCAGTCCTTGGAGACGGACGTCATGGTTGGGAGGGTAGAGGGACAGCCCAGAAGAGGAAGACCCTCAATGAGATGGATTGATTGACTGGGGTAATGGGGATGTTGTTGTTGTTGCTGTTAAGTGCCAATGAGTCGCTTGCGACTCAAAGCGACCCTATGTACAACAGCCCTAAACTCCACTCTGTCCTGTGCCAATCGCACTGTCTCTGACACTCCCATCCCAATTATCCCAGTCACTGAATCAATC
>NW_006399775.1:13268451-13270071 GCF_000299155.1 Elephantulus edwardii
AATTAAAAATAAGAAAAATAATATGTAGATTTCCACTCAGTGTTTTAATTACTTAGTTTTAGAAGGTTAAAATCAATTATGTCTTAAGGGAGCTCTGGTGGCCTAGTGGCAAGAAGCTGTGCAGCAATCCTGAGGGCACTAGTTTGAATCCAACAGATACTCCACTGGAGAAGGAAAGTCAATCTTCTCCTGTGCCAGTAGGACCCGAATCAATGGTACACAACAATAACAACAACAAGAAAACAAAAGTTAAAAAATTGTGTCTTAATGAAAAAATGTTCAAAATCACTGGCCTTCAGAGAAACGCAAGGCAAAACCACAATGAGATACCATTTCACCCTAGAATCAGTGGTAAAATCTAACAGGACAGCAAGCAATAATGTTGGAGAAGACGGGGAGAGAGAAGAACTCTCATACATTGTTGGTGGGATTGTAAAATGATACAACCACTCTGAAAGGCAGTTTCATGTTTCCTCAAAAAGCTGAAATGTCATATGACCCAGTGCTAAGAATATACCCCAAGGAAAACAGAACTGAGAAACAAAGAGAGATTTGTCTCCCATCTAAGTACTAACCAGGCCTGACCCAGCTTAGCTTACATGATAGGGCATGTTCAGGGCGTTATGGCCATACACACAAAGAGAGATCTGTACACTCATAGCAGCATTATTCACAATAGCAAGAGCATAGAAAATGCCCAGATGTCCATCAACAAACAACTGGATTGAGATATTTTGGTACACTTACACAATGGGATACCATGTAGCACTCAGGAGCAGTGATTTCATAAAATATAATATGGGAAAGGCTAGAGAGCATTATACTGAGTGAATGAACTCATCTTCATAAGGACAAATACTGTATTAAAGCATTATGGTAAAATAGAAGGATAATTATAGATAAAAGTACAAAGGGGGAATGTAGGAGAACGGGGGAACTTAGTATGGGGGAGGAATCACAGGGTCGTAGTGTCTGATGGGCAGAGGAAGAGAGGGAAGGCATTAGGACAGATCTAACGGGGACCGGATAATAAGGGTGATAGTGGGCACAGAATAATGGTGATTAACTTTATGAAATATAGTGTATAGGAATGGTCATATCCAACAATGTGAATGAAGGAATGTGTGAAACAATGTACATAAATGAAGCAAAATATCTAAGAAATCTGTATTCAAGTGAAAGAGAGAGAGAGAGAGAGAGAAAGAGAGAAAGAAAGAAGAAAGAAATTATGTCTTTACTAATGACTTACTGATACAGCACCACTGGGTAATAGAAGAGTTTATACAAGTTACCCAGTCCATTCTTTTGCCCTATGCAAGATTACTCCCAAGACACAGTTTATTGCAGCTATCTTAAATTGCTTATTGCTGCTATAACAAAAACCTTAAAAGTGAGGACACTCTGATGTACCGAAATTTACTTTCTCAAAATTTATCAAGCCAGAACCAACTCATTGCTGACTCCAGCAGGCTTTAAGAGGCTGTAAATTGCACAGGTTGAGAACACCCATTGTTCTCCTGCAGAAAAGCTGGTAGCTTCAAATCGCCTCACTTTCATGTTGGCAGCTCAACTGTTCATCCAAATCTAAATTCAATGCAGCAGCTCTAGGGGAAAACTTCC
>NW_006399775.1:13270171-13280781 GCF_000299155.1 Elephantulus edwardii
TCTAAACCCAGCCTGGACTTCTGGTAGTTCTCTGTTGATGTGCTGTTCCAGTCGTTTTTGGATAATCTTCAGTAAAATCTTGCTTGCATGTGAAATCAATGAGATTGTTCTGTAGTTTCCACATTCTGTTGGTAATGGGGATAGGTGTGTAGGTGTGTAAAAGACAGTAAGATTGGCAAGGGATAGAGCATGGTTTAGGGCTCTCGTACATAGGGTCGCTATGAGTCGCAGGCGACTCGACGGCACATAACAACAAACAACAACAACTAAACACTTCTAGGATGCGTTGGCCAGAACTAGTCTCCACTTTCTACTGTCCCTTCTGTCATAAATTTGCCCAGTTTCAATCTGTAAAATTCTTCACAGGAATTCACTCACACAGGACTAATTTCCTTCCATCACCCCCGGCTCCCGCTTCTCCAATCGCAAGAACTGATTTGGTTCTACCCAACTCTCTCCCTTTCGCATTTTCGGAAACCAGGTACTGTCCGCTTTTGACAGATGCGCCAGCAGCTGCACGAATCCGGAAACGACTAGCACTTCCGGCAGCCTGGGGATTGGAAACCGGCTTCTGTACTAGGCATGCGCAGAAACAAAAAAAAACCATGCTGAGAACCCGGGTTTCGCGACAGGCGCAGGCGCACAAGCTCCCGATGGGCAGTGCTTTGCTCCTTGGTTGCCAGTCTTCCTGCACTCTGTACCTGGACCTCAGTTACAACTGCAGGTGACCCCTCAATCAGAATCTCAAGGGGCCGGTGGCAGGTGAGGACCAGGGCTCTGGTAATAGGGAGGGAATCGGGATATGCTAAACTACATTACAGAGTTTAAGACTCTGCTGCTTTCAATCAGTCCCAGTACCAGTCTTTTTAGGGTCTCTTTCCTCTAAGGACAATCCCTTCCTAGAATGGAGCCTTAGGAAGGAAATCATCATATAAGAAAGGTATTTGAAAAGGAAGGATTGTTTGTCTCCGAAACAGGGAACTCATCCTCCTTATTTTGTTGACATTTGTAGTAAAATCAATGGATCATTTCTTATCTTGTTCAGAATCTTTTCTCCAGCTCTTTCAAGGACTGCCTCTGTATCTGAATCTACCCTTTCCCCTTAGTTTTCTACATCTGTAAAATGGGGATGGAGAGTTCCTCTTAGCCTACTTTTACTAAAATGAAGATTAAATTAAATTAAGATGAAGGCACATTAGTAGTTAAAACCAAGATGCAGCAAAGAGGAATCTGGAATTAAGATCTTCAGCTCTGATCTCTACTACGCAGCTTGACCTAGAACAAGTCATTTACCATCATTTACTCTTAATTTCTTCTTGGATGTCAAGAACCTACCAAACTACCAGTAGTTGTGAAACGAAAATGAAACAATTTGTGTTAAAATATATACATTTATATAGATATGTAAGTTTTTATTATTATGTGAGTGTATGTGCTGTAAAGACTGAAAACATTTCTTTGAAGAGAATCAAAGGATCAAATATTTATTCTGATGTGTCTTTTTCTCTGTCCTTTTTAATATTTTTTTTTCTACACTTGAACACTAAGGAGAAATTACCTTGTATCTAGAGTTTTCACTTTTTTTTGAAGGGGTATTTTGAGATGTTACTGAAAAGCTGAAAAAAATCTGTCATCGTCCACTTAAAAACCAACCCCAGAAATAGGGGATAAGGTGGAAAAGCAGTTTTATTATATACCGGTATATGGGAAATAGTCTGTATGAACTTCACAAATCTGTCTCCCTGTCTTGGAGCAAAGGAGGGCTTGTATCAGGAAGGGACATGACAAGAGAATGTGAGCAGTTTCTAAAGTAGCCTCTTCCAAAGTTTTTGGTCGGTAGTCACACCCCAAACTAATTTGGTCTGGTTTTATCAATGTTCCATAGATGGTTGACATCCTTTATGTTTCTTGCCATAAGGGAAGTAACTCTTAGCATTAGATTAGAGGAACAGAAGGGAAAGGGCAAATAAGACTTTAATAAGAAAAACTATTATTCTTCGCTGAATAAAGTCCCTCTTCTCCTTAAGACATAGAAAAAAAAAAGGTAGTCTTACATTAGGGTAGGGTGCTGTAAGTTTCCTATTATTTTTTTTCTATTTGTTGCCAAAGAGAGCCTTTTGATATAAGATGTTAGTTTGATGTTATGTTATTTGTTGCCGTTGTTGTGTTTCACAGAGTGAGAACCCACCCATAGATGGCCCTCCAGCAGGCTTTCAGAGTCATTTGAATTGCACAAGTGAATATTGTTCATCCTTCTCCCATGAAGCAGCTGACAGATGTGAACTGCGTGCTTTTTGGGATTGCAGCACAGCTTTTAGGTTTTTCACATTCTTATAGGGTGTTGTAAAATGTTGGTTTTCAATTTTATTGCTTGTTGCAATGTGTTTGGATTCCAATACTTCATACTTTTCATAAATTCAGAAAGTGATATCAAGTAGGAGACAATGAGCCAACCCCTATATAATTGATTAGAGAGAGAAAGTTACAAAAAGAATAATATAGTAGGGGAGTCTGATGGCTTAGTGAGTAAAAAGTTGTACTGCCAATTTAAGGGCCCTTGGTTCCAATCTACTGGGTGCTGTGTGAGAGAAAAATTAGCAATTTTTTCCCATGTAATTTATAGCCTCTGAAAATTCTCTGAAGGATCTACTATAACTTGGTTCCAACTCTGCAGCAACAAGTGAGTGAATATTATTCATTATAGTTCTCAGTTCTTACATCTTGTGATTTCTTTATGGACTTTTTTTCTGTGCATCTGTACTAGAATCTTAAGCAATTCAAGGACAATGTACTGTCAGTCTGCATTACTATTAAAACTATGATTACTTTTATAAGGCTTCTGGGTAACTCCAACAGTTCATCACTCCACTAATAGCCAAAAGGATGACATTTCAAACCCACCCAGAGACACTTTCAAAAATGGGTCTGGAGTTCTTAAAAAAAAAATACAGCCTTGAGAAGCCTATGGGGCAGTTCTGCTTTGCAAAAAAAGGGTGTTATCATGAGTCAGAACTAACTCACTAAGTGGCACACAACAAGAACATGCTTATAGCTCTGCAGTTTCCCAAGTACCTGGACATCAATACTATCAGTTACTATTTAATAATACCTCAATTTGTAGGCAAAGAAACAGAAGCAGAAAAACTGTTTTTCAGAAGTGATTTTGTCTTGTTGTTTTTGTTAGGTGCCATAAAGTCAACTACAATACATAGAGACTCTTTGAATAAAAGATCTGTATCTTGCCTATCTTGCTCCATCCTCATAATCTCCACAATGCTCCTGTCATTATCACAGTCACCATGTCAGTCCATCTCATTAAGGGTCTTACTCTCTTCTATTAGCCCTTTTTCCAAGGACTGACCCTTCCTGATAACATGGTCTACGTATGTGAGACAGGGTTGCTCCATCTTTGCCTCTAAGGACCCCTCTGGTTGTGCTTCCCTCAGCTTTCTTTGTTCTGTTGGCACTACATAGTATCTTCAATACTTATGTCCAACACCACAATTTAAAGGCATCAGTTCTTCTTTCATTCTTTCATCTTCTTTCGTCATTATCCGACTTTGACATGCATATGAAGCAATTGAAAATACCATGGTGCACCTTAGTCCCGAAACTGGTATTCTTACTCTTTAGCACTTAAAAAAAATCTGATACAGTAGATTTTTCTCTGGGCAATGCATCTTTCACTTTCTTGACCATTACTGCCTTAGGTGTTGATCCAAGTAAATGAAATTGTTGACAGTGTCATTGTTTTCTCTGTCATGATGCTGCATCTTTGTCCAGTGGTGAGGATTTTTGTTCTCTTGATGTTATAATACTGAGGGGTAATCCATTGAAGTCCATACTCTTTGATCATGTGCGGCAAGTGCTTCAGCTCTTCATTTTCAGTAAACAAGTTTGTATCATATGCACCAAAAAACAGATTACTGATAAATCTCCTAATCTTTCTGCCAGAAGTCCAGACTGGGTTTAGAAGGGGTCATGGTACTAGGGATATTATAGCTGATGTTAGATGGATCTTAGCTGAAAGCAGGGAATACCAGAGGAATGCCTATCTGTGTTTCATTGACTATGCAAAGGAGTTTGATTGTGTGGATCATAACAAACTGTGGCTGACACTCAGAAGAATGGGAATCCCAGAACACTTGATCGTGCTAATGCGAAACCTATACTTGGACCAGGAGGCAGTCGTCAGAACAGAGCAAGGGAACACAGCATGGTTCAAAATTGGGAAGGGTGTACGCCAGGGATGCATCCTATCTCCGTACCTTTTTAACCTGTATGCAGAATAGATTATCCCATAGGCTGGGCTCTATGAGGAGAAATGTGGGGTCAAGATTGGTGGAAGATCTATCAACAATCTGCGTTATGTAGATGATACAACCCTGCTTGCTGAAACTGAGGAGGACGTGAAGCGCTTGCTGCAGAGTGTCAAGGACTGCAGCCTTCAATATGGATTGAGGCTCAATGTCAGGAAGACAAAGATTCTCACCAGTGGACCAACTGGCAGCATCAGCATGGATGGTGAAGAGATTGAGATTGCTAACAGCTTTATTTTGCTTGTCTTCACAGTCAACACTCTTGGCACCAGTAGCCGGAAATTAAAAGGCGCATTGCCATGGGAAAATCTGCTGTTAGGGACCTCTCCAAAGTACTGAAGAGCAATGGTGTCTCTCTGGAGACTAAGGTGCGTCTGATACAGGCCATGGTCTTCGCAATCACTTGTTATGCATCAGAGAGTTGGACAATGACCAAGAAGGATAGAAGGAGAATTGATGCCTTTGAGCTGTGATGCTGGAGACGAGTATTGAGAGTACCATGGACTCCTAAGAAAACAAAGTGTTTAATCCTGAAAAGGATTAAACCAGGCTGCTCCTTGGAGGCAAGGATTCTGAGGCTCCATCTAACATACTTTTGGACATGTTGTAAGGAGAGACCGATCCTTGGAAAAGGACATCATGCTTGGGAGGGTGGAGGAACAGCACAGGAGGGTATCGGGGATCCAGCCCTGATAAGTCGGGAGAATTCCGCCAAAAGGAGGGACCAGGTTGAAATGAAGATGCGGAGAGGCTAATTGCTGATGATAAATAGCAAGTTTAATATTCTGGCAAGGGTATAGACACACAAGTCTTAGAAACATGCCTGCAATGGTAATCGCATTATCTCTTATCTCACAAACAAAAAGGTATCACATTCTTAGAATTCTGAGGCCTTTGGCCACTCCCTATTCATTAGCATACTGCTTCCTGGAGTTGTTTTCTACAGAACAGAGGGTCAAGCCAAGATAGTTGGTCCTGCTGTTTTTACAAGACGTTGCTGCTCCTGCTTTGCAGGTTAGCCAGCTCCTGACAGGAGAGGAAGGCCCTCTATGAGGTGGATTGATTCAGTGACTGGGATAATCAGGATGGGAGTGTCAGAGACAGTGCGATTGGCACAGGACAGAGCAGAGTTTAGGGCTGTTGTACATGGGGTCGCTATGAGTCAAGTGACTCGACGGCACATAACAACAACAACAAATTACTAAGTAATTTAGAAAATTACTTAGTAGCAAAACTGAGACAGTTATTCAAACCTAGCATTCACTATTCTTTCTCCCTCCCTCTGGATGTTCTGAATCATAATCTATTCTACCAACCTTACAAGAACAGGAGAGGTAGCCAGCACAGAGGAAAGAGCATGATGAAAGATGGGCAGTCTTCTCCTGTACAATTTACTACTCAAAATCTGAAGGAGGATCAGCTATGAGGAGATTCTGACTCCATGGTACATAACAATAACAATGGTACCATGTTTAGTATGCAAGGAAAATAAAAATTAATATGAAATATGTATCAATATTGGCAAGAGTTTAAAAAATTAATAAAGTGAGTATGAAATGAGGGTTGTAGAGTGGATTATATTTGGGGCTAGGGGTGGGGTTTGGGGAGGTGCGGGGGGGGATTGTGTAGCAATGAGGGAGTTTTTCTTTTGCTTTTCAAGGAGAGGAGCAAATGGGGGGGGGAGGGGGGTTTGTGCGGGGAGAAGGGTGCAACAATGAATGAATGGAATCCCAAAATCTCTGTAGATGTTCATTGAAATGAAAAATAAACAACCTAAATTTAAAAAAAAAAAAGAATAAAGTGCTCAAATGTCCTTATAAATTAAATATAAAATTAAAATAAATATAAATTCCCTTTACTTTTCCTGGGAGAAATATTTTACAAATAGATGGCCCTGTAGTGGTTTGTTAATTATTTCCTTGGAGAATGAAGATAGAGATAAAACACTTTATATTATATTAAAATATGTAGGTAAAGTAGACATTTTCAGATCCTATGTATTTTTAAATAAATACCCAAAATACCAAGGGAGTGAATTATCATTTATCAACTAATCAGACATTTTCCTGTATTGTTTACGCAATTAAAAGAAGAATTTGAAGTTGTTTGATTTCTTAATGAAAGAAGTATGCCATCCTGTGCAGCAGCCTCATCAAAGGAATATAGATATAGAAGAGCAAAAACTGTAGTGGAAGAGTCTTTCTTATTGCCTTCAAATCTGAACTGATTGATAGTTGAACTGCCGGCAGCTTTCTGAGCTTATAAATTACATGAGAAAAGATTGCCTGTCTTTCTTTGTTGGAGTCAAACTGCCAAGAAGGTGAAATCCTTGGTTTAGCAGTGCAATCCCCAATGGACTAGTCCAGAGATGTTAAAAAAGAAATTATTAAGCTATTTTTTAAGAACTTATGTACACCTCATGAGATGACATGGTGGCTGCAACAGCGAACTCAAAATGTCAAAGAATGTGGGCTAGTGCTGGATCTAATAGTGTTTAATTTTGTCAGAAAAGAAGATCTGTTACTCAGAATTTACTTTATTGCTAAATTACAACTACTATCACCATATAACTTATAGATTTATATTTTGCTGTATGTCTATCTCACTACTTACATAATAACCTTGGTGGAAGAAGCAGCCCTGGTGGCAGAGTGCATAATACATCAGAATGCTAAATGGAAGGTTGCCATTTCATACCCTCCAGTTCTGAAGAAGAACGCCTCCTCTTGTAAAAATGTAAAGCCCAAGAAATCTGATGGAGTCTTACTATGAGTTTGATACAGTTATCAATCTACTTCTACAGGAAAGGTTGGCAGATCAGACCCATTTTCTGTAGTGGTGCCTCAGAAGAAATGACTCACAGTCTTCTTCCATAAAGCTATTTCTCTGTGCTATTGAGTCAGAACCAGCTCATAGGTGAGCAGTCAGGCAGTTTGCAGAGGCAATAAATTTCACAAGAGTAGACTGCCTGTCTTTCTACAGTGGAGCAGCTGGTGGATTTGGACAGCATGCCTTTGAGTTGTCAGTGCAATGCCTTAGCCACTAGCCAACAGAGTTCCATAAAATTACAGCCAATAAAAATTTAACATTTCTTCTCTATAATATATTGCTGTTGTTAGGTGCAATCAAGTCAAGTACAACCCATAGCAACCCTGTTAACAGATGTGAACCCTGCCCTATCCTGTGTTATCCTCATACTTCCAGACACATTAGAGCCCATTACAGCAGTCACTGTGTCAGTCCACCTAGTCAAGGATCTTCCCCTCCTTCGCTGACCTTCTACCTTTCTGAACATGGGGACCCTCTTCCAGGACTAGCCCCTACTAGCAACATGCCTGAAGTTTGTGAGGCAAAGCCTCATGGTCTTTGCCTCCAAAGAGCACTCTGGCTACACTCTCTCCAAGTCATATTTGTTTGTTCTCTTCTCAATCCATGGGATTTTCAACCCTCTTCTCCAACACTACACCTCAAAGGCATGAACTCTTCTGTCATCCTTATTCTCTGTCCAGTTCTCAGATGCATGGTTACAGATGGTGTGAACCATAACCAGTTCCTTTCTGTTCTCCCACCATTTGTCAACACCGAGCCATTTCTTTCAAAGGAAAATCAACTCTATATTGATCTATGTGAGTAAAATACCTCCACAAGGTTCCCCTAGGGCCTTTCATGATAACTGTGTGGCCTTTCAGAGTAATGTCAGCATTCTCTGGAATGTCAACAGCCTGGTTGCTAGGAAGGGTCTTCATTTTCTCAGTAAATGTGGCAATGAGCAAGCATAACCATTTTTCACATTCACATCTGTGTTTTATCAATTGTTCAAAGGTATTTCACAGTGTGGATCACAACAAATTGTGGCTAACATTGAACAGAATAGGAATCCCATAACACTCTATTATGCTCATGTGAAACCAGTACCTAAACAGGGAAGCTCTTGTCCAAACAGAGCAAGGGAACAATACTGCATAGTTCAAATCAAGAGAGGAGAGCATCAGGGATGTGTCCTTTCTGCATACTTGTTCAGTCTGTATGCCAAACAGATCATTAGAGAGGCTAGACTTTATGAAGAAGAAAGCATCAGGATTGGAGAAAAACTCATTAACAATCTGTCTTATTCAGATTATACAATCTTGCTCACAGGAACTGAGGAGGACTTGAAGCACTTGATGCAGAAGGTCAAGGACTGCAGCTTTCAATATGGTTTTCTTTTCAACATCAAGAAAATGAAAATCTTTACCAATAGACAGCATCATGATAAATGGAGACAAGATTGAAGTTGCTAAATGGTTTCATCTTACTCAGGTCCACAGTCAGCAGTCCAGAAATCAAAAAATCGAGTTGCATTGGGAAAATCTGCTGTCAGTAATATCAGTCTAAAGACTGAGTTGTGTCTGATCGAAGTCATGGTCTTCTCAATTGCTATGCATCTAAGAGCTAGACAGTGATGAAGGATGATAGAAAAAGAATCAGTGCCTTTGAGTTGCAGTGCTGAAGTATTGAACATACCATAGACTACCAAGAGAACACACAGATCTGTCCTGGAGAAAGGGTGTAAGGTAGAAAGGTAGAAGGTCAGTGCAAGAGGGAAGACCCTGGATGAGAATGATGGACACAGTGACTATGGCAATGGGGACGGATATGTTGAAGGTGGTGAGGTTGGCTTAGGATAGCGCAAGGTTCAGAGCTATCATTCATAGAGTCCCTGTGAGTCCCTAGATGACTCAAGGACACCTAATAACAACAACAAACAACATTTACTAAGTTATTTTTTCATTTCAATTCTGCTAGGTTTTAAGCTTTGTAACTGAAAGCTGTCCTTACTGTAATTTATTTTGTTTCCCTAGTTGAGGCTCTTTCCTATGACAAACCAATTTCAAAAATATTTTAAAAGTTCAAAGTAAGTTTGAGGGTGTGTGTGTGTGTGTGTGTTTTCTCTGATATTTTCCTCAAAAAGGAAATTAACGTTTCAAATCTACTCATCAGACTGAATCAGAATTTTCTTAGAATCTAGAATGTAGTTAGGGCTAGGAGGAAGTAGGGAGGGGTGGGATCATTTCTTTCTTTCATCATAGCCTTATCCAGAAACAAAGACTCATTTATAGAGTAGAAAAGTTAGGAACATTCTGTTGATTTCCGAGTTCTAGTTAGAACATTTACAGGCCACAGCATCACATTCTTATTTTCATGCCCATTGTGTCCAATTTCCATTTACCACACACACATCAAACCAGGTGGAAAAGCTTTATCCATGTATGGCTGATTCTACGCAGCAGAATTCTTGAGCTAGTATCCTCTTTTAGCTTCCTGTGAAACATTTTGTAGTGTTTTGTTTGTTTTTGTTGGATTTTTTACTAATGGATAGCTAATAATTATTGAGTGAGTATATGAGAAATGGAGGCTCAGTCATTGACTATACTAAATAAGAAACTTTTCTTAAAAAATCTTATTACTTGCTCTGAAATAATTTTTTTTTTCCAGGTCTAGGTGACCTGAGAAAAAGAAAGCTACTTTGAAATACTGTGATAGAAGTGTTGACAGAAAAAAAAAATCATTTCTTCTGGAGACTAGCCAAGTATAGTTTTTAAAGGTCAAAAGTGTTTTTTTATAACTAATGAGACTAGTATAGTGCACTTGTTTTTTTTACTCTCTTGTGTCTCAGGATGATAATGTTTTATCTGTAGTATATACTGGCATTTGACAGGGCCATATATAACTTTATAACTGAAGAAACCTTCAATGGTGTCAAACCTTGGTGATTTAAAAGGTGTAGATTCACCCCAGACATGTGAATGTATGAAGTCTTACTAATTTTTTGTACAGTGAGTTAAGCCTCATAAGTATATATGTGGTTTCTTGTGTGTCATTTGGAAGTTTTGGCCTTGGTGATGATACCATTCTGATGTGAGTAACTTGTTTTCGGTGACAATATCACATCGATACACAACTCATGTGCAACTTAAAAGGTTTGTTTGTTAGCTGGCCCTTCCAGGTGTTTAAACTTGCTATGCTAATTTTTGTTTACAGCATCTTGTAATGATGTGACCAGTTTCTTTTCAGGCTGATTATGGGTTAGGAAATCAAAAGGATAGGAAGACTCTCCTTTCTTGTGAAGAACAAGCGCGCCCTAAGCAGGTTGCTGAATGACTTACACTGCCAATTAGTTAGAACACATTTGGCTGCCAAAGACTCTAGAAGGCCGTGTGCAGAATGCAGCACTAAGGAGACTCAGACATCAATTATGTGCAGCATTTGCAGGTTGTGTGTGTATATGTGTGTGTGTGTGTGTGTGTGTGT
>NW_006399775.1:13280947-13297717 GCF_000299155.1 Elephantulus edwardii
CTACAGTCATGAAAGGGTTAACTTGAATTTGTTCACTATGTAAGTAATCGTTGTCGAATCCAGTATGATGCATAGCAATCCTATGAATAACTGACCTGAAACCCTTCCCTGTCCTCTGCTATCTTGATAATCTCTGATACACTTGAGCCGATTGCTACAGTCACTATGTCAGTCTACCTTGTTGAGGGTCTTCTTCTCTTTCATCAACCCTCCACTTTTCCAAAATGATCTCCCATTCAAAAGGAATGGCCTCTCATAGCAGCATGCCCAAAATAAGTTAAGATGATGCTTCGTCATGGCACCAAGGAGCACTCTGGCTGCACTTTTCCCAAGATGTATCTGTTTGCTTTTTGGCAATCCATGGGATATTCAGTGCAGTTTTCCAACACCACAATTCAAAGGCATCAATTCCTATGTCATCCTAATTCATTGTACATCCCTTAGGTACATAGCAAGTGATTGAAAAGACCATGGACTCAATTTGGTACACCTTAGTCTTCAAACTGACATCATTGCTCTTCTTTATTCTGAAGAGGTCTCTTAGAGTGGACTTTATGTGTCTCCTCACTGCTGACACCATGAATGTCTATTGTAGCTCCAACTAAGATGAAATCATTGACAATTTCAATCCTTTTTCCATCTATCATGTTGTTGCCAAGTATATAATTTTACCTCCCACACCCTCAAAAAAAGTTTTTCAGGAAAAGAAACATACTTTTTGTTGAAGTTCAAAATCCGTACCTCATTCTGTGACCCTCTGTCATCCACATTGTACTCAACATTTCAGCTTTAGCTTAAATGTTTTGATTTTTCCACTTACTTGCTGTATGAGTTTGAACAGTCTGTCTGATCTGTATTCCTCAGTTTATTTAATCTTCATAATAGGAAAAAATGATAGCAGCTATATCATAAGGAAGCTGTGAGGGTTAAATAAGAAAACATATGTGAAGTACTTGGAAACAAGCCTGGCATGTAATAAGAGATTAATAAATATTATTGATTCTTTGTATAAGCTTCAGTAATCACTGCATAGTGAAAATGCCTTTGTCTTCTCCCTGCTGAATTTTTGCTAATGCCATCCTCACTGTCTTGAATTCTCAGAACTAGGTAGACAACATAAGCTCAAGAGAGATCAAGGAGACTCATTGGTTGTATTGACTTGGGAATGCCTCAAGTACTTACAACTAACGTAAAGAATGAGAAGGGTCTTGGGCTTCTCATTCAAAGGCTGAAAAAAATTTTTGCATTTTAAATTACTTAGTATATAAGCTCTATTTGTAATTAAAAACAATTTTAATAATAATAGTAGGTTTGCTTAATAACAGATTCAAAACTGATGAGGTTGATTTAATGTTTGTCTTTGTTTCAGGCAGCTATGGAAAATGTCAGTGGTACTAACCAGAACATGACCGAGACGTCTCCTCCAGCTGAGGTGGGATCAGAGACTCCTCAGGTGACTCAGGAAGGACAAGGGCAGCTTCTTTTTCATGAGGAAACCATTGATCTCGGTGGAGATGAATTCGAGTCTGAAGAGAATGAGACCATATCAGAAGATTCTAATAATTTCTTAGATAAGCTTAATGAACACATGATGGAAAGTGTTCTCATTTCTGACTCTCCTAACAACAGTGAAGATGATGTGGGTGAACTTGGCTGTTTGCAGGATGTTGTAGAGCCTGTAGAAAGCAAAGCTGATAACAGAATGGAAAAGATTGATAAAGAAGATATTGATACTCTCAGTAATAACAGTGGAACTGACCGTGATGATACCCCTAAAGATGTCTCTGACATGACCTCTGATAGCAGAGCTTCTTTGAAAGAAGACCCACCACAGGAAGTAAAAGATATGCCCATGTTTGAAACTGAAGAGACAGCTGACTCAGCCCCAACTGATGAAAAAACTAATCCAGAAGAACAGGTATCAGAAATATCTTCTAGTCAGTCATCCTCTAAAGATGAGCCTGTCCCTGTGTGTACCATTTTCAGTCAATCAAATACAACAAATTCCCAGCCTCACTTATTTCTCCATGACGGCTTTGAGTCTCAGATGGTAAAATCTCCTAGTTTCAGCAGTGCAAGTGAAACTTCATCCAAGACACCACCTCAGGTGGTTCAGCCAAGTCCCAGCCTGAGTAAATTTTTTGGAGATACAACCAACACGAGTTCCTTGGCTTCTGACTTCTTTGATTCATTTACTACATCCACTTTCATTTCTGTCAGTAATCCTAATGCAGGCTCTTCTGTACCAGAAAAATTGTCTTCACTCACTACTCCAGGGGGAGATAAATCCCCTGATTCTGCGGGCCTTTCTTACTCTCCAGGCATTGAAAGATCAGAATCGGGTATTTCCACAGCTTCTCTAGAAATTTCTCAATCTCCAAAACCATTTTCACAGATACAAGCAGTATTTGCAGGGAGTGATGACCCCTTTGCCACAGCCCTGAATATGAGTGAAATGGACCGAAGAAATGATGCTTGGCTTCCTAGTGAGGGGACAAGGAATGTTTTGATTTCTGTAGCAACTCAACAGTATAGTACAGTGTTCATAGACAAAGAGAATCTCACCATGCCTGGCTTAAAGTTTGACAATATTCAGGTAAGATGTGGGATGTTTTATAAGGCACTTTTCTAATAGAAATCTTTTCAATGAAAGAAACATTATTCTGAGCTTATGTCTTTCCTTGTAACCTGTTTCTACATGATTTTTTAAAAAGACTAAGGAGTATTTTTCAACAGTCACTAAGATGCTGATTGTAAGAGTTTTTATAATTATATCAGTAGGTAGTTTGAAATGTTTTATTTCCCTGATTTAAAAGTCTTCTCAACCAGATGCTCTGCTGGAGAAGGAGGGACAATTTCCTCCTATACCAGTCAGATCTGATTTGATGGTATATGCACAAAAAATAATAAAAATGAAGTAAAAAAATTTTTTAAAAACCTACTCATAATTTCAGAAACACCAGCAAGACACATAAGTTGTTGTTGAGTACCATGAGATAAGAACCAACTCATTACTGACTCTGCAGTAGGTTTTTAGGGGCAGCAAATCACAGAGGAGAAGATTGCAAATCTTTCTCCCACAGAGCAGCTGGTGGATTTTGGCTTGCCTACACAACTCCTTATCATTAAGCTACCAGAGCGCCCTCCAAGATATATTTGTTGTTGTTAAGTGCCATCGAGTCGGAGGCGACTCATAGTGACCCTATGAACGAAAGACCTGTACACCTGTATAACTTTTGTCCAAGATATATATTGTATATCATATTCTCTAGTGTAGTTCTAAATTTTATATTCAGTTCACTTGAGTTAGAGTAAATGATAAATCCCTTTTTAAGAAATCTGAAAAAAAATAAATTTGTTAAACGTTCAACATACCTGATACAGAAAGGATATTTATAGGTTTAAGTATTTTATAATTTGAGCTATTTCTGTTCTATTTCTAAGTCAGGCTTCTAATATTGCCATTTTGAACTCTCTCTTGTTTGCTGTTTATTTTTTCTCTGGTTGTAATTGAGGAGAAACATCCAAGATTGCCAGGGAGAAGAAGCCTAACACAGGAGTCTCTGGGTTGTAGATGTGAAAATACCAATCCAAGAGTCCATGGTTCAAATTCACTGAGAGTTACTTTAGAAGGCAGTCTTGGTGGTCTACTTCCAAAAGGTCACAAGTCTCTGGAAACATTATATAGAGCAGTTCTGCTCAATTGGAAGCGATGGGATTGGTTTGGACTGTGCTTTGCATGTTTGTTTTCTTTTTTCAACAGGGTTCTACACTCCGAAGGTTCTAGGCAGCATTGGGAAGTATGTAGAGATTTCATTTTGGTTGTCAGAAGGATTAGGGAGAGCAAGTGTTCCTTGGTAGATAGAGCTGAATCTTGCAGTGGCTGGCTTGGTTATATCAGAGAGTAAAGCATTATCCTGCCCAAAATGTTAGTAATTCATGAGTTGAGAAACACAAGTTCTGAAAGCATGCTAGTCTCACTAGATCAAATCAAATAGTCTCATTTTATAAGAAATCTTTGTGTGGTGCAGTTATTGCACTCAGCCGCTAAATTAAAACTTGGGAAACTTGTGTTTATTTACCCAGAAACAGCCACAAAAGAAAAGCCTAGCAATCTACGCCTGAAAAATCAGCCATTGAAAACCCTGTGTCACCAGGCAGAATTAGCTCCAAAGCAACTCTGACTGATTTGTAAGTAAATTGTGTTTGTTGTTTTTAAGTGTCATACAGTCAGCACCCCGTCCCCCCAACTTACTGCAACCCCATACTCAGTAGGGTTGAACCTTGTGATCCATAGTCTTTGCTGGCTGATTTTTCAAACCTTTCTCGCTAGTCTGTCTGAGTCTGGAATCACTACAGAAACCTCTTCAGCGCTATATCAGAATGCTCATCCTCACTGACAGACGTGTAGTGATTATACTTGTGATGCATTGTCTGGACTCAGATGTAACTCTCCTACCTGAAAGGCAAGAATTATACCTCTGGCGAGCTCTGGTGGCATAGTAGCAGGAAACTGCACTGCAATCCCAGAGGTGCGCAGTTCAAATCCACCAGATGCTCTGCTGAAGAAGGAGGAACAATCACCTCCTGTACCAGTCAGATCCAATTTGACGGTACACACATAAAAATAAATAAATAAATAAAAATTAAAAAATAATAATAATAATTTTACCTCTGAGCCACCACTGCCCTCTAGTAAAATGCAAAGGATTTGTGATTTCTCTCCTCATAGTTTTAAAGTTTCTACAGATCCATCCTGGAGAGGGTTAAACCAGGCTACTCCTTGGAGGCAAGGATTCTGAGACTCCATCTAACATACTTTGGACATGTTATAAGAAGGGACCGGTCCTTGGAGAGGGACATCATGCTTCGTAGGGTAGAGGGACAGCACAGGAGGGGAAGACCCTCTGTGAGGTGGATTGATTCAGTGACTGCGGTAATCGGGATGGTGTGTCAGAGGCAATGCGATTGGCACAGGATAGAGCAGGGTTTAGGGTTGTTGTACATAGGGTCGCTATGAGTCACAAACGACTCGACGGCACATAACAACAACAACAACTAATGACTTCTGTCCCCACTCACGGCTCTCAATCACTGTGAAATAACTTTGTGAGTGTATATGGGAGCATCAGTTGCTTATGCTCAGAAGCCAGCCTTCTTTTTTTCTTTGCCTTACATTCTTATGCTTGTCATAACTCTTGAAATTTACAGTGGTTTCTTCAAAAACCCCAGGAAAGATAAAAATTTTAACTCTTTACATTCACTTATAACAAATGCAATAGATTAAGAAATTTGTTTATCTAGTGTTTTTTCAGATCTTTATCGCCCCTGCAGAGTTATCCCTCAGAGTGACTGGTGAATCCAGACCACCAGCCTTTCCATTAATAGCTGGGTGCTTAGTCACTGTACTACAAACGTCTATACTTCTTAAAAGATTTTTTTTTAATTCTTAGTCAAAAATAAACATTTTAAGATTTATCTTAAATGCCAAGTTTGTCAGAGAATTTTAGACTAGTATAACAAAGAAAAAGGGAGCTCTGGTGGCCAAGTGGGAAGAAACAGCACTGCCATCTCAAGGCACGCAGTTCAAGGACACCAACCACTCCTTGGGAGAAGGATGGTCAGTCTCCTCCCATGTGATTAACTGCTTCTGAAAACCTGCTGGAGGGTCAGCCATGGGTCGTTTGCAACTTGATGGTAAACAACGCCAACAAAGAATAGTTCCTCTGTTAACCTTCTATGTACATCATAGTTTTAAAATGCCTCCTTGTTAATGTTAAAGCATTTGCTATGAATTGAAGTTTATAAAACATTTGAATTATTTTCTATATTGTTTATCTTGTTTTCTTATTAAAAATCCTTTTCCTAAAAGATCAACATTTAAATTTAAAAATTAATTTATTAAGAGATTTCCATGGCCATCTAAGAAGGCTATTAAAATGAATATGTATTAACAACAATAATAATAATAAAGGTCATTATTTTCAACTAATTACAGTTGTAGGTGGAATTTACTCATAAAGAGAATAAGTTAAAATATGTAGGAATAGATGGCTCAGAAGTTTTAAGTGAATAAGAAAAGAAAGCTAGAGAATTGTGTGAATTTGTTCTTGAAACATAGAAAATGAAATAAAGCAAAAGCAACAAAACAAGCAAAAATCATGGCATCAGTATTTCAGTAGTAAAGGAATTTTGCATTTTAGCCCTGTATCACAGTGTATCGCTGTGGGCTCCTCAGGCCTGCTGGTAGATCTAGAAACCTGACATACACATTTTTTGAGCTGGTTATTTCCATCATCTCTACTTTTTCCTCCTCCCCCTTTTTCTCCTTTTTCTCCCACTTGACCCCTTACACTCTGCCAGCTGTTTGAATTTTATAGGCTCTATCTGGGAGCAAGGAAGCTCTAATGGCTCAATGGTGAGGACTTGCACTGGAGTGCAAAACCAAGTAGTTTGAATCCACCAGTCAGTCCAGTCTCCTCCCATGGGATTTTCAGCCTCTGAACACCCACTGCAGGGTCAGTGGTCAAATATGAATTGAATCCTCCTTGAAAGCTCATAGCAACAACAGCATCGGGGAGCATATACTGTTGTGTGCTGTCAAGTTGATGCGGATTCATAGTGACACTATATCACAGACTAGAATTGCCTCACAGAATTTTCTAGTCTGTGAAAAAGACAGAGCAGAAATCTTTTCTCCACAGCAGCCAAGTACTTAACCATTATGGCAGCATAGCACCACCATCATTGTTAAACCACTTTGCTTGATGGCTAAGAGACCTCTTGTCTGAAACTCTGGAAATCTCCTCAAAGCCAAAGATAGCAATCACTGTATCTTCTACCATCCTTGAGCTCAAAGCTTACAAGAAATGAAAAGTACTTATTCCTTAAAAAGAAGTTAGAAATTTGTTGTCCAGTCTGATTGCTCATTTTTTTTATAAGGAGATGAAGATCAAGGTGATGCATTCATTTGACAATGAATCACCTGTTCCAGATAATCATTATTTTAGTGAGAGATAATTAGGAGAATTTACAACAAGATGTTGGGGGGAAAAGTCTTGTAAATGGACAATTATAATGAAATGTTTTGCATAGAGATAAGAGCAGATTGCTTCAGGTATATGGAAACATCACCATCAGAATTCAAAACCTATGTGTCTTGGTTCTAGGTTCTTTCATTTACATTTCTATCTACTGTTTAAGTGACTAATTGTGTTTACCTTAAAAAGTTTGTGTTTAAGCCAGAGAACTAAAGAACAAATAGCTTAATTTTAGGCCACAGTAACTGGAGAATTAAGAGGAACAAAGAACCTTTTACCTTTTCTCAGAAAGTGCCTAATCATGTGCATAAAGAAATGGCTTCAAATTGAGAGAACTGGTTTCAGATTTTTACTTTGCTAATAACCTGTCGTCCTGTTGTTGATGTTGTTGTGTGCCACTGAGGCAGAACCAACACCTATCTGACCCTCCTAGGTTTTAAGAGACAGTAAATTTGCTTTTGGTTTTGGCTTTATTGTGGTTAATATACATGCCATACAATGTACCTATTTAAAGCATACAATGTAATGTTTTTAGTATAGTCATAGAGTTTTATAAATATCACCACAGTTAACTTTGGATCACTCTCATCACTTATTTTTGTTCTAACCAATATTGCATTGCTTTGATATGTCTCATTTTATTTATCCACTAATTAGTTGGTAGATGTTTGGATTGGTTTTACTTTTTGGCTATTACACATAATACTGCTGTGAACATTCATGCTCAAGTTTCTGCATGGCTTTTCATTTATCTTGTGTTCATACCTAGAAATAGAATCAACAGGTCATATGATAATTCTTTGTTAGCATGTAAAGGAATTGTCAAGCTGTTTACCAAAATAGTAGCGCCATTTTACCAGTACAGTAGCAATTTATTAGGGTTTTAACGTCTCCACATTCTCAAGTTTGGAGGTTTTGGGGTTCCCCCGCCTCTTTTGTGGGTGTGTATTTTACATCTAAAAATCCAAAAGAAAACCATTTGTAATTTTGACAATCTTCATATGCACAATTCAGTGACATTAATTATATTCATCATGCTGCTCAATCAAGTTTGGACTTTGATTTTGTTTTTGTTTATTTGCTCAAGTAGCTTACTTTCCTTGGGAGAAAGCAAACATGATGGCTAGAGGATCAGCTTCCAGCAGTAATAGGTTCATTTCCCTAGTCTCTGGAACTTTTGTAGAAAACATATTCTTTTTTTATACAATATTGCTATCTTTTCATGAAACTGTGCCACCACTACTTGTTTATTAGGTTCCCTAAAGAGTAAAGCCCATCTACACTTTGAATTCACTGCTTTGAGTTCAATTTTGTCTTTGGCCTTTAAAACTCAGAAGAGTCTACTGAGTGAGACTATTGCAGCTTTGCAGAAAATGAACAGACCTACTATTTATTGTCTGATAGCCGTAAATCAGCCACATTCTTTTCCATAATGCTTCTGTGTAGAAGAAAGAAGTGTCATTCTCTATTGCCAGATGCCATGGCTCGTTCACATGGTGTTGTCCCTTACATTCCCCTGATGTTGCCACAGATAAAGTAGGCTTTCACGTGTTGCTGATTTGAGGGAATCTATTGTGTTCTGGATCAATCAATTCCAAGTGCAGCCCACTGGAAACCTACAGCAACATAAATCAGTTCCCTTTGGGTTGATTCCTATTCATGATGGCCCCATATGTATCAGACTAGAACTGTGTTTCATCAGATACACAGTAGCTGATTTTTGGAGTAGATTGCCAGGCCTTTATTTTGAATTAACTATGGGTGGACTCAGACCCACACACTTTCATTTAGCAGATGAGCCAGTAACCATTTGCACTACCAACAGATTCACATCAGCTCATAACAATCAATAAAATTCCTAGAAATAGCCAGGGATTCGCAGGTGTCCACTACTACAACCATCCGTACATATGCATTAAATGGTAACATAATTCTAGAAGGTCATTAGTAGCCTTTACTTTAGTCTCAGGAACCAGAATTACTGCCTTTGAGTTTATTCCAACTCAATCCTTCCATCTGGTTCATGAGGGTGTAACTCTTAATGGGAGGATACTTCCTCTTACTTCTCTCTCTGCCCTAACCCCACATGAGTTCTAACTGCCAACCTTTCAGTTAGCAACTCAACACTTAACCTACTACACGGCCAGGGCAAAAGTTAAATTTGTCTTTGATATTTTGACACATCTTTGAGCTTTCGAAAGCAGAATGTTTGTTAGCTATCCATATGCTTCTATCTTAGGAACTTCCTTGGTAACTAAAATGTTAACTAACAGGGAATTTTAAGAGTAGAAGATTTTCGCAATGTGGCCTCATTAATTGAGAATGCAGCAAGGATGGAGGAATTAAATGGGTCTTCCTTTGCTAGCATTAAGATTTGATTATGCTCTTTGCCTATTTCGCTGCTCCTCTGGCTCAGATAATGTAATGTTCTTTGTCTCATGTAACTTGCTTTCTTGCAAAGCTTTATGGAACCATATGTCTGAGCTCTTTTTATTTTGCCCTTTAATTATCCCTCCTAGATCAGTTAGCTGTTTTTGTGGCTCTGGCATTTGAAGTATTTCACCTTATTCCCTAAGAGCAAAAATTATAAAATTGCTGCTTCTAGATCTTTGTCCTAATAGAAGAAGATGTGTAGTTTGGCCTCTTTAAGCATCAAGTTTTGCACCCAGGGGAAGAAATAGATGTGTGACCTAAAGCCACCAGAATCCCTACTGCCACAGGCTGTCAGCTCCTTTTTCTCAGTAGAAGGGTGTCAGCATAAAGGGGAAAAGCAGACAATTTCAGCAGCTTTTCTGCATCTCTTGCTAACATGGTATATGTATTGCTTTTTTTTTCCTTCTCCCTACTGTCACCATTTGGGAAAATAGCAAAAGATTGAAATAACCTTTCTTGTAAGTGGACCTACTTCGATGCTTTTTATTTCCCCCAACAAGAATAGGAAAACAATAGGAAGGGAACTGGGACAGTTGTGAAGTCTACGCAGGAGACATTTCCACATTGATTTTCCCTTCATCCTCAGTCGCCATTAGCTCTCCTGTTGTCCACCTGCAGTAATGGCATTAGCTTTCCTGTGGTTAAAAGGCAGGTTTTTTTGCTAACTGAGATGGAGAGATTTAGGCTTTGTTCCACCCCCTCTTGAGGTTGTCCTAGTTTTTGTTCTCTCTGAGGCTCACTAGGGAGTTCTGGAGACCTTGGGGCTTTTGTGCTTATATTTCTCTGTCAGCAGCCCTCAAGGATGCTCTTGAGCAGCGCCCCACATGCCCTGCTGGAAGCCGAGAGCTGCATGTCACAGGAAGGTCAGGCTGACTCTGGGCTGCCTCTGAGTCCTGTCACAGTACATTTCAGTAACCTCAGAGCAGCTGCTCCTCAACCCCAGCACCTTTTCGAGGGCACTGGCACCTCTGAAAGGGAGATAGATGTTTCAGAGCTTTCTCATGTCACAGCTCTTTGTCCTCATGCCACTCTGACAAATTCCCCTCTGTACATCAACACCTTTAAGAGGACTGTTTCATTGCATATGCATTGCTACTTCGTCTTGGCAGGTCAGCCCCTCAGCAGTGGGCACGGTGCCTCAGTGAACTATGCTCACGCTGATATGCAGACGCATTAAGTCTTCAGAGCATTTCCCATATTCTTAGGATTCTTTCTACAACCCTGTGATGCAGCCACCAAAATAGTGCTTAAGCCTGTGGATCGTTACAGCTTTCTTAATGCATTAGCATGATGGGACCCTTGTTCCCCTATGTCATTAAAATTGGTAAATTCTAGCTCTGACATGTTTTACCTTTCTCTTTTCACCGTGGGGAATTAAATCAGCTTATAAATGCTAATAACCTAGGTTTCCTTCTGTGGAGCATACCATATTTCACAGCAGCTAAAGAGATTTTTTTCCCCCCTTGGGCATTCCAAGTCATCATAAACCGTGCTACAAATCAGTATAAGGTGCCCTGGTTACACAGTGGTAAACCATTTGGTTACTAGCCAGTCTAAAGTTCGAAGCTACCCACCAGTCTGTAGAAGAAAGGCATGGCAATCCATTTCCCTAAAGATATACAGCTTTGTGAAACTGTATGAAGTGGTTCTACTCTTACCTGTAGGGTCTTTCAGTCAGAACAATTGAGCAATGTATAACAATAAAATAGATCCATACAATCTGACGAGTCTGCTTATAAAATAGAAATTTCCTTTTGCAAAGTTAATATGGACCTCATCATGGCAAACAGAGGAAGAGGCTGTCTAAAGTTATCAAGTACATATTGGGAGAAGGGAGTCTTTATTTTGCTTTGCACTTGGGAGTATTGGCATTGAAATTAAGGTCAGCCCCTAAAATCTGTGGTAACTTGATTTTCTTAGCCCTAAAGACTTCTATGTCTAGCCAATCCTTGTTAGTAAATTGCTACTGTTTGAGCAATGCTATTTAGTCCTATCCCTTCACATGTTTTATCCTATTGGTCATTGTGAACCCTTTTCTCCAGCAGTGTCACGTCAGACTAATGAATGGGGCTTTCTGTAAAGTCCATCATCTTACCGACTTAATTTTGTTCTTTGCTTTGTTGTTCTTATTGTTATGTGCCATTGAGTCATTTGGGACTCATAGCAACACTAGGTACACCAGCTCTGAACCCTGCTCTATCCTGTGCCAACCTTATAGTTTCTGACAAACCTACCCCATTATTCTAGTCACTGAGTTAATCCACCTCATCTAGGATCTTCCTCTTTTACACTGTCCCTCCACCCTCCCAAGCATGATATCCCTCTCTAAAGACTGGTCCCTCCTTGCAAAATGCCCAAAGTTTTGAATCCTTGCCTCCAAGGACCAGCCTGGTTTCATCTTCTCTAGGGCAAACCTGTTTGTTCTCCTAGTAGTCCATAGTATATTCAGTACTCTTCTTCAGCACCACCACTCAAAGGCATCAGTTCTCTTTCTATCATCCCTAGTCTTTGTCCAGCTTTCTGATGCATAGCAAGTAATGGTGAAGACCATGGCCTGGATCAGGCACGCTTAGTCTTCAGACTGACATCATTGCTCTTCAGTTCTCTGAAGAGGTCCCTGACAGCGGACTTTCCAATACAATTCATCTTTTCATTTCCAAACTGAAGCTGTTAATAATCTCAGTCTCTTCATGATACTGCCAGTCAGCCCAGTGGTGCAAATCTTTGTTTTCTTGATGTTCAGATTCGATCTATATTTAAGACTCCAGTCCTTGACCTTCTGCACTAAGTGCTTCGGGTGAGTCTTCCGCCAATCCTGATGTCACATTCCTCCTCATACCCCTAGCCTCCAGGGTGGTCTGTTCTGCATATAGATGGAACAGATATGGAGATAGGACACATCCCTGGCATTCACCCTTCTGGATTTTGAATCATGCAGTGTTTTCTTGCTCTGTTCTGATGACTACCTCCTTGTCCAAGTATAAATTTCACATAAACACAATCAAGTGTCCAGGGTTTCCTGTTCTTCTCAGAATCAGCCACAGTAGTTGTGATCCACAAAATCCAATGCTTTTGTTTAGCAAATAAAACACAATTCCTCTGGTACTCTCTGCTTTCAGCCAAGATCCACCGGACATTAGCTGTATTATCCCTAGTACTATGACCGCTTTTAAACCCAGCCTGCACATCTAACAGCGTTCTGTTGATGTGCTATTCTAGTTGGTTTTGCATAATTTTTAGCAGAATCTTGCATGCGATATAAATGATCCTGTTCAATAATTTCTTTACTCTGTCAGTCACCTGTCTTTGGAATGGGAATAAATATGGATCTCTTCCAGTCAGTTGGCCTGGTGGTTGCCCTTTGGATTTCTTGGCACAACCTGACATATGCATGCAGGAGAGCATCTGTTGAAATATGTCAATTGGTATGCCGTAAATTCCTAGAGCCTTGTTTTTTTGCCATTTCTTTCAGAGCAACTTGAACTTCTTCCTTCATCACAGGCTCTTGTTTATACCTTGTTTCATTAAATTCTTCAGTGTCAGCCAATTCTTTTTGTTACTGTGACTCTGTATACTCCTTCCATCTTCTTTCAATACTTTGTGGGTTATTTAATATTCTGCCCAAAACATCCTTAAGTATTGCAACTTGAGGCTTAAATTTGTTCTTCAGTTCTTCCAACTTAAGAAATGCCAAGCGAGTTTGGCCCTTTTGATTTTCTAACTCAAGCTCTTTGCACATTTCATTATAATAATTTACCATCAAAGTTCATAGAGTTTCTGGAGGTATGATATTTAGGAAGTGGATGCCACTCCTCATTCCAATAGTGACTAGAGACTTAAAAGCTTTTCAAGACCATGAAAGGTGCAGCCACACATCTCTGTCTGGAGCAAGGAAGAATGAAGAAAATAAAAAAAAAAAAACCCACCTGGGAATTAGTCTGTAACACTAATAGAACTTACAGACCTGTACTTCCATGACCAAGACTAGTAGACCTGGATGGTACTCGGCGATCGCTGCTGACTACTCTGAAAGGAATTATAATAGAGGGTTCTCCATAGAATAGGAGATAAATGTAAACTGAAATTCAAAAAGCCTAAAGATGATCAGGCTTCCTTCCTGACAGACTGGTGGAACCCCTAAGACTGTAGCCTTTACTTGCCCGTTGAGCCATAAATTGAACTCGCCTCAATGGCATAACTTTCAGCCAAACAACAGACAGATTTTTTTTAGGCGAACGGTAATACCAAGGAAGTAGTCCTTTGAACAATCAAACAGACAAAAGCAAAAGGGTAACATTTGCCCATGAATAAGCGCAGCAAAGGAGAGGTCAGAAAGATAAATGGACAAAAGAACCCCCGAGAATGGGAATAATGCTAATACTATGTGGGGATTATAATCAGTGTCATAAAATATGTTAAATGTTTAAATAGGTTGCATTAGAGTATCTGTCTGATCTGTAAACTTTGACTTGTCTCAGAAAGAAGGTAAAAAAAACTTACCTGATCAAGACAGTAAAAGCTTAATCTCTCTTTCAATAAAGAATAATTCTAAAAATATGTATTTATTAATAACTGTGCTAGTATAACTTCTAATTAATTGCAGGGAAAACAAATTTTGATTAGTTACAGATTCAAGGTGAATGTACATAGGGTCGCTATGAGTCACAGGCGACTTGATGACACATAGCAACAACATAGGTTCTGTTTAGCTAAGTGAGTGAATTTTTATTGTCTTAACATATTTTTCTTATATAATCTTTTAAGGGAGATGCAGTTAAAGATTTAATGCACCGCTTCCTGGGTGAACAAGCTGCAGCAAAGAGACAAGTATTAAATGCCAACTCAGTAGAACAGTCTTTTGTTGGATTGAAACAGCTCATTGTAAGTAACTATTTGTTTTTCAGTATTTATTTATAAGTTGTGCTCACCTTCGTATTATTTTCCTTAGTCTGGGTCAATCTAGTAAGGACAAATGCTGCATAAGACCATTTTTGTAAAAATAGAAGGATAACTAGTAAGATGTGCCTAATTGTCCTAAAGGGGAATGGGGAAGGAGAAAAGGAATTGAAAAGGGGGAAGGGTAGAACTTACTAGGATAGCAGAGTTTAGTGACAAGTGGAGGTAGGAGGTAAAGGTATAGAAAAGATTTATTGGAGACTTGAAAAGACAGGGTAATAATAGGCATAGATCAATAGTCTTTATATAAAATACAAGTATATAAATTACTGTGAAGCAAAATGTAAATGAAAGATTGTATATAACACAATGTAAATGAATTTTTGAAAAGTAAATGGCTTTGAATATATTATCTAGCTCCTTTTGCACATAAATAGAATTTGGTTGGATTAGGTGCTAGTCCTGTGCAGCAAAAGCCGTCACATGAATACGCTAATTATTTTATGTTCATTTCTTCCTAAAGCCATTATTTTAAATGATCAAAGTAGTTGATGTAGCATATACTTTGATTACATATATTCAAATAAATTGAGGTAAATTCAAAATAAATTGAGGTAAATAACTTTAGATTCTTGTTTATTATTACATTTCCTCCATTTGGCCTATGTGGTTGTGGTTGTTGTTATGAACCGTTGAGTCAGAAGTGACCCATTGCTGACCCTCCAGTTATTAGTCAGAAGCATTAAATCACATTGGAGAGGATTATTCACCTTTCTGCTTTGGAGCAGCTGGTGGATTCAAATTGGGTACCTTTAGAGTGGCAGTGCAACTACTTACCAGTAGCCCACCAGAGCTCTAAATTTTGCCATAAATTCTATAAATATACTTATTTAAATGCATGAATACTGGAAAATCAGTACTATACATAATTATTTTAATTTATAATCTATATGATAATATTCATATTGGTTAGTTTTTATAGCTTATTAAAGAAATAGCAATGGAAGTTTATCATATGTTTCATTCAGGAATCTGAAAATAGCCAAATGCTAAACACTCTAAACTATCATCCTTTTTCTAATTTTTTTTAAATTTTTTTTTTATTTTGTGTGCGTGTACCGTCAAATCAGATCTGGCTGGTACAGGAGGATATTGCGCCTCTTTCTCCGGCAGAGCGTCTGGTGGATTCGAACCGTGTTCCTCTGGGATTGCAGTACAGCTTCTTGCCACTAGGCCACCAGAGCTCCCCCTACTTTTTCTAATATTTATAGAATTTCCAAAGGCATGTTGTTTAGGAAGTGGATACCAATCCTGCTTCAAAGCCTGTTTTAATGTGGGAGCTCCACCAAACACTGTCCACCATGGGTAACCATTATGGCATTTGACACACCAGTGGTGCAGTGCTCAGCATCACAGCAACCACAAGTTACCTCAGTACAGCAAACTGACCAGTGCTATTCCACTAGGGAGAATGTTCTTCCCAAATGCAGTTAACACCAGGGGGTCACAGTGAGTCATGCTCAACTCAACAGCACTTAACAGCAACAAATACTTAAATGATAGCCACATATCATAGTCCTGAATTCCTCTCACCTTTCCCCAATATGGAGTCTTTCATATATCCTATAATTACTCTCAGAATCTCCAGCTGGTGGCTTAGTGTAGGTTTATCAAAGCTACTTTTCAAATACTTTCTATGTATGTTCAGTGGAAGTGGTATACTGATGATTTTAAAAATGCAATGCTTAAATTTATTAATGAGAGCTCCTACAAACTGTCTAAAGCTTTGAAATTCAAACTTTACCATGACTGCTTTTCAGTGATGCATCCATCCATGCACAAATATTTTATTTGGTTGAACAAAGGGAGTAAGTATTAACTTTGCAGCCTTTAAAATAGAAAATACTATTTCCTACTTTATTTCACTTCTTTTTTTTGAACTTCCCATCTTGCTTTTCTCTATTTTAATAAAGTCTCCTGTCCTAGACTTCAAGATTCCTAAAGATTAAATAATTGAAAAATTTAGAAATTTAAATCACAGGTGAAAACTAATCATGAATTAAAAGCTAAAAAAGAAAGTCATATTTTTAAGTTTATTTTGGAGAAGCAAAAAGTACAGTCTCATAGTTAAAAGAAAAAATTTTTTGTATTATAAGCTCACTCATTGCTGACAAGTCAGTTCTAACTTATAGTAGACCTTCCATCAAACATCAAAGGTAGTAAATTGTAATGGAAGGAGACTGCCCATCTTTCTCCTTTCGAGCCTGGATTCAAACTGCAACAGAAGCAAGAATTTTGGGTCAGCAGCATAATTTACGTTAGAGGACTTTGTGAAACAAAATGTATAAAAATGAAACAGTGTGTATGAATTTTGTATGCAAACCTATATAAAATAATTAAA
>NW_006399775.1:13297887-13307997 GCF_000299155.1 Elephantulus edwardii
TTTAAAAAAATAATAAAAAGTAAAATTAAAAAAATAATCCTAGTCTATATTCATTGCATTACTCTTACCTTTAATTCAGTAACAACATTTGAAAGTTAGGTACATAGCCTGATCTCATTCTGGTAGAAATTAAGGATATTTATAAGGCAAGAGCCCTGAACCAAAACCTCAGGAAAGGAATTATTTCTTGATCTTTAATGGTAACATTTAGCAAAATAATAAAATTCTTTTTCTTAATTGACTGGTTCTCTTGAATTCCAACATCCTTATAATTATGTGTAGTATTGTGACTTCTGCACCACTCCAGAAGTTTGCAAGGATTCAGCATGCAGTCAGGGGCCGCCTACTGCAGTGACTAGGCTGCCTGGGGCTCCTGTGCTCTGGAGTTCTCAGTGACAGAGTGCAGCTCAAAGTGTTGATATACAGAGGCCTATAAGTATAAGCAGAGGCAGTATTCACTTTGATATTCTCTCAGTGATATCCTCTCCTTAGGTTGGTGAATATCTTAAGGCCTTCTTTTTTTTAATTTTCTACTTTATTTTTCATTTTCTATTGTTGTTAGAAAAAAAAAAGAAAAAGGGGTAGGGAGAAAGAAAGCCTTCTCCTGAAATTCATTTCCTGTATCCTATGTGCTAAAGTTCATTGTTATCCTTCTTTAATTTCTCATCAGTCCTTTCCATGGAAAAATATTTTTGGCTCTTGCTGCACCTAAGGGCTGTTTCTGAGAACACACTGAATATTGGCAAAGTACTCTTAGTAACTTGGATTTTAGCCTGATTTCATTATGTGTATGAAATGGAAGATTACATGTCACCAATGTCAATAGCAAATGCTTCAAGTCAGGGTGGAGACAGAAGCCAGATTTTAAAAATTGAAGATCTGTGATAAATATGGGGTCAAAGCTTGTATCTGTGTTGTTTACCACTGATCCTACAGGCCACTGCACAATACCTGCCCATAGTAAGTACTCTAAAGTTTTATAATAAACAAATAAGGGAATGTGTGACTGAATAGGTAAGAAGCAGCCACAGCTGAAAGTTCTTATTTTGAGAAAAATGTAGTTAAAGTGGTGGTTTAAAGAACCAGAGACATATATTTGGTGAGAAAGGATGAACGGAATGCTGTTGTGTGCCATTGTGTTGGTACCGACCCATGCCTGACCCTCCACCAGGTTTTCAGAGGTAGTAAATCACACTGGAGGAGATTGTCCATCCTTTTCCCTCAGAGCAACTGGTAGATTTGAGCTCCGTGCCTTTGGGATTGCAACAGTAGTGTTAATTACTAGAGCAGTCCCCACAGGACTTGAGAAGAAATGAAATAACAAATGAGAGTTTAATGTATAGAAACCCAGTGAGCATTTCGTCTTCTGCCATGAAAGAAACGAAGATTGTTTCAAAGACATCTGAGAGCTCTTGCTCTTGCTTTCTCCTGTCTCTTGCTCTTGCTCTTGCTTTCTCCTGTCTCTTGCTCTTGCTCTTGCTCTCTTGCTTCTTGCTCTTGCTTGCTCTTGCTCTTGCTTTTGCCACCACCCTCTGTAACAGAACTCCTGAGTAAACCACTGTGAGAAGGAAAAAAAAAAAAGACATCTGAGGTGAAGAGGAAGAAAACTCAAAAGATCTTTTATTATAGGTGTCTTGTAAGCTCTCCCAAGAAGAAAGTATTGAAGTTATATTTGGAAAGAGTAGAAAAGGGCTTTGTCATTATTTATTGTTATTGTTATTAGGTGCCATCAAGTCAGCTACAACTCATAGTGACTCTATGAACAACAGACTTGAACCCTGTCCTGTGCCATCCCTATCAATTCTGACACACTGGAGCCCATTGCTGCAGTCACTCTGTCTATCCATCTTGTTGAGAGTCTCCCTGTCTTCCCTGACCCACCACTTCTACAAGCATGATGTTCCCCTCCAGGGAATAGCTTATCCTAGCAACATGCCCAGAGTTTGAGAAACAAAGCTTTGCTATCTTTGCCTCCAACAAGCACACTGGCTGCATCTTCCCCAAGACATATCTAATTATTCTTTTGTCCATGGAATATTTCCCAACACAACAGCTCAAAGACATCGTTCCTTCTATCATCTTTATTCATTGTCCAGCTCTCAAGTGTGTAGCAAGTGATTGAAAAGACCATTGATAAAGGTCATAGTCCCTAAAAAATATAATCAAGAAATGTGTAAACCAGTTAGTTAACATTTCAGTAGCTCCAGTCAAAGCATTTTTGTTATTCTTTTGATCTTTGTGTGGAAAAAAGAAAAGTGTGGTGGTCCAACTTATGTGAAGTACAACTGATCTTTACTTTTTTTTGTCAGTGTCTTTGCATACTATTTCATGAATGAACTGGAAGAATTGTAGAATATTAGAGTAGAGACCATCCTGAAATATTCTAGTGTAGTGTGTTTTCATACTGTGATTCAGGAAAACTTCGGAGGTTACAAAGGGGAGCCTCAGGATCACTATTGAGTAGGCCAAATAAATTATGCAAACTTACAGAGCAAGTTTCATGCACGATTTGTACTGCCACGATTTGCAGTACAGTTTTTATGACCACATTGTCTAGAAGTAGACTTTTCCTCTAAAGGAAGAACTCAAAAAGACATTTGATGTGTGGTAGGATAATCACTTAAACATGTACAAAATTGTGTTTCTCCTTTATTTATTTATTTATTTGCTAGGTTTAGCAAGCCTTCTAAATCTATCATACAGTGAACATGAAGATTGGTACAACTCCCATTCCTGCATCCATAAAGCTCTGCCTTCTTAACCAGCTGGAATTTTACTTAGATTGAGAAATTACTATTACTTAGTTAAGTGTTGGGCATTCTATATTTACAGAATTTTTATAACTTTTTTTTTCCTTTAACTGGTCAACTTCTGTAAGTTGATCCTAGATCTTCAGACTCAACAAAATAATTTGGCTACACTATTGTTAACAGCAGAAATTTTGTTTTCCTTATTTTTTCCCTTATTGTTACTTTAACCACTCAGAAGGAAGCTACTTGTGTCTTAAACCCTAGTTCCTTGACATCATATTATTTGAATCCATAGTCAGCACCCTTGCTGCCACCAGTCAGGAGATCAGAAGGTATATTGCACTGGAAAAGCCTACAGTCAAGGACCTCTCCAAATTATTGAGGAGCAGTGATGTCAGTTTGAGGACTAAGGTGTACCTGATTCAGGCTCTGGTCATTCTTATTACTTGCTGTGCACTTGAGGGCTGGAAAAGGAATAAGGATTGATACCTTTGAGTTGTGGTGTTGAAGAAGAGTATTGGATATCCCATGGACTTCTGAAAGAACAGATATGTTTTGTAGAGGGTTCTGCTTGGAGGCAAAGAAAACAAAGCTTCATTTCACATACTTTGGGCATATTGCTGGGAGGGTCCGCACAAGAAGGAAAACCCTCAACCAGATGTATTGACACAGTGACTGAAGCAATGGTCTCAACTGTGTCAGAGATGTTAAGGACTGCAGAGGAAAAGTTAGGCTTTAGGTCTATAGTTCATACGGTTACTATAAGCCATACTTGACTCAATAACACCTAACAACTACAACAATTGGGAATGTTAAGAATACTTTTTCCCCCTCTTACAGTCTGCCAACTGTTTACCCCTTACACGGTTCAAGAAATCATACTAATCCCATAAACTATTCTCTCCCTTACTTCCTCAGCTTCACTCTTTCCAAATAGTGAGAGTGTTATGTGGTAACCTAGGACGCTTTGGTGGTATATCCTTAGGGAGCTGCATTACTAACCCCCAAAGCCATACCTCTCTGGCAGTAAAAAATCTACCTGTAATTCTGTGGGAGAAATATGAGCAGTCTCCTCTCATGTTGATTACGGGACCTGCTAGAGGGCCAGCTATGAATCACCTCCCACTCAACAGTATTGTTTAGAGTTTTTTGTGGTAACTGGAACTATACACAGAAATATTTCTTTAGTCATTGGAGTTTTTCTTCTTGTTAGGAATCATCAAGTGGACTCTAGACTCATATTGACCCTGTGTATAACAAATCTAAATTGTACCCATTCCTGGGCCATATTAACAATATCTGCTGTACTCAAGCCCATTGTTGGCAGTCACTGTGTCACTGCATCTCATTGATGGTCTTTCTCTCCTTCCCTATCTAACATCTACTTTTCCAAGCAGGGTGTTACTTTTCAGGACTGGCCCTAAAATATATGAGACAAAGTCTCATAGTGTTTGCCTCAAAAAAGCACTCAGGCTTCATTTCATCCAAGACAAGCTTGTTCTTTTGTCAATCATGCGATCTTCCATATTCTTCATCAGCAATACAAGTCAAAGGCATCATTTATCCTTTAGTCATTGACTTGTCGTAAATGCAAAAAGAGAGCTGGACAGTGAACAAGGATGAAAGAAGACAAATTGATTCATTTGAGCTCTGGTGCTGGAGAAGAGCACTGAATAATAGATGGCTAAAAGAACAAATAAATATGTCTTGGGGAAGGTGCAAACAGAATGTTCTTTGGAAGCAAGAAAGATGAGGCTTCGCCTCACATACTTTGGGTATGTTGCTAGGAGGGACTATTCCTTGGAGAGGGACATGATGCTGGGAAAGATGGAGGGTCAGCCAAGGAGAGTAAGACCCTTGACCAGGTGGATTGACACGGTGACTGCAACAATGGACTCTAGTGTGTCAGGAAGTTTGAAGATGGCACACTATAGAACAGAGTTCAGTCTTGTTCATAGAGTCACTATGAGTCATACTTGACTCAACAGCACCTAATAAATGCAAAAATCCAGGCAGAAATGCTATCCTAAAGTAAAAAAAATTATCTGAAATACAAGCATCTTGACATGCATATAGTACTGATTTTGGTAATCTGTGAATCAGCTAAAATTGTAATGCCCTCAAAATTTTCTTTGTCAACTTTCAGCATAATTTCAGCAGAGTGCTTCTTTCAAAAATTATTACAGTCTTTGAAACTCTCGGGGCAGCTCTACTCTGTCCTATGTTGTTGTTGTTGTTGTTGTTAAGTGCCGTAGAGTGGTAGATGACCAATAGCAACCCTATGAATGAAAATCTTGAACACAAAATTTTAATCTTTTCTCCAAGTTCATAGAGTTTCTGGAGGTAAGCTTTTTTTGGAAGTGGATGCCACTCCTTCATCCAAGCTTGTTTTATTCAGGAGATCCTAAAAAACCAGGCCCAAGAATCCGACCGTTCCACTCATCTTCCCAGCTTAGATATAGCTCTGGCCTATCGTGTCAGTTTTTATGAGTGTTCTCTAGAGAAGAAGAACCAGTGAAGCTTATATGTGTCTATAAGTATATCTGGAAACAGAGAGAAAGATTTTTCTCAAGGAAATGGGAAGATGGATTACACAATTGTAGATGTTGCCAAGTCTGAAATCTGAGGATCAGACTTCAGGCTTTCTGATTTCTCTCTGAGAGATAAATAAACAACATGGCAGGCATTTCATGTAAGTCCAAGCAACTGGAGGTTAGATGATGAGAAGTCAGATATAGGATCCAAATCAAGCAAAAAAGCAAGAGAGCATTACCAGATTTTCCTACATACTTATGTAGACTACACTGTTATGAAATTAACTTTTAATTCACTGGCCACTGGTAGAAAATCTCATCTTGGAGGTAATTACATTGTACGATTGTATTGATAAAATTATTACTGTATATCAGATCTTACAAGAGAATGAGCACATCATATTAGTTCTCATCAAGGGAATGGCCACATCACCGCTGTCAAATCAGAGACCACCAAGCTGACACACACACACCTTTGACATACACAGTAACAATGACTTGATTGGGCTCAACTATATATGGGTTTGGTTTGAGGTTTTGGGTATTTAAAGTATAATCATGAGTATAAAATATTATAATAAATCCATATACAATTTTTGCATACCATGGAGTTGGAGCTGACTCGTAGCAGACCTTCAGTGGGCTTTCAGAGACAGTAAATTACACAGGAGGAGATTACCCATCTTTTTTCTACAGAACCTCTGATAGGTAACTGTTAACCTCATTTGACTATTTTTAATATTCATAAATATATGCCAGAATTTTATTTATATACCTAAAAATACTTGAGGCAATTAGAAACTTATATTAATAGTTATTTTTTAAAAGACATATAGCATGGTAAATTTATTAAAATATTATCTTTTTCTCCTATATTATGTTCTGAAGTAATCTCTATCATCTTTAAGATTACAGAAAAGTTGCTAAGTGTATCTTCATATATCTGAGTGTTCTAACTCTGATTTACAGGGAAATGAATATCATAGCTTTCTGAAAGGAACATTTTATTCACTTTAATGGTTTGAGATGTACAATTCATTGTTCTCTTTGAATTTTAGATGGAGAAAAGTTACGTATATACTACTAGTTACTGAAGTGTTTTTTTATTACACTTTTTTCTCATCTTTTGAAATTTATAGAATTCATTTTTTTCTTTCAAATAGTTTATATTTTATATACTAGTTTTTTAAAGTAGTATTTATTTGAATTTAGATATTTTTCTCATATTAAACTTCATTATCAGAGTTCTACATGTCATATATAATAATTATGTTGTCTGGTGCAGCTGAGTTGTGTATGACTCACAGCAACCTATGAACAACACATCTGAACTCTGTCGTATCCTGTGCCCTCTTCATACTTCTTGAGACAGTAGAACCCATTGCTGCAATCACTGTGTCAATCCATCTGGTGTTCCTCTCCTTCACCATCCCTCCAACTTTCTAAGCATGATGTCCTTCTCCAAGGAATACTTTCTCCAAGCAACATGCCCAAAGTTTGTGAGACAAAGCTTTGTTGTCCTTACCTACAAGGAGCACGCTGGCTTCACCTTCTCCAAAACATACCTGTTTGTTCTTTTGGAAGTTCATGGGATGTTCACTACTCTTCTCCACCACCAGTTTAAATTCTTCTTCTATCGTCCTTACTCATTGTCTAGCTCTCAATAGCATAGCAAGTGCTTAAAAAGACCATAGTCTGAATCAGGCACATTTTAGTCCTCAGACTAACATCATTTCTTCTCAATAATTTGGAGAGGTCTCTGACTGCAGATTTTCCCAGTGTATTATGTCTCCTGATTTCCTGACTGCTGGTGCCAAGGGCATTGATGAAGTCTTTGACAGTTACAGTCTTTTCTCCATCTATCTTGATGTTATCTGTTGGTCCAACGGTGAGAATTTTTGTTTTCTTCAAGTTAAATGCAATTCATATTAAAGACTGCAGTGTTTAATCTTCTGCAGCAAGTACTTCATATCCTCTTCATTTTCAGCAAGCGAGAGTGTGTCTTCTGCATACCAAAGGTTATTGATGAATCTTTTTTCAATGCTGATTCCACATTCTTCTTCACAGAGTTCAGGTTCAGCATATAGATTAAATAGGTATGGAGAAGGGATGCAACCTTAATGTATACCTTTCTTAATTTTAAACCTTGCTCTGTTTGGACAACAGCTTTTTTGTCTAGGGAGAGGTTTCACATGGGCACAGTGAAACAGTTAAGTGTTCTGGGTCTCCTCTCTTTTCAGTGTTAACCATAATTTCTTATGATCCGCAGAATCAAATACCTTTGCATAGTCAATAAAACACACTTAGATATTCTTTTAGTATTGTTTGCTTTTAGCCTGGATCCATCTGACATCAGTGATGATATATCCTTGGTGCCATGCCTCTTCTAAATCCAACTACTGGATTGAACTTCAGGAAGTTCCCTGTGTGTGTACTCTTCTAGCCATTTTGCTTACTTTTTATTTTGGTTTTTTCTACTTCTAGCTATTTTTTAATGATCTTCAGGAGTATTCTTCTACATATGATATTAAGAATATTGTTCAATAATTTCCACTTCTATTGGATCACCTTTCTTGGGAATAATTATGGTTTTTGTTGTTGTCATTGTTATGTGTTGTCGAGTTGACTGTGACTCCTAGCAGCCCTATACACAATAGCTCCAAACCCTGCACTATCCTGAGTCAATCTCACTGCCTCTGACATCACCACAAGTACTGTGTCAACCCATGTCCTCTAGGATCTCCTCAAGTCCACCCTTCCAAGCATGATGTTCTTCTGCAAGGACTGATCCCTCTTGGGAACATGCCCAAAGTATATGAGACAGAGCTTTCAGAATCCTTGCCCCCTAGGAACAACTTGCTTTCACCTTCTCCAGGATAGTCTTATTTGTTCTCATGGCAGTCCAAGGTATGTACAACATTCTTCTCCAGCACTACTACTCAGAGGCAGAGATTCTTCTTCTGTCACTTTTTGTTTTTTCAGCTTTCTGATGTGTAATTGCAAAGTAATTGCAAAGACCGGCCTGGATCAGGTGCACCTTAGGCCCAAGATTGCTCTTCAGCACTCTGGAGAGGTCCTTGACAGCAGAGTTTCCCAATGCATCTTGTCTTTTGATTTCCTATCTACTGGTGCCAAGAGTGTTGATTGTGAACCCAAGCAAGCTGAAATTGTTAACGATCTCAATCTCTTCTACATCTATCATGTTAAGAATTAGCCCAGTGGTAAGAATCTTTGTTTTCTTGACGTTGAGCTTCAATCCATATTTAATCCTTCTTCAGCAAATACTAGTCTCATAATATTCCCTCCAAAGAACTATATATGAACATATATGATGTACCTTTAAATTTTCATTTTCAAATTAATTTTTTCACTGAACATTAGTGGCATCTAATATTGAAAATAAAGAACTAGTATGTAGAGGAGCAAGAAGGTAGGCAAAAATGAAAGAAAAATAGCACACAAAGACTAAGAAAATAAAATTTCAATTATTAACAAGTTTGTAGTCTTAAGAACTGGCTCTCACCAGTTGCCAGTTTTATGAGGGAATAAGAATATTATAGTTTGTTGATACACTCTGATCTCATCTCTGGTTTTCCATCAATTTCTTCCCTTGTATCTTCCTTCTATTTAACTTACCAAGTTATTGTTGTTAGGTCTTGACAAGTCCACCATGACTCCTAGCGACCCTGTCGATAATGGATCTGAACCTTGGCCTCTACTGTACCATTCTCATCATCTCTGATAGACTCAAACCCATTGTTACAATCACTGTGCCGCTCCGTCTTGTTGAGAGTTTTCCTCTCTTGCAGTGATCCTCCACATTACCAAGCTTGATGTCTTTCTCAAAGGAGTGCCCCCTACTACTCATATACTCAGTGTGTGTGAGATAAAGTTTCACCATGCTTCCCTCTATGGAGCACCCTGGCTTCATCCTCTCCAAGCCATATTTGTTTCTTCTTTTGGCAGTCCATGGGATATTCAGTACTCTTCTCCAATACCACAACCCAAAGACATCAATTCTTCTGTAATCCTTATTCATTGCCCAACTTTCAAATGCATAACAAGTAACTGAAAAAACTATAGCTTGGATACCTTTATGCCTAATCTTTAAACTGACATCATTGCTCCTAACACCTTGGAGAAGTCCTTGACAACAGATTTTACCACTGCCACAAACCTTTTGATTGTTTGACTGTTCATACCAAGGATGCTGATTGTAGATTTAAGCAAGATTAAATAATTGACAACTACAGTCTTTTCTTCTATTATTATGATGTAGCCTACTGGCCCAGTGGTAGGAATTTTTGTTTTCTTGATGTTGAGATGTAACCCATATTGAAGGCTGTAGTCCTTGATTTTCTGCACCAAGTGCCTCAAGTTCTCCTGTTTTCAGCAAGCAGGGTTGTGTCATCTACTTAATGCAGGTTGTTGATGAATTGTCCTCTAAACCTGATGCCACATTCTTCCTCATAAAGTTCAGAATTATTAGTTCAGGATTGAACAGATATGGGTAAAGGCTACAGCCTTGACATATACCTTTCCCAGTTTTAAACCATGAAGTATTCCCTTTCTCTAGTCAAACAGTAGCCTCTTAGTATACAGTATATGTAGAGGTTTCATATGAGCACCATTTAGTATTCTGGAATTCCCATTCTTCTCAATGTTAGCCATAGTTTGTTATGATCCACACAGTAAAATTCCTTTGCACAGTCAATAATTCACAAATATACACAGGGAAGAATTCAAGATACTAAAGAGTTGAATAGAAGATTTCAAAAGGCAGCACGGGATGACAAAGCAAAATATTACAATGAAATGTGCAAGGA
>NW_006399775.1:13309702-13324373 GCF_000299155.1 Elephantulus edwardii
AACAACAACAACATCTTCTTGCATTTTCCACGTTCAGTTATAATCCCTCTAGTAGCAGCAGTGCTATCCCAGGTGCCCATGCCTCTTTTAAACCCAGCTTGGACTTCAGGATACTGTCAACATGCTATTCTAGACATTTTAAGATAATCTTTAGTAAGATTGTTTTGCATATGATAGTAATACTCTGTTTGATCATTCAAGAATGTTTTATTATTTGGAAAGCAAATCTATTATCTCTTAGCTTAAATTTAGAAATGCAAGAAAGCTCTGAAATCCCAAAATTAGATTTGGCAGCAAAATCTGACCTTACCAAACATTTAGTTACATTTAGTGACCTTGCTATTTTCCACAAATCCTGCCACCTTTATTTTCTCCCTTCCCTCCTCTGCTTTATCCCAAAGGGGTCAAGTCATGTGAACTGCATCTCCCAGCCTCCATATCCTTTTCCTTTCAGTTTGGTTATTCCAGAGAGAGGTCTACAGCTAATGAGTGGTGGTGAGCACCCCCTCTCTGCCATGTGACAGTGTCTTCATTGCTGTGAATCTCTTCCATGGCTACATCTGTTATGGAGCAGGCACTGACAGCTGCTGTGTTTCTACTGTGCCTCTCACAGCTTCCTTCCCTTGCACCTCTGAAAGCAGAGGTTCTGTGGTTAGTCTCTGTGTGTATCACTGTCCCTTGATGGTTTTCATAATGTTACCCACATTAATTTTCCAAGAAATCCTCTCAGTAAACATTTTTTTTTGTTTTAATGAAAGTTTACAGAGACTTTGGATTTCCATTCATTTATTGTTGCAAGCCTTCCTCCCTGCTCATCTCTCCCCTCCAGTTCGCTTTTTTCATTGAAAAATTTAAAAAAATTAAAAAAATAAAAATAATAAAAAATACATTAATTGTTATACAGTCCCCCGCAATCCACTCCACTATGCAGCTTTCATTCTTGTCTTTCTTTCATGTCTTGTCATGACAATAATACCCAGTCATATATTCCTCCTAAATAGTTCTCTCCCTCATCTGTTTTAATGCAGTATACATTATTTATCCCCTCTTAGTTTCCCCCAGCCCCAATGCCAGTCCCGCTTTACAACATTGGCACTATGCAGTGTTTGTCCTTTTGTGACTGAGATATTTCACTCAGCATAATGTTCTCCAGGTCACGCATTTTGTATAATATTTCATGAGTTCCTTGTTTTTCAGTGCAGCATACTATTCCGTTTCGTGGCTATACCAGAGCTTCTCTTATCTATTTATTTGTTAATGGGCACTTGAGGTTTTTTTCAACTCTGCTATTGTGAACAAAGCCACAGTGAACATGGGTGTGCATATATCTGCTTGGGTGGAAGTTCTAGTTTCTTTAGGGTATATTCCCTGTGGTCGAATTGCTGAGTCAAATGGTGTTTTTATTACCAACTTTTTAAGAAAATGCCATACTGCCTTCTAGAGGGGTTGCACCATTTTACACTCCCACCAATAGTGAAGAGGGTTCCATTTTCTCTCAATTAACTTTCAATAACCCTTTTGAATGCTTAGTAATTCATCTTTCTTATCATGACACTGATAGATAAGGCAACAGTTGTACTCACTACTGTTCTGTTTTGATGAATAGAATTGTTCCTATACATGAGAATGTTTCTGAAATACAGAGTAAGCGTGAATTGTAGCCAAGGAATTATGTCTTCTCATTAACTGTTTTATGGTTTATTTAAAAATAAATATCGTGTTTTGCTTTATATTTTAATACTAGTGGCCTTATTTGATATAGAAAATACATGATTGCATATAAAATCATAGAAAGAGTTAGACTTTATATGATGTGCTCTCCTGTCCTTATTTATAGAAAAGTTCCTATTTGCAAAGTACTTACAAATTATTTTATTGTATATTTAAGTGATTTCTCAGTAGTGAATATGGCATTCCAAAAAAATCCCAGCCCACTGTTGTTGAGTTCACCTCACAGTGCTCCTTGTAGGACAAAATAGGGTTTCCTCGTAGGGTTTCCAAAGCTGTAACTTTTTTTTTTTTTAAATTTGTATGTATGTATGTATGTATGTATCATCAATTTATTTATTTGTATTAAATGTTTGAAGAATAACCAAGCCAGTTACTATCAGTTTGCTTTCCACTCATTGTAACCCTATGAATGTCAGAGTGAAACTGAACTCTGTTGGCCCTGCAGGATTTTCAGTGGCTGATTGTTTCGAAGTATATTGCCAGGCCTTTCTTCCTACATGCCTTTGAGTGGATTTGGACCACCTAATTGCTGGTTAGCTGTCGATCGTTTAACCACTTGCACCAACTAGGGACTTTACTCAAAGAGCAAAACACAACTTACTGCTGTTGAGTTAGATTCAACTCAAAGCAGACCCTACAGTGGGTTTTTAGAAGCTATACATTGCAAGGGAGGAGAGAATACCCATCTCTCACCTGACAAGCAGCTAGTGACTTCAAATTGCTTGCCTTTTCAAAGCTGTAACTTTTACAAAAGCAGAAACCTACTTCTTTCTCCCAAGTGTTGAGTGATAAGTTCAAACCTTTGCCTTTTGGATTAGCAGCCAAGTGCCAAACGCTTAACTGTGGAAAATTGGTACAATTATTTATTAATTGAATATTTCTTTAAAAAATAACATCACTGGTTACTATACACATGGACAGTGAATAAGGAATACCAAAGAAGAATCAATGACTTTAAATTGTGATGTTGGTGAAAAGTATTAAGTATACCACTAACTGTCAAAAGAACAATTCTGTCTTGGAGGAAGTGTCACCAGAGTTCTGGTTAGAGGCAAAGATGGTGAAATGTCATCACATATTTTGTGCCTGGCAGTCCTTGAAAAAAGACATTATTCTTGGAAAAGTCAGCCAATCTATGGAAACCTTTAAAAGATGGACAGACGTAGTGACTACAGCAGTGAGTTTGAGCCTGGTGGCGATCATGAGAGTGTATATATAAAGCAAAGTTTTGATCTCTTCGTCATAGGGCCACTGTGAGTCATAATCAACTGGACTATACTTAACAACAGCAACAACAAACACAGGGATCATGCCTAATGTCTGATTACATTACGTTGAGTACATTTGTGGAGAAAGTCAATACAGTAGTCAAAACAAGGCCAAGGGCCAATTATAGAACAGACTAGCACTCATATGTGAGTTCAAACTGAAACTGAAAACAAGTCCACAAGAGCCAAAATAAGGCCTTGAGTTGAACTCATCTGAATTTAGAAACTGTCTCTAAAACCGGTCTGAACACTAACAGCCAAGGAACACATGATTTGTGGGATGACATCAAGGATATCATCCATGAAGAAAGCAAAAGGAAAAAAAGATCAAAATCGATATCAGAAGAGACTGAAAATTGCTCTTGAATGTTAAAAAGATTAACAAAAGATTTCAAACACCAGGTCAAGAAGACAAAGCAAAGTATTATAATGGACTATTTAAAGAGCTAGAGTTCAAGAATTAAAAAAGGAAGAATTCACTTAGCATTTGTCAAGTTGAAAGAACTTAAAATCAAATTTAAGCCTCGACTTGGAAAACTGAAAGCCTCTATGGGAAAAATCTTGAATTATCCAGGAAACATCAAAAGAACATAGAGGGAATACACAGCATCACTATATCAAAAATAATTATTATACCCTGAAATATCTCAAGAAGTAGCATACAAAGAACTGCCAGTGGTGATGAAGGAAGAAGTTCCACCTGCACTGAAGGCATTGGCAAAAATTAAGGCCCAGAAATCAAGAGTTACCAACTGGCATGTTTCAACTAACAAAGGCAACCCTGGACATACTCAGCTAGTCTATGCCAGGAAATTTGGAAGACAGCAACCTGGCCAACTGACTGGAAGAGACCCATGGTTGTTCCAATTCCCAAGAAAAGTTATCTAACAGAATGCAGAAATTATCTAACAATGTAATTAATATCACATGCAAGCAAAAAAATTGCTGAAGATAACCCAAAAATAGCTAGAACAGTCAGGGACTTCTCCAAGGTACTGAAGAATAGTGATGTAGATTTAAGGAGTGAGACTACCTGATTCAAGAGTTGGTTTATCCAGTCACCTGCTGTGCTTCTGAGAGCTGCACATTGACTAAGGATGTGAATTTCTTCATCTTTGGCTTTAGTGGTTGTGTATACATTTGAATAATAGTTTATTAACAGGTCTCCCTTGTATGACTATGGATATTATCCTATTACAGACAGCACCGGTACCTATAACCTGTATTTCAGGCTAGATCTTGAAGTGTCCTTTTTGAAAATGAATGTGACACTATTCCTTTTCAGCTTGCCATTTCTAGCATAGTAAATCTTAGGATTGTCCGATGATAATCGTAATGACCGATATCATTACTCAAAATGGTCAATACCAGTCAATTTCTGCTCACTAATGCCTAGGATGTTAATTTTTATGGGTTTCATCTCATTTTTTTTACAACTCTGAATTTTTCTAGATTCATACTTCATACAATCCGATTTTAATGAATGTTTGCCACCATTGCATTTTTAGTGCCATTCAATCAGAAAAGGTCATCTTCTGTCACTGTACCTAAAAAATGTCCCAATGCTATTCATAGGGTTTTTGAGGGCCTATTATTTCAAAAGTATATGCTTAAGAAGTCCTGCTGCTTAGTCTGAAAGCTGCACAGAAACTTGATTCCCTTAGGTGACTCTCCTAGTATTTTAAGTATTGGTGGCATCATTTCCAGGATCACAGCAACATATTCTTTTAAATACATTGTTTTGACTAGTTGATATACTTTCATATATTTTGTGAGCCTATACTGCAATTTTAGACCTGGCTTTGCCACTTAAACTTTGAGCAAAACGAAAAAACCTTTTATGCAAAAGTAGGAAATAAATTGGTAAGTAAAATGTGAAAAGGTGTGAATGAGCTATAAATATTACACACAATTGAAGAGTTATGTAATAACAAAAATAAGGGCAATGTATTGGTACTTATTGCCAAGAACTTAGAGGAACCCTAGTGGAACAGTGATTAAGCAGTTAGCTGCTAACTGGAAAATCAGTGATTAAAGTCTATAACCCACTCTATGTATAAAGATTTGGCCGTGTACTCCTGTAAAGATTACAGTGTTGGAAATGCTATTAACTAAGAGGTTAGCAGTTCAGACCAGCCCAACATCTTCATAAGAAAAGACCCAGTGATCTACTTTTGTAAATATTAAAGCCGAGAAAACTGTACAGGGCAGCTCTCCTTAATCATATTAGGTCTCTGTGGGTTGAAATCAACTCACTAGCATCCAGTATTTGTGTTCTTGAATATTAGTATTATTATTATGTGCTGCCAAGTCAATTGTGACTCATAGCAACCCTATGTACAACAGCCCTAAACTAAACCCTCCTCTATCCTGTGCCAACATTATTGTCTCTGACGCAATCAGTATTACTCCAGTTACTAAATCAATCCCTCTCATTGAGAGTCTTCCTCTCTTGGGCTGTCTCTCCACCCTCCCAAGCATGATGTCTTTCTCCAAGGACAGGCCCCTCCTTGCAACATAGCCAAAGTATGTCATATGAAGCTTCAGAATCCTTGCCTCTAAGGAGCAGCCTGGTTTCACTCTCTCCTCAACTAATCTGTTTATTCTCCAAGCAGTTCATGGTATATTCAGTCATCTTCTCCAGCACCACAACTCAAAGACATTGATTTCTCCTTCTATCATCCCTAGTCATTGTCCAGCTCTGATGCATAGAAGGTAATTGCAAAGACTATGATCTGAATCTTCTTAGTTGCCAGACTAACATCATTGCACTTCAGTACTTTGGAGAGGTCTCTGACAACAGACTTTCCCAGTGCAGTTTGTCTTTTAATTTCCTGGCTGCTGGTGCCAAGAGTGTTGATTGTGGAGCCAAGCAAATTAAAGCTGTTAACAATCTCAATCTCTTCAACGTCTGTCATAATGCCACCAATTGCTCAGGGGTGAGAATCTTTGTTTTCTTCCATATTGAAAGCTGCAGTCCTTGACCTTCCACAGCAAGTGCTTCAGGTCCTCCTCAGTTTCAGCAAGCAAGGTTGTGCCGTCTGCATAACGCAGGTTGTTGATGAATCTTCCTCCAATCCAGATGCCACGTTCCTCCTCATAGAGCCAAGCCTCCTGGATGATCTGTTCTGCCTATAGATTTAAAAGGTATGGATACAGGACACATCCCTGGCTGACCTCCTTTCCAATTTTGAACCATACAGTGTTTTCTTACTCTGTTCTGATGAGTGCCTCCTGTTCCAAGTATAGGTTTCTCATAAGCACAATAAAGTGTTCTGGAATTCCTGTTCTTCTCAGAGTTAGCTGCAGTTTGTTGTGATCCACACAAATGCCTTTGCATAGTCAATAACACACAGACATTCCTCTGGTACTCTGCTTTCAGCCAAGATTAATATAACATATCCTTATATAATATCCCTAGTACCACAGCCTCTTCTAAACCCAGCCTGCACATCTGGCAGTTCTCTGTTGATATGCTATTCCAGTCATTTTTAGATAATTTTCAGTAGAATCTTGCTTGTTTGTGATATTAATGATATTGTTCAATAATTTTCACACTGTCGGGTCACCTTTCTTTGGAATGGGATCTCTTCCAGCCAGTAGTTGGCCAGCTGGTTGTCATCCAGATTTTTTTGGCACAACTTGGTGAGCAAATCTAGGGCAGCGTCTGTTTGATGAAATATGTAAATTGGTATACGTATACCATCAGTTCCCTGGGGCCTTGGTTTTTGCCAGTTCTTTCAGAGAAGCTTGAACTTCCTCCTTCATCACTACAGGCTCTTTCTTATATATTGTTTCATGAGATTCTTCTGTGTCATCCGATTCCTTCTGGTACAGTGACTCTGTATGCTCTTTCCATCTTCTTTTATTGCTTCCTGGATCATTTAATATTCTGCCCAAAGCATCCTAAGTATTGCAACTTGAGGCTTAAATTTGTTCTTCAGTTCCTTCAGCCTAAGAAATGCTGCGAGAGTTTGACCCTTTTGATTTTCTGGCTCCAGATCTTTGCACATTTCATTATAATACTTTACTTTATCTTTCTGTGCCACCCTTTGAAATCTTTTGCTCATCCTTAAATTCCTGATTTCTTCTCCTTGCTTTGGCTTCTCTGTGTTCTCGTGCAATAATCAGAGTCTTGTCCAATATTCATCTTGGTCTTTTCTTCCTCTTCTGTCTTTGTAATGACCTTTGCATTCTTCATGGATGATATTATCGATATCCTCTCACAGCTCATGTGGTCTTCACTCATTAGTGTTCAAGGCCTCAGACCTCTTCCTGAGATGGTTTTGAAAATCGAGTGGCATAGACTTAAGATCAAATTTGGTTCCTGTGGATTTGATTCCATTTTCTTCATATCCAGCTTGAACTTGCATATGAGTAGTTGGTAGTCTGTTTCACAATCACCTAGCATAGTATATTATAATAGCTGATATTGGACTTCTCCAGCGACTCTTTCCACATATGTAATCGATCTGATTCCTATACATGTCATCAGGTGAAATCCATGTGTACAGCCTGCATTTATGTTTCTTATAAAAAGTGTATGCACTGAATAAATCATTGACTGTACAGAATTCTGTCATTCTTTCTCCAGCTTCATTTTTGTCACCAAGTCCATGTTTTCCAACTACTAATAGTTTTTCTCTGTACCCAACTTTTGCATTCCAGTCACCCATTATTATTAATGCATTTTAAATGCATGTTTGATTTATTTCTGATGGCAAAAGATGGCAGAAATCTTCTATTTCTTCCTTTTGTTGGCTCTACTTGTTGGTGCATATATTTAATGATAGTGGTATTCACTGGACTTCTTTGTATGTATATGGATATTATCCTGTCACTCACAACATTGTATTTCAAGATAGATCAAGAAATGACTTTTTAACTGTGAAAACAACTCCATTTTTTCTCACCTTTTTATCTCTGGCATAGTAGAACATAGGAGAATCGTCTGATTCAAAATATTCCATACCCGTCCATCTCATCTTGCCAATCCCTAGTATGTCAATATTTGTGCATTCCATTTCTTTCTTAACAATGTCCAATTTTCCTACATTCATGCTTCTCACATTCCACGTTCCAATCACTAGAGTCTGCTCACAGCTGTTTCTCCTTCTTTGTGTTTCCATATGTGAGATCTCAACCTCAATTGCCATGTCTGCTAGTCTAAGAGAGCTCTATTGTACATAGGATTTTCAAAGGCCTGTTATTTCTGAAGTGGATGGCCAAGCCTTCTTGCTAGTCTGTCTTAATTAAAATGCTAAGATTTAGAATAGTCTCTGACAAACAAGCAAGATAGCCATTAAGTAAGAAACTGTACTACAATCCCAAAGGCACTCAGTTCGAATCCACCAGCTGATTCAGGGGTGAAAGGTGGAGTCTCTTGTGCAATTTACTGTCTCTGTGGCAGTTCCAACTCACTAGTACACAACAACCACCAATGTCAGTGTACCACAGACTGAGTGGAGACTTTGGACAATACAGGTGTATATTAAAATGTAGAAAAAATTATATTAATTTGTGCTAAAATATACAAAATGTATCTATCATAGTTTACAGTTAGCTTTCCTTTTTATTCTTCCCATTTTCTATAATTTCTACCACATGGGCAAGGGATTGTGTAGTATATAGTAGGTATTAGGTAATATTTAAAGCAGCATGCATGACAGTAGTTTGTTTAAAAAGTGTCAGAACATTGTTTTCACTAGTATCCCTACTTCCCTTACTTTTTTCTGTATTCTCTATATTAGCTAATGATCACATGCATTTACGCTAACCAAATCCCTGGAAATTTTACCTCCTAAATATTGAATGCAAATGCTCTTTTCCCTCTGATCTATCTCTTTTACTTCTGTGCACACTCAGTCCCTTGGTACGTCATGCCTATATCACTAGTCTCCCAGGTTTATGGTCTTCAAAGTTTTTTGCTTACATGGTCCTCAAAGAGAATTAAAAATGCAAGGTACCCTCTCACCCATTTTTATGAGTTAGAACCAACCTGATAGCAGTGTGTTTGTTATTTTGAATTGTGAGTTCTAAGAGAAGAAAATTAAAGGAATAGATAAGTAAATTAGAGGCTTAGAAAACCAGAGGAAGACATTTTGGAGTATTGTATATATAGATAAAGAAGGCAAGTGAAGGAGAGGTTGTGCAAAAGAGACTTGAAGAAAAAGAAAAGATAGTACAGAAATACATTCTGAAATTTCTACATTTAATGGCAAGGCTGAGAAAAAATACCTCAAGGAGACAGTTTTAAGAAAACAAAAAACCAAAACATAGTCAATGTAGGAATACTGAATCTCAGAGGTCTAGGAAAAAGAGAACTTGAAGCCGAAAGAAGAAGTATGTCCAGCATTATGGATTGGTTATAATAAAGATCTAAAACACCCACCCAGCTCACTAATATTAAAATTAGTAGTGGCTTTATTGTTGGCCCTGGACTGCAAAACATTAAAAAAAAAAAATTAAAAAGACTAGAAAATGGAAAAATGGAATTGTTGATAATTCACAGAAAGACAGGAATGCTCTTAAGTTGAAGAAAGATATCTGTGGTATTTCTTGAGCATGGTATCTGGAGGAAGAAAGTTATGAAAGAAAGTGTTAAGTGTAAGTGACTTGGGAAATGGAGTAGCATGGGTGATCAGGAAGCCCATGGGGGAAAATGACTTAAAAATTCAAGACAATAATTATGTGGAGGAGAGAGTTAGCAATTCATACAGCATTTTCTCATCACCTCAGCTGTTCTCTGGGGGAATTCCTTACATATAATTGTTACTCCTAGTAACATATAAACATGCTTATAATAAATCTTAACTCATTGCTGTTCAATGATTCCAACCCATGGCAACCTCAAAAGTTGTAGAGTAGAACTGCTCTAAGGGTTTTTCTTCCATGGTTCTAAGTACATTTGGACTGCCAATCTTTATGGTCAAGTGCAAACCATTTGCATTATCCAGGGATATTAATGGTCATAAGTATTTACATGTTATTGTGATGAAACTTACACACAAACAAATCATGTCCCTGGAGATTACATAAAACAAACAAAAAAGGTGATGAATAAATGCTTGATGACTTTGAATTCTCTCACTCATTCACTCAGTAATGTGTATATGAATTAGTTATTATGTGCTACGCTGTGGGGATACAGTGGTAAATAACAAGATCATGACAGGCATGGGGAGTTTCTGATGTCAACTTACAAAGTTAGACTTTATTTACAAGCCAGCAGGGGCAACTAGATGTTTCCAAGGACAGAAGTTCATTTAAAAATCAGCCTATTAGTAGTATGCTGATGTGCTGTTCCAGTCATTTTTTTATAACCATCAGTAGAATCTTGCTTGCATGTGAAATAATGATATTGTTCTGTAGTTTCCACACTCAGTTGGGTCACCCTTCTTTGGAATGGGAACAAATACAGACCTCTTCCAGTCAGTTGGCCAAGTGGTTGTTCTCCAGATTTCTTGGCACAACTTGGTCAGCACGTCCAGGGCAACATCTGTTAGCTGAAATGCTTCAATTGTATACCATCTATTCCTGGGGCCTTATTTTTTGCTATTTCCTTCAAAGCAGCTTGAATTTCTTCCTTTGTCACCATAGGCTCTTCCTCATATGTTATTTCATTAAATTCTTCTGTATCTGCCAATTCCTTTTGGTACAATGACTCAGTATATTCCTTCCATCTTCTTTTAATACTTCCTGGATCATTTAACATTCTGCCTAAAGCATCCTTGATTATAGCAACTCGAGGTTTGAATTTATTCTTCAGTTCCTTGAGCTTAAGAAATGCTGAATGAGTTCGGCCCTTTTGATTTTCCGACTCTAGCTCCTCGCACATTTCATTGTGATATTTTGCTTTGTCATCCGTGCTGCCTTTTGGAATCTTCTCTTCAGCTCTTTAGCATCTTGAATTCTTTCTTGTGCTTTGGCTTCTCTACTCTCCAGTGCAATCTTCAGAGTCTCTTCTGACATCCATTTTGGTCTTTTCTTCCTCTTCTGTCTTTGTAATGATCTTTTGCACTCTTCTTGGATAAGTGGGTTGTGGTACTAGGGATGTTGTAGCTGATGTTAGATGGATCTTAGCTGAAAGCAGGGAATATCAGAAGAATGTCTATCTGTGTTTCATTGATTATGCAAAGGCGTTTGACTGTGTTGATCATAAAAAACTGTGGCTGACTCTAAGAAGAATGGGAATCCCAGAACATTTAATAGTGCTAATGCGAAACCTATACTTGGACCAAGAGGCAGTAGTCAGAACAGAGCAGGGTAAAAATTGGGAAGGCTGTACACCAGGGATGTGTCCTGTCTCCATACCTTTTCAACCTGTATGCAGAGCAGATTATCCGGGAGGCTGGGCTCTAAGAGGAGAATTGTGGCATCAGGATTAGTGGCAGATCTGTTAACAATCTGCGTTATGCAGATGACACAACCCTGCTTGCTGAAACTGAGGAGGACCTCATGCACTTGCTGCAGAGGGTCAAGGACTGCAACCTTCAGTATGGACTGAGGCTCAATGTCAAGAAGACAAAGATTCTCATCAGTGGACCAATTGGTAGCATCAGGATGGATGGCGAAGAGATTGAGATTGTTCACAACTTCAGTTTGCTCGGCTCCACAGTCAACACTCTTGGCACCAGCAGTCAGGAAATCAAAAAACGTATTGCCATAGGAAAGTCTGCTGTTAGGGACCTCTCTAAAGTACTCAAGAGCAACGGTGTCTCTCTGGAGGCTAAAGTGCGCCTGATAAAAGCCATGGTCTTTGCAATCACTTGTTATGCATCAGGGAGTTGGGCAATGACTAGGGAGGACAGAAGGAGAATTGATTCCTTTGAACTGTGGTGCTGGAGAAGAGTATTGAATGTACCATGGACTGCCAAGAAAGCAAACAGATTCATCCTGGAGAGGATTGAACCAAGCAACTCCTTGGAAGCAAGGATTCTGGGGCTTTGTCTGACATACTTTGGGCATGTTGCAAGGAGGGACAGGTCCTTGGAGAGGGACATCATGCTTGGGAGAGTGGATGGACGGCACAAGAGGGGAAGACCCTCTATGAGATTAATTGATTCAGTGACTGGGGTAATCGGGATGGGTGTGTCAGATGCCATGAGATTGGTACAGGATAGAGCAGGGTTTAGGGCTGTTGTACATAGGGTCACTATGAGTCGCAAACGACTCGACGGCACATAGCCACAACAACAACAAACATTATACAGATGAAGGTATGACGTTTAAGAGAGACAACACTGGAGAAGCAGATTTATAGGGATGGAATACATACAGAGAGGAGTTCACCCAGTAAAAGACAGATTCTCCTAAAGATAAGTGAATGTGAATAATTGTGAAGAGAGCGCTCATGCTCAAGTGTTGAGTTATGCTCCTTAAGGAAAGGGGGGAGGGGAAGGAGTATTCACAAGAAAGGAAAAGCAGGCCTGAATTGTGCTTACTTGGGTTTCAAGAACAGTATTGATAGCATTATAAAATGCAGGAGAATCCATGATAGCTAACAAAATACTCTTAAATGTTGGGTTACTTTTGGAAAAGAATGAAAAAAGTCAGATTGTGGGAATCAAGATGTGAGCATATAGTGATGCAAAAAAAAGTAGAAATAATATATTCCATAAGTTTAACTAATAAAGCTATTTTAGCCCTTTGTCAATGTTATAACAGAAACAGTCATTTCACTCCATAGGTATTTACTAAACATCTATTAGCAAGTACACCATATGCTAGGTGACAGGAAAACGAAGATGAATTTGATACGGTTAGAGACATAAGTGAGCAATTACATTTTATTCTTTCACTTTGTAAACTAGTCTGTATGTGCACACATGTGCATGCGCGTGCGCGCGCACACACACACACACACACACACACACACACACACATACTCTTACTGATAACTGTGCCGGAGAGGAAGACCCAGGATGAGATGGATTGATGCAGTAACTCAGATAATGGGGGTAGGTGTGCCAGAGACAGGCTCAGGATAGGACAGAGTTCAGAGTTATAGTACATAGGGTTGCTATGAGTCGCAGTTGATTCGACGGCACATAACAACAAAGAACTGCTGGAGAAACGAACCCAGACTGGTAAAACAAGAGTGGTAAGTTGGAAAATGAATGAAAGAGCACATGCTTCTTGGTGAACGACACAAAAGTGCAAAGACAGAAAAGAGTAAAGAAAATCTGTGAAGATACAGTGATAGTCCTTTGTATTTATAGGATTAAGGAAGAAAAGTACTAGTAAGTAAGACGAGTGTGTTCCACAAGCTGCAAAGATGAGTGTAACTAGAGATTGAGGAGGGCCTGGAAAAGGAGCAGAGGTAAGGCAGATTCGGAGATTTCAGGCAAGAGGAAAAAAGAAAAGGACCACCTTGATGGTGTGCAGGAGAAAACTCTAAAGAATAAAATTTAGAAGTGGAATGATTTTCACAAGTATCATATTGACATGTTTATTTGGATTTAAAAATGAAGTGAGATTTCTTCTGAGATAAAATATGCCTCATTTAACGGGTTGGTTTTACAATGAGTCCTGACTGCCAAGTAGGTCACATGGCAGGCATTTCCCAAAAATTCAATAAGCTTAATCTTTAGTCCTAAACTTTGATAAAAATACATTTAAAGCACATATGAAATATATAATATCTTAGAAATTAATCGCATACTTTGCAACTATTTAAATTCATAGTGACCATGTACGGCAAGTACAACAGGGTTGTACAATATGGAGTTTCATATATTTGCGTAAAAGCTGCAAATTTTTACCTTATATTTCTTCTCCTGGGTGATTAGTGGGATTCAGACCTTTTGTTTAGTAGCCAGATTCTTTAATCATTGCACCAGCAAGACTCCTTGGACACCTCAAAGATTGAGCATTTAATAATCTCAAATGCAACCTTGTCTAGAACCAAATCTTTTAAAACCTTCCAGTTTTCCCTGTCCTAGGGAATTGTACCAACATTCATCTATTCAGTCCCTATATTATGGACAAGTTGTATTCATGGTTGTTGTTGTTGTTGTTGTTGTTGCTGTTATATGTCATTGTGTCAATTATGACTCATAGCGACTCTTGACAACAGATTAGAACTTTGCCATATCCTACGCCATTCTTAAGATTTCACAGGCTTATGATTTGTGTTTACAAGTCTCTTTTAAAGTTGTACTTTAGTTGTAGCAGGTACAGTTCGCAGTTAATAAAAGTGTTTCTTTCAGTATATAGTGTACCCTAAGGAGCTCTGATGGCCTACTGTTAAGAAGCTGCACTGCAATCCCAAAGGTGCACAGTTCCATTTCACCTGCTGCTCCACAGGAAAAGGATGGTCAATTTTCTCCCATCCAATTTACTGCCTCTGCAAACCTACTGCAGGATCAGGCTGTGGGTCAGTTCTGACTTAATGACACACAACAAGAAGTGCAAATTATATTAAATAATTAATTTCAGATACGGCAAAGAGATTGAGAGTGTCCGCAGCTTCAGTTTGCTCGGCTCCACGGCAACACTCTTGGCACCAGTAGCCAGGAAATCAAAAAACGAATTGCAATGGGAAAGTCTGTGGTTAGGGACCTCTCTAAAGTACTCAAGAACAACGGTGTCTCTCTGGAGACTAAGGTGCGCCTGATACAGGCCATGGTTTTTGCAATCACTTGTTATGCATCAGAGAGTTGGACAATGAC
>NW_006399775.1:13325202-13352159 GCF_000299155.1 Elephantulus edwardii
CTTCGTCTGACATACTTTGGATATGTTGTAAGGAGAGACAGGTCTTTGGAGAGGGACATCATGCTGGGTAGAGTAGAGGGGCAGTGCAGGAGGGGAAGACCCTCTATGAGGTGGATTGATTCAGTGAGTGGGGTAATTGGGATGGGTGTGTCAGAGGCAATGAGATTGGCACAGGATATAGCACGGATTAGGGCTGTTGTACATATGGTTGCTATGAGTCGCAAACGACTCGACGGTACATAACAACAACAACCCCTTTCTGTACCGTTGCCATACTGTGCTGCAAGCTGCCTTCAGCTATACTTTGTAAATGTACCAAAGGCATAGCCAGTTTTTGTTTTAGTTTATTTGTTGTTTTGGTATTTTTTCAGTGTCAAGCAGAATGTAATGTTTATACAATTAAATTATGAGGAAAAATAAAATTACATTAAAAAGAAATACCAACCTAATGGCAAAAAGCTGCACTGCAATCCCAGAGATACGCAGTTTGAGTCCATGAGATGCTCTGCTGGAGAAGGAGGGGCAGTCTCCTCCTGTACCAGTCAGATCCAGTTTGACAGTACACACAAATAAAATTAAAAAAAAAAAAGAAAGAATTTAAAAAAAGAAATGCCAAATAGAAGTTCAATAGAAATAAAGTACTGTGCTAGTTACAAAAGATACTTGGTGTCTTTATTTTTGTCATCACGAACCAGTAACAAATTTGAGGGCTGACATCAGTTCGCAGACCCCTTTAAGAAGCAGTGTCCTAGAACACTGGTTGGCAGTCTTTTCCTACGTTGGATAAAGTTAATATTTAAACATAATGTGCTAGATAGTTGTACAACTGGAGAGCTCAAGTAGTCTAGTGGGTAAGAAGTTATGCCACCAATGCTAAGGTATATAGTTCGAATCCTCTGTTCCATGGGGGAAAGATGGGCAGTCTCCTCTGGTGTGATTTACTGCCCCTGAAAACCCACTGCAGGGTCAGCTTTGAGTCGGTTCTAACTCAACAGCACATAGCAACAGTTGTACAACTATTCAACTCTACCATAACTGCTTGTTAAAGTACAAGAATCAACCATAGATAATAAGTAAACAGATGTGTAAAGCTGTGTTTCATTACAACTTTAGTTACAAAACGGGCAGTAGACCAGCTGTGGCTCACAGGCCAGGCTTAAACTGGTGTACTGTAGTGACCTAAGGCATGCAGTTTGAATCCACCAGTTACTCCACAGGAGAAAAATGGTCATTCTCCTCCAGTGCAATTTAAAGTCTCAAAATTGGCTAGAGCATCAGTTTTGAGTTGGTTCCCAAGCAACAGCACACAAGAATAATAACAATCTATTTTTTTATAACAATGTATTTTTAACTTAAATTTCTTCCCTCTGCTGTTAAGTTTTTATTACTGATTGCCAATAGAGTGGTATGTTTGAAATTTAAGCATGTTCCATACCACTCTGCTTCCGGCTGCTTGCCACAGTATATAAAGGCCTGTTTAGTCTCATTCTTACCAGGTTTTCTAGCTTTGTGCCACCTTAACTCCTCCTGCTGGCTCCTCTAGCCACACAGTCTCCATTCCTTATAACCTCCATACTCCCTCTAAATGTAAGGCTTTGTACATGCTATTTCCTTTTTAGGAACTCTCCTTCCCTTCTTTACTTGGTTAACTCTTTAGTCATCTTTTAGATTTTACTTTAAGAATCAATTTCTTGAGGATGAATTCCTGATTACTCTGTTTAGTTACCATTGCAGGAAAATTCAGAGTATTTAACATAGCAAATGGGGTGGAAAGAGCAGTAATTGCTCCTTGATACAGGATCTGGTTAGATACATATATAGAACTGGTTTGAAATTGGCAGACTATCTTTCCCTCTCACTTTTTCACATTTGCAATTCAAAGAGAATATACATAGCCATTTTTATTATATAAAGTGAGTATTGCATTGAATTTAGACTTGAGAAAGCATTTGTAGATAGTTTTAGTCAATTATCTTAACTAGCCTCAAAATACTTCTGAGCCATCAACCAGGACATGGAAATCTTCTATTGAAATTGATTTTGTCATACTTGGGACAGTTTTAGGGAAGAGTGGAACCTATTTCACTTTTGGTATTCAGACCCTTTCAATGGGCTGAGAATCAGTTTATGAAGAATACCACTGACTTTCAGTATATGAAGTCCAACATAGGATCTAGGAACAATAGTAGAAAACCTCACTACATTCTGTTTGTGCCAGTCTCCTCAGCACATGCGGAAACTACAAGATGTTATTGAAGAAACCATATTTAAATTGTTTTGTTTACACCTTGTTTACTGGTGTTATGTAGACTTGTACTCATGCACAAGCTGTAGCAGGTAAAGTTGGAGTGGAAGAAATGGAAGAGAGAAAATACTTAATATACTTTAAAGCTCATCTACAGTTGACAGCCGCAGGTGTTAGGGATAACTCTGACTCCTGGCATCCCTTGTATACCACAGAGCGAAACACTCTGACAGGCCCTCTGCCATTCTCACAATACCTGCTGCGCCTTAGCCCACTATTACAGTCCCTGTGTCAAACCATCGCACTGAGGACCTTTTTTTCTTTCTTTTATTTTTCTTTTTTTTTAGTGACCCTCTACTTTATCAAATATGATATGGTGTTCCACATACTGGCTGCTGCTTTCCAAAGCAAACAAAATAATTCTTTACTTTTAAGGAACAGTCTTGACTGTACATCTTCTACGACAAAATAGTTAATTCTTCTGATGATAGTGTGTATTATGTTTTCTTCTCCACCACCATAATTTAGATAGACAATTTTCTGGTATTCTTTACTTTCAGCCTGGATCCATCTGACATCAGCAGTGATATCGCCGGTGCCATGGCCTCTTCTAAATCCTGCTTTAACTTCTGGCAGTTCCCTATCTATGTACTGTTCTAGCCATTTTTTAAATTATCTTCAGCAGTTTTTTGCTTGCATGTGATATTAATTATATTGTTCAATAGTTTCCACATTCTGTTGGATCACGTTTCTTGGGAATGGGAACAGATATGAACCTCTTTCAATCCACTGGCCAGACACCTGTCCTTCAGATTTCCTGGCATAGACTGGTGAGCGCATTCCGGGCTGCATCTGTTCATTGAAAAAAGTCAGTTGGTATTCCATCAATTCCTGGGGCCATATTTTTTGTCAGTGCCTTCAATGCAGCTTCAACTTCTTCCCTCATTACTGTTGGCTCCTGATCATATGGTAGTATCTGAAATTTTTCAGTGTAAGTTGGTTCTTCTTGGTACAGTGACTCTGTGTTTTCTTTTGATGCTTCCTGAGTCATTCAATATATTGCCCATAGAATCTTTCAGTATTGCAGCTCAAGGCTTAAATTTTTCAGCTCTTTCACCTTGAGAAATGCAGAGCAAGCTCTTTTTTTATTCTCCAATTCCAGCTCTCTGCACATCCCATTATCATACTTTGCTTTGTCCTCTCAAGCTGCCCTTTGAAATCTTCTGTTCAGCTCTTTTACTTCTGCATGTTTTCCCTTTGTTTGGGCTTCTCAACACAGTTTTCAGTCTCTTCTGATATGCATTTCTGTTTTTTCTTTCTTCTCTGTGTTTGTAGTGACCTTTTGCTCTTTTCATGGATGATATCATGCGACAACTCATCTGGTCTTCAATCATTGGTGTTCATTGCTTCAAACCTGTTCTTAAGGTTCAGATGTGTGGCAACGACAACAACGACAGGGGGATTGTATACCAAACAAGGAATGGGCAGGGAGAAAAGTGCAACAGTGAATGAGTGGAAATCCAGAATCTCCGTAAATGTTCATTAAAATTAATAAAAAAGAAAAGGGGAAAAACCTAAAGAGGAATAACAGGCTAAATTTTTATAAGAATAATTTTGGACATTTTCACCTGCAATGTTAACATCTATAATATCTCCTTTGTAGTGGACACTATACTAAATTCTTTCCTATATGTTGTTTTCTTTCTGCCATCCAGGTGTGATAGTCAGTCCCAGCTTTGTAAATTTGCATGATATTGAGCCTACATGAGGTTATAGGGTGTGGCCAGGTTAACACTCTTACCACCTTGAGACCTGAGCTTCCTGACTGCAGTACACTTTCCGTTCTGTTACAGCTCTTTCTTTGAAAATCATTAATTAGCTTTTGTCCAGTGGAATCCCAAATAAAGGGATTTCAGGACTAAAGTACAATATGATTTGTCACTTGTAATTACAGGATTCACTGAGCATTCTGTGTTGGCATCCTAAAGAAGATTCTCAATAACGATGAGTGAATTAGTATATATAATATATGTGTATCATATTGTTGTTGTTGTGAGGTGCTGTCAAGTTTGACACTATGAACAACAGATCAAGACCCCGTCCTTTCCTGTGCCATCCTTATCATCTCTGACACACGTGAGTTCATTGCTGTAGTTACTGTGTCAATCAATATTTTTGAGGGTCTTCCTAATTTCCTTGACCTAATTTTCCAAGCATGATGTCTCTATGTAAGAAGTAGTCTCTTCTAGCAACATATCCAAAGTGTGTGAGAAGTTTCAACATCCTTGCTTAAAAGGAGCATCCTGCCTGTATTTTTTTCCCAAGATATACCTGTTTATTCTTTGGGTAGTCAGTGAAATATTCAGTGTTCTTCTCCTACACCACAATTCAAAGGCATCAATTCTTCTTTTGTCTTCCTTAGTCATTGTTAAGCTTCCCAGTGAATAACAAGTGACTAAAAAGACCATGGCGTGAATCAGGCACACCTTAGTCTTCAGACTGACTTCAGTGTACCTCAGTAATTTGGAAAAGTCACTTACAGCAGACTTTCACAGTGCAATATGACTTCTTATCTTCTGACTACTGGTACCAAAAGCATTGATTGTGAATCCAAGTAAAATAAAATCATTGATAAGTTCAATCTTAATACCAATCTATTATAAAATTCCTCATTGGTCCAGTCACAAGAATTTTTGTCTTGATATTGAGATGCAATTCGTACTGAAGGCTGTACTCATTGATCTTCTGCAGCAAATGTCTCAAAGTTCTCACTTTCAGCAAGTAATAATGTATCATCTGCACAACGCAGGTTATTGATGAGTCTTTCAATGATCCTGATGCCACATTCTTCTTCAAAGAGTTCAGCTTCTCCAATTATTTACTCAGCATATACCTAGAAAGGATATAATCATGATGAACTTGTTTAATTATTTCAAATGATGCAGACAACAGTTTCTTGGGTCAGGTCTAAGTTTCATATGGCCATAATTAAGTGTTCTGGGATTCCCATTTATTCTTCCCAATGTTGTTGTTGTTGTGTGCTATAGAGTTGCCTGCAACACATTCCTTGTCCTAACACCCAGCCTCCCAAATGATCTGTTGCACATATAGATTGAAAAGGTATGGAGACAGGACTTATCCCTGACACACTGTTTTTGAACCATGCAGTGTTTTCTTGCTCTGTTCTGAGGACTGCTTCCAGGTCCAAGTGTAGGTTTCTTAAGAGCACAGTTAAGTGTTCTGGGTTTCCCATTCTTCTCAAAGTTAGCCACTGTTTGTTGTGATCCAGTTTGCTGAAGTGTGTCATTTGGTTTGCCATCAATTCCTAGGCCGTGTATTTTTGCTTTCAGAGATGCTTGAACTTCCTCTTTTATTGCTATTGCCTCTTGATCATATTTTGTTCCATGAAATTTTTGTGTCAGCCACTTCTTTTTGGTACATTGATTCTGTATACTTCTTCAATCTTCTTTTAATACTTCCTGAATCATCAATATTCGGTCCCACAGCATCCTTAAGTATTGCAACTTGAGGCTTGAATTTGTTCTTCAGTTCCTTCAGCTTAAGAAATGCTGAATGGGTTCAGCCTCTTGATTTTCTGACTCCACCTCTTTGTATAATTCATTATAATGCTTTACTTTGTTTTCTCAAGCGGCCTTTTTGAAAACTCCTGTTTGGCTCTTCTAATTACTGATTCTATCCCTTTGCTTTAGCTTCTCAGTGCTCTAGTGTAATATTCAGGGTCTCTACTGATACTCATCTCAGTCTTGTCTTTGTCTTTTGTCTTTGTATTCCTTTGCTTTCTTCATGAATTATATTCTTGATATTCTCCAACAGCTCATCTGGTCTTCATTCATTAGTGTTCAGAGTCTCAAGCCTATTCCTGAAGTGATTTTTGGATTCAGGTGGTATAGACTCAAGGTCAAATTTTGTTCTTGTTGATTTGATCTTATTTCTTTAGCTTTAATTTGAATTTGCATATGAGTAGTTGAGGGTCTGTCCCACAATTAGCACCTGGCTAATTTTCACAGTTGATATTGAGCTTCTCTATCAATTATTTCTACAGATGTAGTCAATCTGATTCCTGTGTGTACTGTCACATGAAGTCAATGTCTTTAGTTGCCATTTATGTTTCTTATAAAAGGTATTTGAATAAGTCATTGATTGTACCAAATTCTGTCATTCTATTCCCAGCCTCACGTCTTTTACCACATCCATGCTTTCTAACTACTGATCCTTTTTCCCTATTACCAACTTTTGTATTCCAGTCACCCATTATTGTTAATGCATCTTGGTTGCATGTTCTGTCGATTTCTGACTGCAAAAGTTGGTAGAAATCATCTTTCCTCCTTCTTCAGCTCTGATTTTTAGTGCCTATATTTGAATGATAGTGGTATTAATCTGACTTCCCTGTATATGTATGAGTATTATCCAGTCAGTCACAACATTGTATTTCAAGATGCATCTAGAAGTGCCCTCTTTAATTATGAATATGACCCCATTTTTTCTCACCTTTTCATCTCCGGCTTATTATGATCTACATAATAAAATGCCTTTGCATAGTCAATTTGATGTTAGCCTTAAAGTTGGCCTTTTTTTTTAAGCCATTATAGTCAGCAGTCTCAAATTTCTTTAACTGTAGATACATGGTCTTGCAAATCAGCATGATCTTGCAAATTATCAATAGCTGTGGGCCTGGAATAAGGGAAAGAGTACTTCCCACACTGGGCAGCAAGGCCTGAGGCAAACAAGACGTGTGGAAGCAACACTTGAGGAAGAATGGAGGAAGAATGAGATCATGTGTTGGAAAAACTGTGGCAGTGCTGTAGAGAAATTGTGGCAAGGTATATTTAGAGGATTCCCGAGATAAAGGCCATTGTTAAAGGATTTTGCTTTTCTTGCTGTATACTTGAAGAAGGAGCTCTCTTGACTGCTCTGAGGTAAACCTTGCTGGATGATTTGGATTTGAACTGCTGAACTAAAACCAGAACCTGGACTAATTGAGGAATTATACCTTGGAACTTATTTTGGGTGATATTCTTTGCTTCCTCCACTCTCCAACTTACTTCCCTAATCAGCCCCATTCTCAGTACCACAACGATGAGTCTGTGAGTCTCTAGAGGCACCATGGGATTGGGATACAGACCCTTTATCTGCTCTCTTCTCTGTGGAAGTGAAGGACTGTGTTATTCTCATGCCCTACAGCCTTTTCAGAAAAATGCTCATGGCCCTGTGCCCCAGTGTCCCATTTCCCCCTCTTTAGACAGTCAATAAAACACAGATATTGTATTGTGTAATCTAGTACATATTTGCTATATATGACCATTTTACTCCTTGCTTGAAACCACATAGTGGTTTTAAGATAAGTCTAGAATCTCTCTCATGACCCTTAATCCTGCCTACTTTTTAATTTTCATCTGTTACCACTCTTCTTCTCCCTGTCTAAACTCCTGTCATACTGGATTTGTTTCTTCAATCCACTTTATTCTTGGAGGCATGGCCACGTATTCACTCCTACAAGTCTTATCTTCCTTTCTTGACCTAGCTTGTTTCTAGTTCTCTTGCAGGACTCATTTTAAACTTCATTTTCACCAGTCCCAATGAAATTAACTTAGGATACTTAGTGGTACCTCATTTCCCTGACATCTAATTTAAGAAACTCTTTACTCATACACAATCATTTAATTAATATTTTAAAACATTTAATGCTGGATCATAAGTATAATGAGTGCATAAATGTATCTTCTATTTATCCTCTTGCCCACAAAACCTTGCACATTCTTTATAATGTAGGAAATACTTCTGAAAACATATTTGCTGACTGACCATAAAAAAGGGTATAGCTAAAATATTAAAAAATAGTGCTATTATATTGAAAAATTTTATCATTAAGCATCCACATACAGCTTCTTGTAGTTAGGTGCCATCAAGCACAATTCATAGCAACCATATGAATAAAAGCTCTGAAACTGGTCCTATCCTGTGCATTCTTATCATCTCTGACATACTTGAAACCACTACTGCAGTTACTATGTCAATCCATCTTAATGAGACTCTTCCTCTCTTTCACTGACCCTCTGCCTTTCCAAGCATGGTGTCCCTTTCGAAGAATTGCTCCTCCTAACAACATACCCAAAGTATGTGAAATGAAGCTTCACCATCCTTGCCTCTAATGAGCACTATTGCTGCACTTTCTCCATGACACATCTGTTTGGTTTTGGGGATCCATGAGTTATTTCATATTCACCTCCAGCACCACAATTCAAGGACATCAGTTCTTCTGTAATCTTTATTACTCTGACTCCTAGCAGGTGATGAAAAGGATCATGGCTTGCAGCCTGCACATGCTGGTCTTTAAACTGCCATCATTGTTCTTCAGGGCTTTGAAGAAGTCCCTGACAGGAGACTTTCCCAATGTAATAAGTCTCCTAATCTCTTTACTGTACCAAAGGTATTGATTGTGGAACCAAGAAGGATGAAATTGTTGACAACTTCAATCTTTTATTCATCTATCATCATATTGCTTATTGGTATTGATGAGGATTTTTGTTTTCTTGATGTTGAGATGCAATCCATATTGAAGGCTATAGTCCTTGATCTTCTGCAGTAAATGCTTCAGGTCCTCCTCTTCACTTTGACCAAGAAAGTTTGTGTAGCATCTGCCTAACTCAAGTTGTTAATGAATCTTCCTCCAACCCTGATGCTACCTCATTTTGTCTTAAGTCCAACTTCTCGAATTATTTACTCAGCATACAAATTGAATAGGGGTGGAGAAGGATTCAACCCTGACACACACCTCTCCTGATTTTAAAACATACTGTATTCAAACAACAGCTTCTTGTTTTACCTGTAGGTTTCACATGAGCACAACCAGATGATCTGGGGTTCTCATTCTTCTCAATGTTAGCCATAGCTTGTTGTGATCCTTACAGTCAAATGCCTCTACATAGCCAATAAAATAGATGAACATGCTTCTACTGTTCTCTGCTTTCAGCCAAGATCCCTCTGCAATCAGCAGTGGTATTCTTGGTGTCATAGCTTCTTCTAAATCTACCTTGAACTTTCTGGCACTTCTTTTTCAGTGTACTCTTTTAGACATTTTTGGATGATCTTCAGCTTTTTCTGCATTTAATAACAATGATATTGTTCAATAATTTCCATGCTGTTGGCTCTTCTTTTCTTGGGATTCAGAACAAATACAGATGTTTTCCAGTCAGCTAGCCAGGAAATTTGTCTTTCATATTTCCTGTAAAAAACTGGTGTACCCATTCAGGGTTGCATCTGTTACTTGAAAGAATTTAAAACAGTCTGTGTTTATATTTTTTTTCATTCATTTGTGTGATAGGCCTTCTCTTTCTTTATTGTGTAAGGGCAAAAGTAATAATAAGAGAGTCCAAATTAATGAGCCAGTATGTCAATGTAAGCTAGCCTTTCCATGGCTCAAGTTATGAGGTATAATAATCAGCAAATGTGCTGTGTGTTAAAAGAGTGACCTATAACATGCTGCATTAGCATAGCTCAATGATTTTTCACAGTCATAGAATAGAATTGTGTTAAACATGTAAAATCACTTATAATTGTATAATTATATTCACATATTTGCAATTAAATATGTTCAGCACGTAACATAAAATCAAGTTACTGGTTTTTAAATAGTTAGAAATCACAAGAAAACATGAAGAAGGAAAAAAAAGCCACCATGCAAATTCCCCAAGGAGGTGGACAACTTTCCAGTGTCTCCTCCTTATGTTCTGTCAGTTGTTAAATGTTAATGTTTTTATGATTTGATCATCTTGAACTGTATCTCATGGTTGGCTCACCTTATTGCCTAATTACACGTGCAACATTGACAAATGGCATTCTTTTCTGTATCAGACAACTGACTGACCTTGTCATTATTACTAATAGCTAGATGCAGCTTCTAGGATAGCAAGCAACTTGAGTTTTAGTGGACTTACTTTTTGTTTCGTTTTCATTTGAGGCTTTTGTAGGGGGATGTTTTTTGGCTACTTGTTCCATCTTGTCTTACAGAGCAGCAAAAACTGGAGGGCAGCAGTTGACCTTTCTGGACGCCTTCTCACAGCCCATGGTCAAGGCTATGGCAAGAGTGGGCTACCTACCAGTCACACAACTGATTCATTGCAGGTAGGACACCTTATTATTACTGTATTTTTATCTAGCTTGTCTTAGTTTTGGGACATGAAAGAGAATGATGCTTTGGTTGCCAATTAAAAAATCTGGAATAAAAAGTAAGCTTTCATATCCTTAGTTTAATATCTTTATGAGACTATTCTAGTTCATGTTTCCCCAATTGTATGGAATATACACTGATATAAGTCGGCGTTTTCATACTACATTATTGGGAAGCAAGTATTGTATACTTTAAAGGTTTATTCATAGAGTATTCAGAACACTTGGTCTACAAAATAATGACCAAACATGATTTAAGATTGCTGTTAGATTGCGGGGGGAGAGGGAGTCTTCTGAGGTGTATTAAGGCCCAGTACAAAAGAGTGCCATGGTCACATATTTATAGCTGCCCCAGTGGTGGGATAGTACTTTCTGCCTTCTGTTTTCTGTTCCCGGTACATCATAGCTCAAACCATCATTCCAGTTCAGTCCTCTGCTGAATTTATATTTTAACCAAATTCTAGTTCAAAGCCCTAGATTTAAAAGAATCATTTGTTCTCAATAGAAGAAAAACAAATAGAATGTAGAAAAGAGAATTGTGAAAGAAATTCTTCTGAAAGGAAAACAGCTCCTGTGAAAGTCTTTACATTATTGCATTTTCATGAGGAGTGTTTTAACTTTTGTTCTAACATACTTTTCTTTTAACTTATACTCTAATTAATAGAAGCACAAAGAATGAAGCAACTCACCTAGCCATTTCAAAACAATTAAAAACTTTTGAGAGGAATAACTTACAGAAAACTTGAAGATTTTGTTTGTTACTTGCGTCTCAGCAAGAATTTTCAGTGAGGATGAGAAAATTTTCTCTAACCTTAGACGATATGCCTCTTTCCTCCTCAACTCTCCATCCATTAGTTTGCTAACTCATAGGTGATTTTCTTCCATCTCTCTCAGATTCTTTACTGCTCCAGCTTTTTGCACTCATGGGGACATTGCTTTAACCTTCCTTGATAGCATGTTACCAATTTTTCTGTTCATATGCATTCAGTAAACTGCCACCAAAGTCATTTTCCTAAAGCATAGCTTTGATCATTTTCACTTTCCTGTTCAAAAACTATCAGTAGCTTACTATTGCCCACCAAACTCAATTTAAGCTTCTCATCTTGTATACAAAACCGTCCATAACATGACCATAAACATTAAGCTATAATGAAAAGGATGTTAGACCGAGTTTCATTCTCATCTGTTAATGGTGTTACTGGCGATGTGATCTTGTACAAGCATATCCTATTGGGCCTCATTTACTTTGTGGGTAAAATGAGATGATTGAATTAGGTCATTTTTAAGGTGCCATTTAATTCCAACAGTGTCTGATTCTGTAGCTCTCCAATTTTAATTCCCATCATTTTTGTAAATGCTCTCTGTAATCCTGACTACTTGGGTAGCTTTAATATCCTCACATACATATTGCATACATCCCACTCAGCGTGACTTTGTTACATTTCCTGTGCCTGGAAGATCCACACGTAGTCTCTTCCTATCAAAATTATGTTTATTCTTCAGAGCTTTCTCAGACACTGTTTTATTATACACAATCTGTTCTTGATTGTTCTTGCTGTCTCTTCCTTGAAAGGCTTGTAATCACTCCACTTTGTGTATTCTTATCTCCTTGCTCCATCACACCCTCCCAACCCTCCATCAGATTATATACTCCTTTGGGAAAGGATTATATAGTTTTATCATCAAAGTATCTAGTGCATTCTATTCAATAAGTATTTATTAAATGAACTGTAATAAAATAAAATTATTTGTTATTATTTCCTGGGTTCAGAGAGTATGCTGTGTTGTTGTTAGGTGCCACGGAGTGAAGTACAACCATTAGCAACTCTGTGAACAACTATTCTGAACCCTGTTCTATTCTGTGCCATCCTCACACCTCCTGACACACTAGAGGCCATTGCTGCAGTAGCTGTGTCAGTCCACCTGTTGGAGGGTCTTTCTCTCTTTTGACAACCTTCACATTTCCAAGCATGATGTGCTCTCCAAAGAATAGCCTCTCCTCGCAACATGCCCAAAATATGTGAAACAGTGTTTTATCCTCTTTGCCTCCAAGCAGCACTCTGGCTGCACTTTTTCTAGAATGTATTGGTTCTTTTCCAAACAACAGAGCTCAAAAGCATCAGTTCTTTTTTTTTGTAATCCTTATTCATTGTCCAATTCTCAGATGCTTAGTAAGTGATTAAAAAGACCAAGGCCTGAATCAGATAAATGGTAGTCCTCAAACTGACACATTACTCCTCAGTAATTTGGAGAGTTCCCTGACTGCAGACTTTGACAATGCAAAGTATCTTCTGATTTCCTGATTGCTAGTTCCAACCAAGTATGTTGATTATGGATCCAAGGAAGATGAAATCATTGGCAACTCCAATTTTTTCTCCTTCTGTCATGATGTTGCCTATAGGTCTAGTGGTAAGAATTTGTGTCTTCTTGACATTAAAATGTAATCCATATTGAAGGTTGTATTCTCTAATGTTCTGCAACAAGTGCTTCAAATCCTCAGTTTCAGGAAGTTATGTCATCTGCATAACACAGGTTATTAATGCGACTTTCTCCAATCTTGATAACGCTTTATACTTCATAGAATCCAGCTTCTTGAATAATTTACCCATCATACAGATTGAGTAGGTATGGAGAGAGAATACAATGCTTACACATTCCTTTCTTAATTTTAAACCATATAGTAATCAAATTTTAAACCATATAATAATCCCTTGCTGTATTCCCATACCAGCTTCTTAGTCTAGGTATAGATTTTGCATGAGCACAATTAAGTGCTCTGAAATTCCCATTCTTCTCAATGTCAGCTACAACTTGTTGTGATCCACACAGTCAAATGCCTTTGCATAGTCAATAAAGCATAAACAGACATTCTTCTGGTATTCTTTACTTTCAGCCAGGATCCATCTGACATCTGAAATGATATTCCTTAAACTTCTGGCAATTCCCTATCTATGTCCTGTCCTAGCTATTTTTTAATGAACTTCAGCAGTGTTTTGCTTGCATGTGATATGATTAATATTGTTCAGTAGTTTCCACATTCTATTGGATCACCTTTCTCGGGAATGGGAACAAATATAGATCTAGATCTCTTCCAGTCAGTTGTCCAGACAGCTGTCCTCCATATATTCTGGCATTGACCTATTGGTTGAAGCATGTCAATTGAATCTCATTGATTCCTGGACCGTATATTTTTGCCTATACCTTCAATGTAGCTTCAACCTCTTCCTTCATTACCATTATCTCTTGCTTATATGATACTTTCTGAAATTTTTCAGTGTCTGTCAGCAGTGACTCTGTATTCCCTCCATCTTCTTTTGACCCTTCCTGAGTCATTCAACATATTGCCCATAGCATCTTTCTTTCTTTTTTAAATTTTATTATTTTTTGTGTGTGTACCATCATCAGATCTGACTAGTACAGGAGATTGTCCCTCCTTCTCCGGCAGAGCTTCTGGTGGATTCAAACCTCACACCTCTGGGATTTGCAGTACAGCTTCTTGCCACTAAGTCACCAGAGCTCTCCCCATAGCATCTTTCAGTATTTCCACTCGAGGCTTAAATTTTTTCGTTTTCTTAGACTGAGAAATGCAGAGTAAGTACTTTTTCTTTAAATCTCCAAATTCCAGCTGTCTGCCCATTTCACTATAATACTTTGCTTTGTCTTCTCAAGCTTCCCTTTGAAATATTCTCTCGGCTCTTTTACTTCCAAATGTTTTCAATTGTTTTGGCATCTCCACACGTTAGTGCAATTTTCAGAGTGTCTTCTGACATCCATTTTGGCTTTTTCCTTCTTTTCTGCCTTTGTAATGACTTTTTGCTTTTTTCATGGATGATATCCTTGATGTCATCTCACAACTTGTCTAGTCTTCAGTGATTGGTGTTTAGTGCATCAAACCTATTCTTAAGATAATTTTAAAATTCAGGTGGAATAGAGTGAAGATCATATTTTGGTTCTCATGAACTTGTTTTACTTTTCCTTGGCCTCAATTTGAACGTGCACATGAGTAATTGATGAGACTGTTCCACAGTCTGTCCCTGGTCTAGTTTTCACTGTTGATGTTGAGCTTCTCCAGCAGTTCCTTCCACAGATATAGTCAGTCTGTTTCTTATGCAACCCATCAGGTGAGGTACATGGGTAAAGTAATTTATAAACTATGGCTGACTCTGAGAAGAATGGGAATCCCAGAACACTTGATCGCTCTAATGCGAAACTCATACTTGGACCAGGAGGCAGTCGTCAGAACAGAGCAAGGGAACACTGCATGGTTCAAAATTGGGAAGGGTGTACGCCAGGGATGCATCCTATCTCCATACCTTTTCAACCTATATGCAGAACAGATTATCCGGGACGCTGGGCTCTATGAGGAGAAATGTGGGGTCAGGATTGGTGGACGATTTATCAACAACCTGCTTTATGTGGATGACACAACCCTGCTTGCTGAAACTGAAGAGGACCTGAAGCGCCTGCTGCAGAGTGTCAAGGACTGCATCCTCCAATATGGATTGAGGCTCAATGTCAAGAAGACAAAGATTCTCACCAGTGGACCAATTGGCAGCATCAGGATGGATGGTGAAGAGATCGAGATTGTACACAGCTTTAGTTTGCTTGGCTCTGTAGTTAACAGTCTTGGCACCAGCAGCCAGGAAATTAAAAGGCGCATTGCCATGGGAAAGTCTGCTGTTAGGGACCTCTCCACAGTACTGAAGAGCAGTGATGTCTCTCTGGAGACTAAGGTGCGTCTGATACAGGCTATGGTCTTCGCAATCACCTGTTATGCATCAGAGAGTTGGACAATGACCAAGGAGGATAGAAGGAGAATTGATGCCTTTGAGCTGTGGTGCTGGAGAAGAGTATTGAGAATATCATGGACTGCTAGGAAAACAAACAGATTTGCCCTGGAGAGGGTTAAACCGGGTGGCTCCTTGGAGGCAAGGATTCTGAGGCTCCGTCTAACATACTTTGGACATGTTGTGAGGAGAGACTGGTCCTTGGAGAAGGACATCATGCTTGGGAGGGTGGAGGGATAGCGCAGAAGAGGAAGGCCCTCTATGAGGTGGATTGATTCAGTGACTGGGCAGTTCGGATGGGTGTATCAGAGACAGTGCGATTGGCACAGGACAGAGCGGAGTTTAGGGCTGTTGTACATAGGGTCGCTATGAGTCGCAAGCGACTCGACGGCACATAACAACAACAACAACAATTTACAATGAAGAAATCATTTAACAAAAAAGTCAGTCATTCTGTTTTCAGGCTTATTTCTATAACCAAATCCCTACTTTCTGCTACCATTCTTTCTTCATTATTCCCAACTCTTATATTTCAGTTACTAGGTACCATTAATGCATCTTTATGGCATGCTTGATCAATTTCAGACTGCAAGACTTGGTGAAAATTTTCAATTTCCTCCTCTTTGGCTTTAGCTGCAGGTACATATATTTGAATATTAGTCATGTTAATAGGTCTTCCTTGAATGCATATGGATAATATCCTATCACACACAATATTGTACTTCAGGATAGGACTTGAAATTGACTCTTTGACTGTGAATGTAATATCATTCATCTTTTGTTTTTCATTCCTAGCATAGTATACCATGTGATTATCTTATTCAAGGTGGCCAAAGGTAGTTTATGTGGTCCATTTTATTTTTCACAACTTCTGGTTTTTCAACTTTCATGTTTCATACATTCCCTGTACCAGTTATTGAAAGATGTCTACCACTATTTATCTTCATTTTGATTGACTTCCAATCGCAATCCTACCTCTAATACTGTATCTATGTTCCTTTAAAATCTGTAGGGTTTTTGGAGGCCTGCTATTTAAGAAGTGGATAGCCAATCCTGCTTCTTCACCTGTCTTATAATCTAGGACCTCTATGAAAATCTGTCCACTGTGGGTGACCGTTGTATCATTTGACACACTGGTGGCATACCTTTCAGCATCACAGAAACCCACAAGTTACCCCAGTACAGCAAACTGACAGACAAGTGCTGTGCTAATTAGAATAATGTATCACCCATATACAACAAACTGACAGTTTAGTGTCATATGTCTAATAGCAAATCAGGCATGTGAATATCATATTACCTGATCCAGTTGAAGCCTGTAGTGATGTGGCAGGATGTGATGCTGTGAGAGCTAAGACTCAGGTCTGGCACACTGGGGTTTGTGTATGTTAAGGTCACATGGAAGTCTCAGCTGAATGCTTTCTAATATTTCACACAAGGCCTACCCCAGGGCCTAGCCTGTTGTTAATAATAATTTAAAAAGTAAAAATTAAAAAGAGTATGTTATATGCATAAAACTACAAAGAAATGAAATTATTGTAATTTTTTTTAACATGTGGAAATCAAAGTCCAATATCAAATTACTTAGAAATAGGAATTCCAAAATTTAATACAGATTAAAATAAACTGGTGTTTCCATTTTATTTTGTATTTTTAGCTTTGGTTTGTAAGGCTGGCACTACTGGTGAAGTTGGGCCTGTTCCAGAATGCTGAAATGGAATTTGAACCCTTTGGAAATCTAGATCAGCCAGACCTTTATTATGAATACTATCCTCATGTATATCCTGGACGCAGGGGTAAGCAAATAGTGTTTAATATTTGTGCTTTTGTATGCATTTTGTTTATCTTAACCTTGAACATAATTAGGTTTCCTCAGTTCTCCTTATTTCACTGATTCTTGAAAAATCAAATAAATAACCACGCTGTAGAGGGGATTCAGGCCTTTGTTCATAGAGTCGCTATGAGTCGTGCTCGATTTGAAGGTAATCTACAACAGCCTTAATTGATAAAGTAATTTTAGTAAGTTTTATAAATACACTAAACTAAAAATATTTGTTGATTTATTTAATACATTAATAGAGTACTTCCTGTGTCAAAGCCATATTTGGGATAAAGACTGGGAACTAAATGGACTTTCAGACATTTTTGTAGATAATTAGTTTTCTGTCATGATCAAATACAAATATATTCACATAATGAAATGAAAGTGTTATACTTACCACCTTGAAGGTATTATGATGATATTGAGATATTACTCTCTTTCTGATTTATTATAAAAGACCTTGTTATAGCCCACATTGGGTCATCACTCATAATTTAAACCACTCAGTTACATACATATAATGCATATTATGCATTCCTTTCAGACAGTCCTTTCTTTCATCTGTTCCAGTGCAGTGAATCTATCCACTGTTTCCTTGTTCTTCCCCTAACCCTCCATGTCAGTCCTAAATAGGGATGTTAGAGAGTATTTGTCGTTTCGTGACTGAGATATTTCTTTCAGCATGTTAAAAATAACAGTTAAAAAAAAAAACAAAACAAAACCACAATACATACAACCACTCTGGAAGGCAGTATGGCACTTTCTCAACAAGTTGGAAATAAAAATACCACTTGACCCAGTAATTCCACTACTTGGAATATACCCTAAAGAAACCAAAACTGCCACCCAAGCAGATATATGCACACCCATGTTTATTGCGGCTTTGTTCACAGTTGCAAAGAGTTGGAAACAACCCAGGTGCCCATTAACAAACAAATGGATAGAGAAGCAGTGGGATATTCACACAATTAAATACTATGCTGCATTGAAAAACAAGGAACTCATGAAATATTATATAAAATGGGTGACCCTGGAGGACATTATACTGAGTGAAATATCTCAGTCACAAAAGGATGAATACTGCATAGTGCCACTGTTGTAAAGAGAGACTGACATCGGGGTTAGGGGGAAAATAAGAAAAGAGGGGCTAAATAATGTATACTTCATTGAAACAGATGAGGGAGAGAATTGTTCAGGAGGAATATAGGATTAAGTATTATTGTCGTGACAAGAGTCCAGAATAAAAGCTGCATAGTAGAGTAGACTGGGGAGGGAGAGATTGTATAACAATGAAAGAATTTTTATTTTTTAATTTATTTTTGTTTTACCTTTCAAAGAGAAAAGCAAACTAGGGGGCAAGGGTGAGCAGGGAGGAAAGTGTGCAACAAAGAATGAATGGAAATACAAAGTCTCTGTAAACTTTCATTAAAATTAGTTTTTAAAAAAAAATCCCAAAATCCTAAACTTGTTACTTTCGGAAACGCAAACAAAAAATCACTCAACCACAGCATTGGAAGCTTTGGTGACACAGTCCATAGACACTTGTGCTGCTAAATCAAAGATTTTGTTTCCCTGGTGGTTCAGGTCTACCCAAGGCTTTGAGAGAGAAAGATGGCCAAGCTTCTTCTGAGTAGTTTACAACCTTAGAAACCCACTGGAGGGTCAGTTGAGTCAGAACAAACTCAACAGCAGTGAAAAGTTATAGCATAGGTAGTTGTAGAAGAGTAAAACCATAGGAATTGAGATAAAGACCAGATTATAAAGCAACTTCTGGGCTACTGGTAGGTTTGAAGTGGAATATGTATCTCTTGCTGGACAATTTTATAAATATATTTGAAGCCCATTCCTTATTTACCTTCAATTGAAAAGATTTTGTGCACATCCTCTTTGAAAAGAGGATGTGCAATGAGAAGCAGTATATTCATAATTATTAAAAGTATTTACTGCCCAGTAAAATATCATGGTTAAATACACCTCTGCATACTAGTTGCGTAGTCTAAGGTAAGTTATTTAACTTTTCTGCACCTCAGTCCTTATGGGTAAAAGGTAATGTTGTTGTTGTTGATTGTCGTCGAGTTGAGCACGACTCATAGCGACCTTATGAACAAAAGGCGTGAAGCCTTTGTATAACTATCATCATTTCTCAAAGTTCATAAGGTTTCCAGAAGCATGTTGTTTAGGAAGGGGATGTCACTCCTGTTTCCAAACCTTTCTTAAACTGGGAACTCCACCAAACACTGTCCAACATGGGTAGCCATTATAGCATTTGACACCCCAGTGGCACAAGGTTCAGCATCATAGCAACCCCAGGTTATCTCACTACAGCATATTGACAGAAGAGTGCTGTACTATTTAGAAGAATGTTTCTCCAAAATAAAGTGACAGCCAACTTTTAAATACAATAGCCCTCCCTAAGGTCTTGTTGACTCTAAACAAGAGGCTTAAATAAAAACAACCAATATAGTTTGTTTTTGTTGTTAAGTGCTTTTGAGTCACCTGCTATGTATAGGGACTCTATGTACAGCAACACTGAGTCCTTCCCTGTTCTGAGCCAGTCTCACTAATTCTGACACAATAAACCCAATTGCCTCAGATATACAATCCATCTCATCTGGCTCTTCCTCTCCTGTGCTGTTCCTACACCCTACCAAGCATGATGTCCTTCTCCAAGGACCAGTCTCTCCTGACCGCATGCCCAAAATATGTGAGACGGAGCTTCAAAATCCTAGCCTGGAAGGGAAGACTTGGTTTCACCCTCTCTGAAACAGACATATTTGTTGTCTTGGCGGTCCCATGGTATGTTCAAGACTCTTCTTCAGCACCGCAACTCAAAGGCATTGATTCTTCTTCTGTCATCCTTAGTCAAATAAGAATAAGAATCATATTTTTTTAAGAATCATATTTTAATAAAAATCATATCTTCTAGATTGTCATGACTTAATGATAACAACAGATGTGGTTGCTTAGAACAGTGGATGACTCAGTAAAATTACTACTTTTGCAGTTTCTTATTTATTTGATAAAACATATATAGAAATATGTTTTAGATTCTAATACTGCCTTTTTTGGTCAATTACTATATAGTATTTGTTGGATATAATAGTAGAGCTACAGAGAATGGTCTTAGTTGGAGTAGAAAATAGAAAATGCAAAAGTTCAGAGAGTATAAGGGCCTGATTAATAAAAAAGATTAAAAATGTTATAAAACCCAAATGAAACCTTCTGGCATTAATCAAGTTGATCCCAACTTTTAATGAATCAGTGTGACGATGTGGAATTGCTGCAGGGAATTTTCTGATCTATAAAAGCATGCAGCCATATCTTTTTCTCGTGGAGTGGCTGGTGAGTTCTGACCTCTTGGTTAACAGCTAGAGCACTTAACCACAGAACCAGTAGGTTTCCTATAATTGCCATCAGAATCAAACATCTTAATTAACTTAGTTCATGTTCTTAGGCAAATTGATGAACCAAAGAGGTTAGAAGTAAAAACAATTTGCTAACATTTTAGTGTTGTTGGGGGTTTTTTTCCCCCTTAAAACTCAGATTCTGCTCCTTTTGAAGACTTGTAAGGAAATATAGAAGAACCAGCTTTCTTTAGTCCTAAAATGCTTTATCCTTTCCTTTCACAAATAGGACTGATAGGAATTTGTCTGTGTTATCCCAAGTTTTCTCAGAATTAAAAGAGGATTTTTAGCATGGGATGCTTTTGCCTTTTTCTCATTAGCATTAAAATGCTGATGCTTCCTTCTGACTAAGGGAATTTAACGTTCATGAAGAAGGGGTAGAAGGAAAGCTAAATTTAGTACCTAGAATAGGACAAAACCCAAAGAGATTTGGTTGACTGGTTTGCCTTAACTTAGTGGAAATGAACAAGCCAGATGAGTAGACTTAGAGACAAATAAAACTACTGCCATTCATGGATTTACAACCTCAGCCCTTGATTTTATAAGAAATCACATTACCCTAGTTCCCTGTTGAGACCACATAGATTTCCTTATGACCAAGGAAAGGACCCACATAAATTACGAGGAACAGCCCCATCCAGCCCTTGTGTTGCTAACAGGTAACTGGGATCCGATTACAGAGTCAGCCGGCTTTGTGAGAGAGTCACTCAGTGACCTTGCTGGCTGACTAAGGCTTTGCTAACTTGTAGAGAAGTTTTTCTAGACACTTTACTTCCTTCTCAGACTATGTCTCATCTCACATCCAGGTTTAGGAAGCATTCGAGTGAGTCATGAACTCTTTCAGGAGATAGCAGAGTTTTTCTGTTGACTTTCTTTATGAGACACTTTCATCGCACTGGCCCAGTTCATCTCTTCACACCACATTGTAGGTGATTCCTACATTTTTAATGTGTTAAAACTGAAACATAGCATTTGGAGAGATATAGCCATCTCCTGGTTGGTCAGAGAACAGTTTCCTAGTTTGACAATTGTCCAGTAATGTCTCTAATTTAGTTGTTTTTCTTTTTCATTTATACTTTCTAACCCCTCATATAAGACAGTGAACAAATTTCCAGCCAAACAAAAGAGGAATAAATCCATTTTGCTATATAACAATAGTTCTGAAAAAATGCTGCTAGACCAAGAGCTTAAAGGGGAGCATTTCACGATATTTCTCTTGAATATAGTGTGTGTGGTAGCCTTAATAATCAAAAGGGTAACTCTTGCCGTATTTCTTATAGGTAGCAACTATGTTTTCCTCCAGCATAGAAACAATTGCTTCATCCAGCCCTGTGGGACTCCACACTCAGCAACCACCCCCACAGCCCTTATTCCTTCACCGTATTGATTACAAAATGGCCAGAAGGCTACACCCCACTACATGTGTCTTGGAATTGACAAATGATTTTGATACTTGTGTTGTCTGTTATTAACAACCACAGAACTTTCAGTACACAGCTCATTTCTTTATGACTTTAAACTACCAGGTACCTGATTAAAGTATTGCTGTTGTTATTGTATGTCATCAAGACTATCTGACTCATTGTTTCCCTATCAGGCAGACAGCAATTCCCCAGTATTTCCTGGGTAGATCCTAATAATAGCAGATCTCCCATGGAGCAGCTGTGGTAGTTGTTACGTGTTGTCGAGTTGAGTGTGACTCATAGTGATCCTATGAACAACAGATCTGAACCCTGGCCTATCTTGTGCCATCCTTACAATCTCTGACACACGCAAGCCCATTGCTGCAGTCACTGTGTCAGTCCACCTAATTGAGGGGGGTTCCTCTCCTTTGCTGGCTCGCCACCTTTCCAAGCATGGTGTCCCTCTCCGAGGAACATGCCTGAACTATGAAACAGTGAGGGGGTTCAAACCACTAACCTTTAAGATTAGCAGTCAGACACTTAGCCAAGCTGTGGTAAATGCTCAGATTTCTTTCTCTGTGGAACTCACATAAATTATTGATTCAGAATGATCACTTACAAATAACTGGGTAACACAAACAGAAAACCGTAGCAAGCTATTTCTGAACAATCATCCATTGAAAAATCTTATATAGAGAAAAAGAAAATCCTATAAAGCTCAGTTCTACTCTTAGCACACATGTCACAGTGGGTTGGCACTGACTTGAAGGCAACTGGTGTTCATACTGTCTACTTACTTAGTGCCTCTGTAACAGAGATAACCATAAGTGGATGGTTTTAACAAACAGAAATTTGTTCTCTTAACATTTCAGAAACCATAAGTCCAAATTCAGAGTGCCAGCTGAAAGGCAAGATTTTTTTTTTCCTCTTTCTATCAATTCTAAAAGAAAGTCCTCATTTCCTTGAGCATTTATATGCCTGGCCTTCCCTGGAGATCTCCATGTGACATGGCTTTCCCCAGGGTTAAGGAGCCTTCCTGTGCATCTGTCCAAAAGGATGCTGTCTATTCCTCGTAATTTTTTCTTGGTAGTACTTTCATTCCTCATCCCACTGTCTTCCCTTTTCAACTCTAATTCCAGGCCACACACCCTAGGGAGGTGCTCTTTATACTGGTATAGAGCTGTGATAGGATTAAGTGACCTTCCACCCTTAAACATTTGACAAGTATTTGATTTATCATATCATGAGGGACTCATTGTCTAACTTCCACTTTTTATCATTAAGATTACATGCATTTATTGAGGGCTGGGGCACAGTTCAATCTATGGCAGGTCCTCAAACTTAGCACAACCGTTCATCATACACCAGCTGCTTCCGAATTTTCTGCTGTTAGAGTAAGACCAACAAAGGACATTTCCTCAGGTGACCAAATATAAAACCTCTACTTCCCCTCTGATTTCTAATCATTGCAACTCGGAATGATTAACACCGCGTTTTCGAGTGTATTTGGTAATGTACATAGACTTTCCCAGCACTGCTTACTCATCTGTAAAGAGAAAGTTATTATGGAGATAGCACTGAGCTTCCTTGAACACAAGGAATAAAATTACTGGTTTCGGGTATAGAACTACCTGTCATCCTTCCCTTTTAACTTTAAGGACATTTTTTTTCTTAAGGATGTTCACACTAGAAAGCACACTTCTGATTGTTCCTGAAATTAAATTGCATTGGGATATGGATAAAGAGAAGATAGTAGCTTATGCATCATTAAGCAGCTAATTTAAATTATGAAATAGACATAAATCATACATATATTTTAGCAAAAGTGTATTAATATTCATCCACAATAATATGCTGGATGTTTACTAATTTTTCTTCTCGTTTTGTGGTGTAACAAGCATAAATGTAAGATTTTGATTCATTCATTTCATTTTAGCTTACAATATAGAAGCAAAGCAAATCATTAAAATGTGCTCTATAAAGGAAACTATATTACAAACAAATAAATAACTTTTATGAATGAGCTTTAATATAATTTATTTAAATATTAGATATAATTTTTATCTGTTTAGAATGTTCATAAGTCATATAATAAATCATATGTTAAATTCATGAAGTGGGTTTTTTATTGGGTTTTTCCCCCCCTCAAGAAAGGAATGACACTGTAGTCATCCATATTTCCCTACTATTTTTAGCAGTGTCACATAGTTACCTTGAGCCCCTCTTACAAAGCAGTTAGATTTCTTTCCATACCCCCTCCACTATCTTTAATCTGTTGTTTGGAATTCTTTCTTGTTCACAATAAAAAAGGATTAAAGCAAGTGTTGCAGAGATCTAGATACATCTCCCCAGCAACCAGAGTTCTGAGTGGGGTGGGGTGGGGTGGGGATTCACAAACCTGAGTTCTGAGTAGGGTAGGGTGGAGATTCACAAAGCCTCAGAGGCCTGGGGAGCACTGACTGTGACCTAACTGCTCTTTATTATTTTCTTTTCCTTTCTCACTTCTAAGTCTCTGGTCTTTCTTTTCTTCTGTTCCTTTTCTTTCACTCCATTTATTGCTTCTAATCTTCATGGTCTATACGTATCCCTAGAACTCAAGGCCCAAGAGGTTGGGTTAGAAGATGCTTATATCAAGCTTTTGATCAAACTTCATATACTGAGGTGAGGAGGGGTCATTCAAAGCTCTAATTTGATATTTAGAAACCAGCTGTTGGACTGTGAGCAAACTCCTTGCTATCTTTTCATTAACTTTTAAGTTCACTACATCCATGCAGGATGCATTTCAAGACTGTACAGCTTTTACTTAGTTACCTTATATTTGTGGCATTATGGTTAAACTTGGCAACTGAGCTCCTCTACCTATAATTGTCATACTGCTCCAGGAAATTCAGAGGATCAATATTGGCCATGTTGTTAGAAGATGTCAAAACAAAAATAAAAATAGTTTGCAGAAAACTTGCTGTTAGCCACGGCCTTATCTCTAAAAATGGGAACTTCAGTTGCATAGCAATACTGTGTATCATATATTTTGAGGGCCAGAGAAAAAGATAAGTAGATCTTAAGGTTATATTTTCATTTCTCTGTTTTTAAAATAGAAGTGTTTTATCTGTGATTCTTAATTGTGGTCAAGTTAGATACTATTTAAACAAATTACACAAGTTGTCATAATAGCTTCGCTGGAACCAAATGGTAATCAGCAAATCAACAGATTAGATGATTAGTATAAATTCGTGTTTGACTTTTTTTTTGTAGTTCACATCCTATTCTCTTTTATCCTAATGCTATGTCTCTTTGATAATCCGGTTTAGAATGCCCCTTAAGTGATTTCACTCTACATAGAAAAAATTGGGGGGCAGGGAATTAAATATGAAATTTTTCAAGGCTTTGTTAAAGCAGTGAGATAACTACTGCCTGTAATAATTTACCTTTTATCCATTTTTACTTTAGGCCTTATTTTATAATAAGTATATACTATTATACTCTTTTAATTCCTACTAAATTCTGTGTTCTCCAAAAAAAAACACTATAGTGAATTTGTTACTATCTTTCCACACACATCTTTTAAATTCATATGTACAAGGACAATACATAAATATTACGGTGATTCTTTTTCAATATATATTATGAGCATATCTTTCTTCATTTGATTTTTATTGTAACTTAACATTAGTCATATGCATACATATCAGTAAGCAGTGGAGATTTTTTTTTCCAGTTTAGGTTCATTATATACAGTGATGTTATAACCATCCTTGTACATTTCTTTTTTAAAAAAAAAAGTATAAGAGTTCCTTTAAGGAATATATTAACAATGAAAGTGCTAAATTTTATTTCATTTTTCATTTTACAAGAAACAACTAAATTTCCTTACAAAGCAGCAATACTAACATATTCTCTAAATACAGTACATACAAGTTTTTTCTTAAATTCTTTATCAGTAAGTACTTTCATACCACTTTAATTCCACTTTTTGTTCTTAGTTACATTTTTGTGATTTCTGTTAAGTTAAATGTTAAGCAAAGAGTCCTGGAAAATAGAAAAAAAACAAACGGATATCAGAAAATATTCTAAAACCTATTTTTGAGTATAGAATAGCAAATGGAAATCTACAACAAAGAAAGGATAAAAGGAATGAGTGGGACCTTCTAAGAATTAAATCCCTATGCACATCCAAAAACTTCTCCAACAGGGTTAAAAGGGAAGCCACAGACTGGAAAAAATATTTTGTAAAAATACTCAAGCAACACAACAAGACAAAGGTAAACAATCCAGTTGAAAAATGGGCACAGGATGTAAACAGACACTTCACCAAAGAAGAAATTCAGATGGCCAACAAACACATGAAGAAATATTCAAAATCCCTAGCTCTAAGAGAGATACAAATGAAAACAACTGTGAGCTATCATCTCACCCCATTAATAATAGCAAAATTTAACAGAACAGCAAACAACAAATGCTGGTAAAGTTGCGGAGAAATTGGAACCCTTATTCACTGTTGGTGGGAGTGTAAAATGATGTAACCACTACAGAAGGCAGTATGGTGCTTTCTCAAAAAGTTGGAAATAGAAATACCATTTGACCCAGCAATTCTACTACTGGGAATATACCCCAAAGAAACCAGAACTGCCACCCAAGCAGATATATGCACACCCATGTTTCTCGTGGCTTTGTTCACTATAGCAAAGAGTTGGAAACAACATAAGTGCCCATCAACAAACGAATGGATAGAGAAGCTGTGGTATATTCACACAATGGACTATGCTACACTTAAAAACAAGGAACTCATGAAATATTATACAAAATGGGTGATCCTGGAGGACATTATGCTGAATGAAATATCTCAATCACAAAAGGACAAATACTGCATAGCGCCACTGATGTAAAATGGGACTGACATCAGGGTTGGGGGGAGACTGAGAAAGATGGGATAAATTATTTATACTATATTGAAACAGATGAGGGAAAGAACTGTTTAAAAGGGTTATATGATTAGGTATTGTTGTCATAGCAGGAGTCCAGAATGAAGGCTGCATAGTAGAGTGGACTGGGGAGAGGGGAATTGTATAACAATGAAGAATTTGTCTTTTGCTTTTCAAAGAGAAGAGTGAA
>NW_006399775.1:13355404-13359005 GCF_000299155.1 Elephantulus edwardii
CACCAGCAGCCAGGAAATTAAAAGACGTATTGCCATGGGAAAGTCTGCTGTATAAATTATAATAGGTAATAAATAACATTGGAAGAATGAGTTCCCAGGACACTTAATTGTGCTCATTAAGAATCTGTGCATAGACCAAGAGGCAGTTTCTTAAACAGTAAGAGGATATTGCCTGATTTGAAATCACTGAAAGGGTGTATCAGGATTGTCTTATTTCACCGTTTCAGTCTGTATGCTGGGTACATAATCTGAGAAACTGGACTATATAAAAAAAATGTAACAATTAGATTGGAAGAAGACTTATTAGTAACCGTGATATGAAGATGATACGACTTTGTTCAAAGCCAAGAGAATTTGAAGCACTTACTGTGAAGATAAAAACTATTGCCTGGTAAAACCTAAAAGTCATCATAGAAAAATAGGAGCAAGTTCAGGTTCACCAGTTATTCCTCAGGGGAAAGATAAACAGTCTCTTTCCATGCATTTTACAGCTTCTGAAAACCCACTGGGTTATGTCTCAACAGCACATAAAAACATTAAGAACCACCTACGGCATACGTAGATTATCAGATATTTTAAAAAATGCATAGCCAGCAGAAGATAAACTAGATGAATGAAACCTTCTAAAATGCTGTTAGGGACTTCTCCAGGGTACTGAATAGCATTGGTGTCACTCTGGAGACTAAGGTGCATCTGATACAGGCTGTGGTCTTTGCAATCACTTGTTATACATCAGAGAGTTGGGCAATGACTAGGGAGGATAGAAGGAGAATTCATGCCTTTGAGCTGTGGTGCTGGAGAAGAATATTGAATATACCATGGACTGCCAGGAAACAAACAGATTCATCCTGGAGAGGGTTAAACCAGGCTGCTCCTTGGATGCAAGTTTTTGACTGCGTAAATCACAACAAGCTATGGCTGACTCTGAGAAGCATGGAAATCTCAGAACATTTCATTGTGTTGATGCAAAACCTATACTTGGACCAAGAGGCAGTCGTCAGAACAGAGCAGGGAGACACTGAGTAGTTAAAAATCAAGAAAGGGGTCCATCAGGGATGTATTTTGTCTCCATACCTTTTCAATCTGTATGCAGAACAGATCATCCGAGACACTGGGCTGTCTGAGGAGGAATATGGCATCAGGATTGGTGGAAGAGTAATGTTGACAGGGATTATATCTACAGATAATAGTACTAGGCTAGTCACTGAACTTTTATTATTTTAAAAAAAGGTGAAATAGAATTCCTGATACTGTTTATTTATCCATTTCTGATGTAGTTCATTTCACCCTCTCTTAAGTCATTTGGAATTCTATTACTCAACAGAAATAATAATGAAAACATGCATACAAAATTACTTAGTGCTTTAAAGTTTCAAAGTACCACACTTCATTAAATAGTGCAACTTTCAGTACAACTAGAAGGAAAATATGAAGTTAAAGAGCTTTCCATTGAAAAGAAAATGTGCTTTGATTATTTTTAGTTGTTTAAGAAATGACATTCCTCTTCTAATATTAAGTTCAGATTTATGTGTTTAGTTTAAGTTATTAGAGCTTTAATGATGTCATAGGAAATCTTATTTCACAACTTAATCCTAGTGGATTACTATTAAGTCAAACTGAAATTGATGGGACAAACACTTAAATTAATTGAGTGCTAAATCTCTTTCCCCTGTCCTTAACTGTCTGCTCCTGTGCAAGTAAAGGCAAATTGTCACTGGATCTCGTCTTTTTCTTCTCACCATCCAAAAATCTTGTAATTTATATTTCCCATTCTCTAACTTTTGAAAGGTTTTTTTAATCAACATCAAGTAATAAATAATAGCAGTAATATACATTAAACATGACCCCAAAAACTAACCCTTACATGCCCATCAGGACCACCATCCACAAGCAGCCAAAAGCCAAACTCCCGGAGTGGAGTCTTCCAGGCCCCTGCCAGCAGACACCCAACCCCGGGTGTCCTTGAGCCTTTGCCTAGGGTGAAAGTCTGCTCAAAGGTGTTGGCTTAAAACCCCACAGGGTAGAGAGGACTGCTGCCAGGGACCTGGAAAACTCCACTCTGGGAGTTTGGCTTTTGGCTTTTTGCTTCTTGTGGATGGGTCCTGATGGGCAAATAAAGGGAAGTTTTTGGGGTTGTGGTTTTTTGGGGATCATGCTGATCAGTATTACTGCTCTCCCCCCACTCCAAGAGCAGGTGTTCTTGAGCCTTTGCCTAGGGTGGAAGTCTGCTCAAAGGCGTTGGCTCAAATTTATTAATTTTCAAATGAATATTCCTTGAATGACACAGCAATCTTTTGTCTGTTTGCTGAACTGAACAACTTGGTGTTACTGTGATGCGGCACACTGTTGCATAGTCTTGTCAAATACCGTAATAGTTAGCCATCATGTACAGTGTTTGGATGAGCTTCCAAACTCGACGGCACGTAACAACAACAACAACATGAGTAATTGATGGTCTGACCCACAGTCCACCCTGACCTAGTTTTCACTGCTAATGTTGAGCTTCTTTAACAATTTCTTCCACAAAAGTTGACAATATGATTCCTGTGCAGCCATTAAATGAGATCCATGTGTCTTGTTTAAAAAAAAGCTATTTGCAATGGATAAGTCATTGTAAATACAGAATTCATTCATTCTATTTCCAGCCTCAAATACAAAATTCATTCATTCTATTTCCAGCCTCATTTCTATCACCAACCCTATGTTGTCTAACTACTATCCCTTCTTCACCATTACCCACGTTTGCACTTCAGTCACCAGTTACCATTAATGTATCTTCATTGCATGTTTGGTCAATTTCACACAACTTGACCAAGTGTAAATATCTCAATCCTATTTTGTAGAGACTCAGAGATTATATAGGCTGTCCAACACAAACACCTAGGAGGGGGCAAGAAGTCTCAGATTATTCCTACTATAGCATGCTATAAAGAAATAATGTTTACGTTGTTAGATGCTATTGAGTCAAATGTAACTCATAGTGACCCTATGAACAACGGTTCTAAACCTTACCTTGTCTTGGCTATCTTCGTGATCACTGATAAGCTCTAGCCCCTTTTTACAGTGCCTGTGTCAGTCTATCTTGGTGAGGATCTTCCTTTCTTTCCTGACCCTTCACCTTTCCTAGCATAATGTCTTTTTCCAAGAACTGACCCTTCTTAACAACATGCCCAAAGTGTGTGTCATGAAGTTTCACCATCCTTGCCTCTAAAGAGCACCCTGGTTGCACTTCTTCCAAGACAGACTTGTTTATTCCTTTGGCAGTCCAAGGGATATTCAGCACTCATCTCCAGCACTGCAACTCAAAGGCATTGATCCTTCTTGTGTCAGCTTCATTCAGTACTACTTTTAGATGCATATGAAGTAATTGAAGACTGTGGCTTGCCTCAGGAGTACCTTAGTCTCTAAACTGCCATTGTTGCTCTTCAGCAGGTTGGATAAGTCCGTGGCACCAGTTTTTCTCTACTCTACACATCTTTTGATTTCTTGATTGCTGTTACCATTGATGTTGATTGTGGTTTCAAGTAAAATAAAATCAAACAATCTTTTCTCATCTCTCTCATTGTTGCCTATTGGTCTAGTGGTGAGAATTTTTGGGGTT
>NW_006399775.1:13365396-13373334 GCF_000299155.1 Elephantulus edwardii
GGTCTCTTCCGGGTCCCTCTCGTGGTGGAACCCCGTCTGGCAGCGGCGTTCTCCCGTCTGGCGGCGGCAGTCTCCCCTAATTTTTGGTTTTTTGATGCCATGGTGTAATCCATATTGAACTCTGTAGCTTGATCTTTTGCAGCAAATGTTTGAAGGTTGTTGATGATTCTTCATCCAATCTAATGACATACTATTCTACATAAAGTCCATAATCATTTGTTCAAATGCAGATTGAATAGATAGGGAGAAAGAATACAACCCCGAAGTACACATTTTCTTTTAAACCATGCAGTGCTACCTTGTTCTGTTCAGAGAACTTCTTGGCCTAGATACAGATTTCACATAAGCACTTTTTTTTTTTTAAATTCCCATTCTTCTCAAGGTTTTCCAAAGAAATAATGAGAGTACTGGGGGAAGAAAATGGTATATCCCACTGAAGTTAAGTTACTATTTTACAAGGTTTTACCGCTTTCATTTTGGAATGCACAGCTGCAGACCTAGATAATTTCTGATACGTTTTTCTTTGACTTTACTATGGTGGCAGCATAGATTTGCTGCACTACAGGGTACTATATAAAATAAATTTTGTAGGAGTATTTTCATTTATTTTTTTCTAAATAATTAATGAACACACTTCTACAGTATTTATGCCAACCTAGATTTTGAGAGGGCATTACTATACATGGGTATCTTCCAGAAAAACAGATCCACCAGGAATTATTTTTCCTTATAGATTTTGACTAGCCTGTTTTCCTTCCCCTCAAGTCTCTCTCTTTCTCTCCTTGCAGGAGAGGGATAGGCCTCAGGGCTATTGTGAAAGTCTTGCATATTTTATTTCATTTGACTACCACCCTTAGTATTAAATATTTCACCAAGATTCCTATTATAATTCATCACACAGAGAAAAACTGGACTTGGCCTAAAAAAAAAAATCAGTTTAAAGGTACTTTAGTATATTTCTTTAAAACAAACAAAACTGTATACAGTTTTGTATGGATTTTAATTTCAAAAATTCCATTTACTTGAAAACAGTCACCATTTCTTTGAATTTTACAGGTTTAGTACCTATCTAGGCTAGTATTTGCTTCTACAAGGGACTGAATAAATGTCTTTTAAATCAAGGGAACACATTCAACTTGGAATTAATGAACAGTGCAGCTCTAGCTACTTCTTTGTTTTGTTTTCATTCTATGACTTTTCTTTTCTACAAAATTACATTTTTATTTAATTTGTTTTGCTTTTCATTTTGCACTCTGATTTTTCGCTTTCAGGACTCAGTGTGGATCTTTTTCTCTTTTGCTTTTCTTTAGAGCATTTAATGTACAGAAAACAAAGATATATCGGTCTTAGCTTTCTTCAGTTTTCTCAGAAACTCACAAATAAAAGACTGTGTGTTTAAGAAAAGAATGGCCCTGGCTCTTTTACACCTAGTTGTTTTTCTTTTTGTGTCTTCCTGGGTTGGATCCAGATTTTCCAGATTCAAGTCACAAGGAAACATGTTAAGTGTCTTTTTGCTATCAGTATTTGTTCTACACCTGTGAAAGCCACTGGAGTGAAGCTTTCAACTTATGTTTCTGTGTAGACGTGCTGCAGAGAGAGATGGGTATTGGTTATATCTAGGCAGGTTTTGATGAATTGAGACTAGGGAATGTTTGTTTACTTAGTAAAAGGCTGGATGCACAGAAGAGGACATGAGAGGGAAAGTGCAGGAATGATGAGGAAGTAACAATCATATTCATGCTTCAAGTCTCTGGAAGATTATTTTATGCTTCTCTTTTCTGTTGGACTGGGGAATGGGGCACTCTGAATAGGGCATCAAATCATTATCAATAGAAATACAGGTACTGAGAAATTCTACAGAGTTACTGTGACTTTTAAACCATTACATGGAGCAAAAGAAGAACTCATTCATATTTAGAAAACAGCATGTTCATTTTTTTAGAAGGTTGAAATTTATTATAAATTAAATATTAAATTCTTTATTTAAACTTAAGACATAATATGTAACTAAGCAGGGATGATATTTCATACTAGGTATATAGTAAATATATTTAAATTAAATAATTTAACAAATGTAATTTTATTCTTAAAAATGGCTACATGTTTGTTTTCTTTATGATTTTATATAGTGGTTTTGTTGTTGTTATAAGCCATATAATAAATTGTTATATGACATAGTGACTCAACGAACAACAGACCCGAACCTCACTGTCTAAAGAATAGAAAATGGAACATGAGGTACAAGGCCATGATCACTCCTCTGAAAGAGCCAGAGGAAGTGAGAATAGCACAGCCCTTCACTGTCCCAGAGCAGAAAGCAGATAAAGAGCCCTTAGCCCAGCGCCTGGTGCCTCCAGAACCACATTAGTAGTAACAGGTTCGTTTATTCATTGTTGACTCACAGACTGTGGGACAGAGAATGAGGTTTATTAGGGAAGTAAGTTGTGAGTGGGAGAAGCAAAGAAATTCTAGATCCAGTGCAAGTCTAGGTTTTACTCCAGAAGTCACAAGGCACAACTCCATTTAGTCCAGGCTTCAGTTTGAGTTCAGCATTCAGCTTTACCTTCTGTCCTCCAGCAACAACAGCAAAAGCTTTACTGTGGCCTTCATCTCAGGGATTCTCTAGTTACATCTTGCCACAGTTTTCCCATAGCACTGCCACAGTCTCTCTACCACCATTACTAGGGTCTCACTCTCACTTGGGTCTCGCTCTGGTTTCATTCTCACCAGAGTCTCACCCCAGTCTCTCTTAAATCTTGCTGCTTAGTGTGGAAAGCACTCTGTTTTTTATCCTAGTCCTACAACTGTTGATGATTTGCAAGACCACATGTCTGCAGTTAAGGTACCTGGATACCAGTAGGGCCTAATGTAATGGGTAGAAAAGCCTATTTTTTAAGTTAACATCACACTCTCCTTATCCTATACCATCCTCATAATTTCTGACATGCTTTAGGGCACTCTCAGTCCATCTTTAAGATCTTCCTCTCTTTCATTGACCCTCCACTTTTCACAGCATGATGTCATTTTGCAGGGACTCCTGACAACAAACTTAAAGTGTATGAGAGGTTTTACTGTCTTTGCTTCTACGGAGCATTGTGGTCGTGCTTTCTCCATGATATACTTGTTCTATTGGCAGTCCCTGACATACTCAGTATTCTTCACCAACATCAGAATTCAAAGGTATAAATTATTCTTTCATTTTTATTCATTGTCTGACATGGCTTAGACCAAGCATACCTAAGTCTTTTAACCGATATCCTTCCTCTTTAGCACTTTAGCAACCAATCTAAAGGCACTTAGTTCTAATCAACAAGCTGCTCAGAGGGAGAAAGATGTTACATTGTTGTTGTTGTTGTTTTCTTTAAACGCTTTAAATATGTCATTATTTTTCCTTTTGGCCTCCAGTATTTGTGAGGAGAAATCAACTCTTATTGGAGATCCTTTCTATCCAAGTATTTGTTTTTCTATCACTGATTTTCGATTGTTGTGTGCCCTCACATTAGAATCAACTGATAACTGACCCTCAAATAAGTTTTCAGAGGCTACAAATTGCTCAGGAGGATACTGGCCATTTTTCTCCTTTGGAGAAGCTGGTGGATTAGAAACACCTACCTTTGGGTAGTCAACACAGCTCCTTACCCACTAGGCCACCAGAGCTGTTTTCAGTGGTCTCTACTTATCTATGCTTTTTGAGATGCCAAGTATAATGTGTCTTGGTGTAGGTATTTTTGGGTTTCTCCTAGTTGTGGTTCTTTGAGCTTCTTGATTTTGTACATGTATGTCCTTTGTTAGGTTGGGAAAATTTTGTCATTCTTCAAACAGCAGTTGTCCGACTGGAATTTCCACAGAGAGAGAGAGAGAGAGTGTGTGTGTGTGTCTTATAATGTCATTAAAATGTGCCTAAACTTCTTCAGCTTCCATTCTTGTTGCTCCTCCGTATCAGTGATTTTAACAATTTTATCCTAATTAGCTGTTTCTTTCTTCTGCCTCATCAAATATTTAAGTCCTCTTGGGTTTCTCATCTCAGTGTAGTGTTTTTCCTTTCAATTATTGTATTTTTTCTATTGCAATCCCTCATTTTAAAAACTATGTTATTAGTTCATTGCTTTATTTTAGCTCTTTTTCTGTTTTCCCCTTCCTTAATTATGTTTCATGTTGTTACATTATTTCACTTTTCCCCTCCACTATCTAGTCATCCACAGATGTGTTTTTACTCCCTGTATCATTTCACTGGGGAGTTCAGGTGGCTTACAGGTAATTCAAAGGCACTGCCAACTCAGAGGCAGGCGTTTTAAATCTACTAACTGGGAAAGATGGGCAGTCTCCTCCTGTGCAATTTACTGCCTCTGGAACCTTGGAAAAGTTAGATAGAGTTGGTTCTGAACCAGCATAACAACCAGCATGTTCATTTGAATGAGCCCTTATTTCTCTCTTCATTCTGTTTTATGATTTCAATTCATGGTCACTAGAATTTTTGATGGTTTGTCTTCTCCAGGGTTTAGTAGATTTTTGTGTACTACTTCCTGGGGGAAAAAGAATCTTATGTACACAGAGTCTTTGGCTTTTGCTTAATATTTCTTTTCACTCCTTAAGCTAGTTCCTTCTCCTTCCTGGGTTTAAGTTTCAGAAGTTTAAGGTAAATCAAAACCTGTTAAATGGGGAAATGAACAACCTCTTAAACAAATGATGCTGGCAAAATTTGACCTCTACCTGTAGAAAACTGAAGCAGGGTCCACATCCCACACCAAACGCAGAAATCAGACACCTAGAGTTAAACCCTAGAACTATAAGTATTGTAAGAGACAAAATGGGACCAAACTTAGAAGTTCTAGCCTATGGCATAAATAAGCTTACAACTGTAGCTAGAAATTCACAATCAGGGGAGAATAAAATCAACCCATGGGACCTTCTAAAAATTAAGTCCTTGTGTGCATCAAAAACTTTTTCCAATAGAGTGAAAAGAAAACCTACAGACAGAAATAATTTTTGTCATCTCAGATAAAGATCTCTTAACAAAAGTTTACAGAATACTACAGAGCATCCACAAGGAAAAACATGATTACCTAATAACAAAATGGACAAAAGACATGAAAAGACTTCACAAAGGAAAATATTCAGATGGGCAACAGACATATGAAGAAATGCTTGGAATCACTGGCAATCAGGCAGATCCAAATCAAAACAATGAGATAGGTACCAGCGCACCACAGTAGCAGTGGCAACGTATAACAGGATGGTAAGCAATAAATGTTGCAAAGGATGTCAAAAGACTGGAACTCTCATGCACCCTTGGTGCAATTTTAAAATGTTACAACCACTGTCAGAGGCAGTTTGGCATTTTCTCAAAAAGCTGAACATAGAAATCCCATATAACTCTATTATTCCACTGCTAGGGATATATCTCAGGAAAATCAGAACTGAGATATGAATCAACATTTGTACACCTATGTTCATAGCAGCACCATTCACAGCAAGAAAATGGAAAAAGCCTAAATGCTCACCCACAAATGAACGGACTGAGAAACTGTACATTCATACTATTGTACTATGCAGCACTAAGGTACAATGATTTTGTAAAATAGTATATAACGTGGGACAGTCTGGAAAGCATTACACTGAGTGGATTATCTCAGCCTTGTAGCTACAAATAGAGTGTAAGACTATTCTTGTAAAAGTAAAAGGATAACTAGTAAGATGAATATAAATTACCAAAAGAAGAAAGGGACAGAAAAAAAGGGAGGGTGGAAATCACAAGCATACCAAAGCTTAGTGGACAGATGTGGGGTGGGAATGAATAAGAAAGATTCTCCAGAGACTTGAAAAGACAGGGTAAGTATAAGCATAGATCAATAGCAATTGATTATGTAAATAACAGTGTATATGAATGATTGTATGAAGTACAATGTAAATGAAAAATTATATAAAACACAATGTGTATGAATGAAACACAATGTAAACTAATTATTGTATGCAAACCAATTTTTAAAAAGTTTCAAGTGAGAACCTGTTGTGGTCTTTTTACTCATAAGCCCCATCTCACAGGCAAGATATCTTTTACTAATCCAACTTTTCTCTCTAATTATTATTTCCTTTTTCTATTTTTTCAACTATGTCCTTGGTCAGAACACACACACCCAGTAATCCCCATTTGAGGCTGCTTATTGTTCTCTGTTTTTGCCCAGAAAGTGTTAGTGCTATTTGTTTAAAAGATAACATTTCTACCCATTATATTAGCCCTTGCTGGTCTCCAGCTCCTTTAACTGTGGACACATGGTATTACAAATCATCAACAGCCGAGGGACTAGTATAAAAGAGAGAGTGCTTTCCTCACTGTGGAGTGACACTCCAGTGACAAGGGTGCTGGAGAGATTGTGGCAAGGTGTAACCTGAGTCTTCTTGCCTTTGTGCTGGCCACAGTTACAAGTTTTACCTCCCAGATAATTGAAGGAGAAGCTCATTTATAACTGCTCTGAGACAAACCTTGCTGGATGACTTGGACTTGTACTACTGAACTAGGACTTTTACTAATTGAGGATTTGTGTTTTGCAATTAATCTGATTTGGGATTACTAGACTAAACCTGGACTTGCATTGGGTGATAGTCTTTGCCTCCCCCACTCTCCGACTTATTTCCCTAATAAACCCCTCTCTTGGTACCACAGCTGTAAGTAAGTCTGTGAGTAAGCAAGGAATATTGAACCCAATGATTGGTGGAAATATGTGCAGACGTGGGGAGCAGGAAAGTGGCATGTCTGATCTATCAGCTGTCTGTTTGCTGCCGTGAATAATACTGATGGGGATTGTTGCCCTTTATGAAGTGATTAGGAGTCAGAACTCAGCCATCCCCACGTTGCATCAGCATCTTTTTCACTGGGGCTTCCTTCTCTTCACTGTCAGGCACATCTTATCTGATCTGGCATTCAGGAGGATGGATCCTCCTCTGCTTCAGGAGTAGGGTTGGTACTTCCAGGAGGGACTTCTAAAATATCAGTGTTGGTGGTTTCAGAGCCTCAGTAGTCCTGTGATAGGGGGGAAATGTCTAAAATCAGGTAACTTACCTCCTCACTTCATTGTCAGGAACCATCTGTAGGAATTTGAATCATTTCAATATCTGAGTCACTCATTGAAGGAGAAGTTATCTCTCTATGAATGGTCCCCAGGGATCATTGCTCTTAGAGCCTTTCTTGTATGTTCCCTGTGGGTTTAACCTGCACTAAAGATTCTGCTTCCTAGCACTCAGCAGGCTCAAGTCAGAAATTCCCTGCACCAACCAAAGAGGGTACAGACAGGACTCACGCCCCTTGAGATCTGTCCTGTTACTTTCAGGGGCCTGAGCAGAGAGGAGGATGGAGTGTTGAATGTTAGAGCCAACTGAGAAAGCAGATTCCACTGCCTGAGACTTGTATAGCAATTCATAGTAGGCTTACTGCCAACAGTGTCCAGGCAAGTGAGGGGGTGCCCACACACTCAGACAGACCCTTGAAGAAATCTGCCTTGTTCTTTTGAGATCCTGTCTCTAGCAGGAGCTGAGCTAGTTAGAGAAGCTGGCCCCTTCTGGGAGCTACTTTTCCAAATCACAGCAGCTGGTGACCAGTGTGATTGGGGCAAGGGCCAGAGATGATGGAAAAAGCAATTTTCCTATGTTATGGGACCCATTGTTGGTTCGTTGATTTGTTCCTGTTGCCCTTTGATGTCCTCTCCTTACAGATTGAGTCTCTCAAAGCTGAGCATTATTTCCTAATTATATTATTTGAATTTGCTTTTGTAGTTGTAGAAATTGAAATATCTTTATGGGTAAATTCTAAACCATATGGGACTGATTTTTTGCCTGTTCCATCTCAGTTGAGATATAGGAATAGAGATGACACAACTTAGATGTGCCTTACCACTGTTAGCCTAGTCTCTTATTTAGTCATGGTGTTTGCCATGAATCCAAGAC
>NW_006399775.1:13373949-13377441 GCF_000299155.1 Elephantulus edwardii
GGAAGAGATCGATATTTCCCATTCCAAAGAAAAGTGACCCAACAGAGTGCGAAAATTGTCAAGGAATTAATATCACATGCAAGCAAGTTTCTGCTGAAAATTATCCATAAACAACTGGAGCAACATGTCAGCAGAGAACTGCCATATGTGCAAGGCTGAGTTTAAAAGAGGTCATGGTACCAGGGATATTATAACTAATATTAGATGGATCTTGGCAGAAAGCAGAGAGTACTAGAGAAATGTCTAACTGAGTTTCATTGACTATACAGAGGCTTTTAACCATGTGGATCACAACAAGTTGTGGCTGACTCTGAGAAGAATGGAAATCCCAGAACATTTGATGGTGCTTATGCAAAACCTACACTTGGACCAAGAGACAGTTGTCAGAACAGAGGAAGGAGACACTGTATGGTTCAAAATTGGGAAGGGTGTATGCAAGGGATGTATTCTGTCTCCATACCTTTTCAGTATGTATGCAGAACAGATCATCAGGGATGCTGTGCTGTATGAGGATGAATGTGGCATCAACATTGGTGGAAGATTCACCTACAACTTGGATTATGCAGATGACACAACTCTGCTTGCTAAAACTGAGGAGGACCTGAAGCTCTTGCTGCAGAAGGTCAAGGACTGAAGCCTCCTATATGGGATTGAAGCTCAACATCAAGAAAACAAAGATTCTCACCACTGGGCCAATTGGCAGTATGGATCAAGAGATTCGGATTGTTAACAGTTTTAGTTTGCTTGACTCCACAATCAGTACTCTATGTACCAGCAGCCAGGTAATCAAGAAATGAATTGCACTGGGAAAGTCAGCTGTGAGGGACCTCTCAAGAGTACTGAAGAGCAACGACGTCAGGCTGGAGACTAAGGTGTGCCTGATCCAGGCTATAGTCATTGCAGTTATGTGCTATGCATCTGAGAGTTGGACAGTGAATAGGGATGAAAGAGAATTGATGCCTTTGAGCTGTGGTGCTAGAGAAGAGTGTTGAATATACCGTGGACTGCTAGGAGAACAAACAGGTTTGTCCTGGAGAGGATGAAGCCGGAGTGCTCCTTGAAGTCAAGGATTCTGAAGCTTTGTCTGACATACTTTGGGCATGTTGCAAGGAGGGACTAGTCCTTGGAGAAGGACATCAAGTTTGGGAGAGTGGAAGAACAGCACAGGAGAGGAAGACCCTTGATGAGATGGACTGATTCAGTGATTGGGGTAAGTGAGAGTAGGTGTGTCAGAGACAGTATGGTTGGTACAGGATAGAGCAGGGTTAGGGCTCTTGTACTTAGGGTAGCTATGAGTTGCAAGCAACTCAACGTCACATAACAACAATATGCTAAAATGAATCATACCATCTGTCCATTTCAGAAATATGAAATTTAGGGTCATCAAAATAATTTCATATATTTTAAATTTAATAATTCCTATCTCCTTCCTTACTAGATTTATAATCACAACGGAACTATTATAGTTCTTAAATAATTGTACTTATTTACCTTATTTTTGTTACTATATTTGGATTTTTCTTGTTTCCATCTTTATTAAAGAACATGAAATATCATAAAATCACAAGTTAAAAGTATTTCTTAAAACCCTGAACACTGCCATCGAGTTCATTCTAACTTCTGACTGCTCTGTGGGATTTCCAAGGCTGTAAATCTTTACGCACTAGCACATCTTTCTTCTGTCAAGCAGCTGGTGGGTTACAGTGCTGACCTTTCAGTTAGCTAAAGCACTACCACAAATTCTCACCTAGATAGAATAATGAATATTCAGCAACAATTAATGAATGAGTAGGCCGTTGGACAGATTGGAGCGCAGAGAAATTAAGTGACATGAAAGGGCTACACAGCTGGTTTTCTGACAATTTCCTCAACTGTTTTCAAGATCTAAATATTAGCAGTTTATGCAACACACTTACTGACTGCCATCCAGTTGGCACACACTCAAAACGGACCCTCCAGGTTTTCAGAGAGTGTTAACGTCACAGAAGGAGATTGCCCCAACTTTGTTCTGTGGAACTCCTGGTGGATTTGACCTGCCAGAGAAGCACCACCTTAGGTTAGCACAACTCCATGCAGGCTACATCACTAGACCTCACTATACATTGGCAACTTACGTAGGCATATTTTGAAAAATGTTTTACTAACTCTGTGTGATGCAATAGGGAGGACGTTTTCATATTCATTATTTTAGGGGTACAGGCTATTTGACTTCCCTGTAGGGCAGTCCTAGGTGATGGGCGACTGCAACCTGGCTATATTGGATCATCTCTGAGGCCGAACTTGCCCTCCCGAGACACCCTGGAGAATCAGGCACTGGCACCCCGCCACAGGACTTCTGCCTGTGCTGCCCCTTTGTTTGACTACCTCCTTTTTGTCCTGCTTTGTCCAGTTCCTTACTAGTTGTCCATGAATGTACTCGATATAAATCCATCACTTACATACAGATTCTTCTTTTAATGAGCTCAGTTTAAGCGAACTCTACTTGAACTTACTTTACTAAAACAATGTCAGTAAATACATGATGTTCTGATATTTTGTCTTTCCTGAATGACAATTATTTCATTCTTTTTTTTTTTTTTTTGGAGACTCTGTGATTTAATGTTATATGCAAAACTAGTAGTGATAGCCTTCTTTGATAATTTCCTAGACCTTTTTATATACAGACTTATGGAGAAAACCAACGTGTATTGTATAAGCTTGAACTATTGAATGGTTTATAGGAAAAATAAAGATATTTACTGAATATTGTGCTATCACTTGGTCATTTAGGCCATTGGCAGACACCTCCTGAAGGTGCACAAAGCAAGAAAACATACTTAATCATTGCAAACAAATAAATTAAACTTTGATTTTTATTCCAGGCTCAATGGTTCCCTTCTCAATGAGAATCTTACATGCAGAACTTCAGCAATATCTGGGAAGTCCCCAGGAGTCACTTGACAGACTGCATAGAATGAAAACCATCTGCAGCAAGGTAAAGACCTCACCAGAATACCCACATTTTGTAATTTCTCCACTTGATTTGAAAATACTCTCTTAATTTCCCTTCTTTACAAGTCTCACACCTATTTTTCTTCAGAAGGGAAGAAAACCAGACTCTAAATGACCAATGTACTCATTGTCCTTGTTAAAATAATTTTTAGGGGCTGTGAATGGTTTTTTAATCCTAAAACACACCCTGTTTGGTATTGACTGGGCTGAGAAGGAGGAAAATTTTCTCTTATATGAAAATTGCATCTTGAACACATACCCAAGGTGCAGGTTGAAGAGATTGAGATTGTTAACAGCTTCAGTTTACTTGGCTCTACAGTCAGCACTCTTGGTACCAGCAGCCAGGAAATTAAAAGACAAATTACATTGGGAAAGTCTGCTGTCAGAGACTTCTCAAAAGTACTGAAGAAAAAAAAATTACTAAAAAGCAACAATGTCACTTTGGAGACTAAGGTGCCCCTAATACAGGCGATGGTCTTTGCATTCACTTGTTATGCATCA
>NW_006399775.1:13377541-13402562 GCF_000299155.1 Elephantulus edwardii
AACAAACAGGTTCATCTTGGAGAGAGTGATGCCAGGCTGCTCCTTGGAGGCAAGCATTCTGAAGCTTCGTGTGACATACTTTGGACATGTTGTAAGTCCTTGGAGAAGGACATCATGCTTGGGAGGGTGGAGGGACAGCGCAGGAGAGGAAGACCCTCGGTGAGATGGATTGATTCAGTGACTAGGGTAATGTGTGTAGGTGTGTCGGAGACAGTGAGATTGGCACGGGATAGAGTTGGGTTTAGGGCTGTTGTGCATAGGGTTGCTATGAGTTACAGGCAACTTGATGGCACATAACAACAACAATATATCATTCAAACATTCAAAAAATATTTGAGTATGTATGTCAAACAGACATTGGGGCAGTATTTAAAGAGATGATGGATAAGATTTTTGGAGAAGCAAAGCAAATTATACTGTGTAATGACTGTCATTTGTAGTACTAACTTATTCACTAGTAATCAATATAAAGTTCAGAAGTGTTTGCTAAATTATTTAATTGTGAAGTAGCTTATGTGGAAATCCCCAAACTGGTATAGCAACAAAAGATCAAATTATATACATTAAGTAGAAATGACGAATTTTAAATCTTTGCTATTTACACACTGGACAACCCTACATTCTTAGATTCTTTGCTTTCAGGACAAAAGTAATATTACCTTTCCATCTTCCTCACAGTGTCACACCGTAGGTGAACCCCCTACCATCAAATCAATTCATACTCCTCGGAACTCTGTAGGGTAGAGCAAAACTGCCTAATAGGGTTTCTAAACCTGTAAATCTTTATGGAGTAAATTGGCACATCTTTTTCCTTAGAAATGTCTAGTAAGTTCAAACCATAGATCTCCTGCTTAGTAACCAATTATTTTCACTTCTATGCCACTAAGATTCTTAAACTATAGTATAGTTTAAATAAAATCATTTATGTGGAAGTTCATTGACATGCTAATAACCACCAATAGATAAAATTGTTACTGTTGCTATTGATGATAATGTGTACCATCAAGTCAGAAATGACCAATAGCTGGCCCTCTAATGGGTTTTCAGAGGCAGTAAATCAAATGGGAGGAGATTGTTCCTCTTCTGTGGAGCGGCTGGTGAATTTGAACCGTATGCCTTTGCATTAGCAGTGCAGTTCCTTAAAATGCTTGCTGAAGAAGATCAAAGACTACAGCCTTCAACATGACTTGCATTTCAGCTTTCAAGAAGATAAAAATTTATACCACTGGACTAATAAGCAATATCATCAACACTCTTGGCAGCAGCGATCAGGAGCTCTGGAGACACTGGGCAAGTCCACTGTGAGGGACCACTCCAAATTACTGAGGAAGAATGATGTTAGTTTGAAGATGAAGGTGTGCATGATTCAGACCTTTGGGTTTTGTTCCTAAGTTGCTATGCATCTGAGAGCCTGTAAATGAATAAGGATGACTGAAGTCTTTGAGTTATGGATTGGAGAAAAGTACTGGCTATCCCATAATAGACTGCTGAAAGAACAAGCAGATCCATCCTAGGAAGATTGCAGCCAGGGTGCTCCTTGGAGGCAAGGATGACAAAGTTTCATCTCACATACTATGGGCAGGTTGCTTAGGAGAAACTATTCCTTGGAAAAGGACATCATGCTTGGAAAAGTGGAGACTGTGCAAAAGAGAGGAAGGCCCTCAACAAGATGGGTTGACACGATGACTACAACAATGGGCTCAGGTATGTCGCAGATTGTGAGGATGGCACAGGACAGGACAGGGATTAGATCTTTTGTTCATAGCGTCACTATGAAGTTGTACTATACTCAATGGCACCTAAAACAGCAAAACCACCAGAGCTCCCCAATTGATAAAATTAGGTGCCTTATAACATTTTTCAAAAATAAGATTATATTTGTCTTATTCCTTCTTTTAACTCATTCTTTTTTTGAGAACCATAATGGGAAAGGGCTTCATATTTATTCATTATTAGCTCAGGGAGCTCAGTGGTTGGGAATTATGCTGCCAACCCTGAGGCACATGGTTCGAATCTGCCAGCTGCTCCACACAGGAGAAGGATGGACAGTCTCCTGATGTGTGATTTCCTGCCTCTGAAAACCCACTAGAGGGTCAGTAATGAATTGGTTCTGACTCCATGGTACATAACAGTAACATCTTGGAGATGCCGGGGCAAAGTTGTGGAGATCACGTGGGTACACAGTTAATACTTAAGATGAAATCCATTGGAATTGTTTGGCATATACAATATCACACATACACAACTTCCTGTTGTACTGGTTTGTGTTCTGCCAAGTGAACTTCATTCTTTCTCCCATTTATGGAAGGTAACTCATTGGTCATTGTGGAAAGTATTGAGGATGCTTAGGAAATTGGCTCAAGCTAATGGTTCTAAAAAACATCTTATGAGGAACTAGTAAGCCTTGTGGGCAGTTGTTCTATGTTCCAAGGGGTGGGTGTGTGTGTGTGTGTGTGTGTGTGTGTGTGTGTGTGTGTGCGCGCGCGCACTTTAGTCTTTAAAAACAGAGTGGTCTGCCATTGTTTGGCTTAAGGTCACAAGGAAACAATAAAGCAAGGTTAGAAAAATGGAGGTTGGAGTGTTCTTGGATTCTTGCCAGCCTTAGCCAGTCTGTTTCATACTCATAATTATTTATGAGAAGCAGGAGTAGAGATCTCCTATTCTGTAATTCCTTAATGCTGACATCAGGTCATTGGCCTGCCTTGCAGAGTAGAAATAAATCTCTTACAGCCAGCATTAATGATTTGCATAGGTTGGCAGGTTCCTTACCTGGTAAGAGTTAGAATCCTTGCATAACCATCAACCGTAATTGGATATAGTGGAGTATGGTAGAAGCAAACGTAACAAGCAGGTTAAATAAATAGGAACTAAAAACCAAAAGTAAAATAGTGTTTACATTTACATGCAACAATGCCAAACTTGATTTTTCCCTGTAGGATATCTTCTTTGTGTAAGATTGAAAAGCAGAAACAAAACTAAGCAACAGAATAAAATTTCTACTAATAAGGGGATGACTTTGAGTTGTGGTGCTAGAGAAAAATATTGAATATAACTTGGACTGCCAAAAAACCAAACAAGTCTATCTTGGAGAAAGTATGACTAGGATGCTTCTTGAAAGTAAGGATGGTGAAACTTCATCTCACATACATACTGGTAGGAGGGGCCAGTTCTTCCAAGAACTCTTCCAAGAGGACATCATGCTTTGAAAGGCGGAAGGTCAACATATGAAGACTCTCAACAAGGTGGATAAATTGAAATTGTGACTGTAACAATAGGCTCAAGTATATCAGAGATAGAAAAGATGGCACAATCCAGATCTCTTGTTCAAAGGGTCACTATGAGTTATACTTAATTTGATGACACATAAAAACAACAGCAAGCATTACTTCTTTCTGTTCAGTGTATCTACTTCTTCGTGTGGTCTAACAGATCAGTTATTTTCTGGTAGTAGTTTTATATTCAGGTCCAGATCCATTTGGTTGTGACAGACCACCTTTTAATGTGGGTGGTTTCAACCATTTATAGTTGCAGCTTTCTTCAGTCATTCAGGGTCTGGTATTGGAGCTTCACTTTATCTTATTACTTCTACGAAACTATTAGTGTTAATCATAATCATACCAGTATAAAACACTACACTTGGTCCACTTGGCTTTAAGATTATGCAAAACATTTCTTTCCCTTTTTTTCCCCCTAAACACATTTTCTGGAATTACAAACCAAGGTATAAAACATACATTTCCTAATATATGTACTCTTTACAACTTGGTACATACCTTCAAGCTATTATTTGTTATATTTCATATTTTGATACAACTAGACATTTCACTTTAAGACAAAACGACTTTCTTTTCCTTTGAAAGGGACTCGCTACCATTCTTATCCTTGTACTTGATTATAAAGGCTTAGATATATCTCCTTTTAAATGTCTTCTACAGATTTTCAGTCAGTTCTGACTATATAGTATTTACATTCTGAAACAAGTGTTTACTTCTTAAAGGGTTCAACTCTTATTTATTCTTTAAGAAAATTTCTCTAATTCCAAGATAGTGGCCTAGTGAGTAAGGAGTTGCACTGCTAACCCAAAGGTAGGTGGTTCAAATTCATTGGCTGCTCTGTAGAAGAAAAACAGAAATTTTTCTTCTATACAATTTACAGCCTCTAAATACCTGTGGGTTGTTGTTGTTGTGTGCCGTAGAGTCAGAACTGACCCATAGTTGACCCTCCAGCAGGTTTTCAGGAGTAGTTAATTGCACAGGAAATTGCCCATCCTCCCACGGAGCAGCTGGTACCCTCGAACTGCATGCCTTCAGGATTGCAGCACAGCATCTTGCCACTAAGCCACTGGTTCCAACTCAACAGTAATGAGTGAGTGGCATTTTCATCAGTATTAACAAGCAAGGAAGCAAATGGCCTTCCTTAATTTTATATATGTTTACCTGTACAAAACATAAACAGGTATCTTAGGTATCTTTGTATCCCTAGATTTTCGGTTTCCATTTTTCAGTTATGCAACTTAAAAGGAAAAAGGAAAAAGCTGTTTACTTTCTTATCATTTGATTGGTTGATGGGAAAATAATGTTATCAACCTTCTTTAAAATATTATAACACCTTTTTCTCTTGAATCTCAATAAACGCTTTTCAGAAATAGGAAGCAGACAACTTAAAGGTGAGGAATTAGAAATCAGTGACCTTAGAAACTCTAAGCAGATGGTTTTTTAAAACTGTGTTTCTCATTTATCTCTAAAACATATTGGAGGAAAAGTTTACACTATTAGGGAGAAAAGTTTCTGAGTCTTAGGGTGGTTTGCAGGTGGCAAGGTCAAATAAATGAAATAGCTTGGTGGGTAAGTTTTCCTAGATGTATTCATACTTTTAGTATTGTTTCTTCCATGCATAATAGAATAGTTAAAGGATTGTTGTTGTCATTGCTGTTGTTATGTGCCGTCAAGTCGCCTGCGACTCATAACGACCCTATAAACAATAGCCCAAACCCTGTTCTACCCCGTGCCAATCTTATTATCTCTGACACACCTACCCTCATAACCCCAGGGACAGAATCAATCCATCTCATTGAGGGTCTTCCTTTCCTACACTGTCCCTTTACCCTCCCAAGCATGACATCCCTCTCCAAGGACTGGTCCCTGCATGCAAAATGTCCTAAGTTTTAATCATGGGGCAATTAAGGGAAAAAGTTGGGTTAAGCAATCAGATCTTCCCACAGTTACTGTTCCAGGCCATTTTTACTTAGTTTACCTAAAGTACTTAAACAGTAATGACTGTTGATAGCTCAAAGTAGGGAGAAGAGATGGAGCAGGTTTAGTACAGTCACACCATAGAAATATCTATCTTATGTGGACACAGTTTTGAAAGAGAGAAAGGGAGATAAGAAGTTAAATAGTGTAGGAAAGCTGCTGTCTGTGAATAAATGTGAGTTGTGTATCTCTTACTCCTTTAATTGGTTTCAGGCTTCAAGGTTTTTCATAATGTGAATTTATCACCACGTTTCATATAGCTCTGATATTTAAAGATAGTTTTTCTTATGACATGAGTCCAAGTGTACGCCAGCATTCTTGTGTTTAATTTAATAAACAGCAATTTATACCACTCTTGGAGAAAAAAATAAAACCGGTAACTGAACTGGGCAAGAGATGCTGTTTTGGTCTTCAGACAAAAGAGTTTTCATGGTTAACATGTTGCCGCTCACTTTTTATATTGACGACCGTGCTTAGAAACACTTGCCGTCATTTACGGCAACATGTTAATAATACTTAAACTTGACTTCTCCTCAAAAGTAAGCATTAGTACTAGCGTGGTATACCTAACGTTTTTAAAAAGAGAAAGACAGACCTAGAGCATGGTCATACATTAGTCAATCTTAAATTTTTCTATCACTCCTGAAAGATAAGAAATCTAATCCTTAGACTTTGTTTCTATTTCCTTGCCATTATAGGGTCCCTATTACCTTTTGGAACAATCTTTACTCTTCCAGACTGATTTTGTGTTTAGACTGGCTCAAGATGAAGACCAGTGTTAGTCACTTTAGAGCTTAGGTTGATTTGTCTCTGACCTCACAACTCTTATCTCAGGACAAATCTATTTGGACTTATTATTTGTTAAGATATCAGATTTTTATTTATTTAGCAACTACTATAGCTTGCCTCTGGAAACCCTCTGAACTTGGAAAAATTAAGAAAGTTATAGAAGTGTTCAGGTATGTTATTCATTCATAAAGTCACTATGAGTCACCTATGACTCAGTGGCCATTTAACAACAACATAAAAAGAGCTCAGTTGGCCTAATGGACAGAAAGTGATGCTACCAAGCCAAAGGTGGGTGATTTTAATCTATGAACCGCAGGCCTACTTTTAATTGTTTTGGGTCAAACATTCTTCTAGGTGGTATAGCACTGATCTGTCGATTTGCTGTACAGAGGTAACTTGTGGTTGCTGTTATGCTTAACACTGTGACTCTGATGTGCCAAATGTGACCCATGGCAGACAGTATTTGGAGGTGCTCCCTGATTAAAATAAGCTCTGAAGCAGGAGTAGCATCCACCTCCGAAATAGCTTGCCTCTGGAAACCCTATGAACTTGGAGAAACAAAGAAAGTTATACAAGTGTTCAGGTCTTTTGTTTGTAGGGTCTCTGTAAGTCGCCTATGACTTGACAGCATTTAACAACAACAACATGTGGTACAGCACTTGCTGTATGAAGCACTTATTGCAGAAGATCAAGGAATGGAGCCTTCAATGTGTATTGCATCTCATTGTCAAGAAAAATAAAGATTATTACCACTGGACCAGTAAGCAGTGTCATAGTGGATGGAGAGGAAATTGAAACTGTCAACAGCTTCATCTTGCTTGAATCTACAATTAACACCCTTACTACCTGGAAGTCAGGAAATAGGAAGAGACACATTGCACTGGGAAAATATGCTTTTAGGGACCTCTCCAAATTATTGAGGAGTAATGGTGTCAGTTTGAGGACTAAGGTGTGTCTGATTCAGGCCACAGCCTTTCTGGTTACTTGCTATGCATCTGAGAGCTGGACAGTGAATAAGGATGGCAGAAAAAGAATTGATGCCTTTGAGCTGTTGTGTTAAAGAAAAGTCTGAACATCCCATGGACACCCAAAACAACTAACAGACATATCTTGGAGAGAGTACAGCTAGAGTGCTCCTTGGAGGCAAGAATGATCAGGCTTCACCTCACATACTTTGTGCATGTTGCTAGGAGGGACTTTTCCTTTTAGAAAGACATGATGTAGGAAGGGTGGAAGGTCAGCGAAGTATGAGGATGGCACAGGATAGAACAGTATTCAGATCTTTTGTTCATAAGGTCACTGTAAGTTGTACTTGACAGCATAACAGCATATGATACATGAAGCTCTGGTGGCCTACTACTGGTAAGAAGTTGCACTACAATCTGAAAGCTCATAGCTTCTTACCAGTAGTAGGCCACCAGAGCTTCATGTATCTGAAAGCACGCTGTTCAAATGTACAGCTGCTCTGCAGGAGAAAGATGGGCCGTCTCCTCCCATGTGATTAACTGCCTCTGAAAATTCACCAAAAGATCAACTAAAGGTGGGTTTTGACTCAATGGTAAAATCACAACAATATGTAGTACAATGAGCACTGGTGGCCTAGTGTCAAGAAGCTGCACTGCAGTCCCAAAAGCATGCAGTTCTAAGCCACCAGCCGCTCTGCGAGAGAAGGATGGGCAGTCTCCTCCTGTGCAGTTAACTGCCTCTGAAAACCCATTGGAGGGTCAGCTGTGGGTTGGTTCTGACTTAACAGTACACAACAACAACAACATGTAGCACATGCTAACAATTTAGTAGTGGACAAAATGTGAGTTTTGTCTGTGGGTTTACAATCTTATAGACAATGTTTGTTTCAATCGGCCTTTTTTTTTTTTTGGCATCCATTCATCATTGTCATCCAAAAGTAAAAAATAGAAAGTTCAGTTAATGTTAAAATGCATTTCATCAAGCAGTGAAAAAAACTAGAGCCATAAAAGCCATTGTACCATTATTGTTACAATACTGATTTAGTGAATTGAAGTTAAGAGAATTGGATATTTAGGTGAGACCTTTGGCATGACCATCAGTTCCCAGGTTCCCAATTTTAAATGTTAGGATACTCTGAAAAAAATATCTAAGACTCTATGTAGAATTAAAAGTCTCAGTTTTTTTATTTATTCATAACTCAAGAAAAATACTTAGAAGGATTTCAGTCAAAGAATATCTTGATAAGAGTTTGTCTTAGATGGACTATATTTTTTTCCTCTTTTGTTAATCCTTCTTCACCCTTCACCTCCACCCCACTCTACGCCCCCCGCCCCAAAAAAACCCAACTCCATTGCCATTGTCAGTTCTGGTTCATACAACCATGTGGAACGGAGAAGGCCCACTCCATAGGGCTTTCAAGGTGGTAAAACTTTACAGAAACACCCTACTACATCTTTCACTCTTGCCTGTCTGGTGAGTTCAAACTGCTAACCCTTGAAGGAGCAACTGAATACTTAACCACTGCACCACCAATTACACCATGCTTAGTCCCTACCCAAGTGCAGAAGCAACAGTATTCATACCTCAACTTACTGTGTTAAATGATGATGATTTTGATGGCAAAGTTGAGGTTAGCAAAAAGTGATGTTAGCCATCAATGTGTCCTAATTACCACATGTTCACAGCTATGTAAGGTGATATTTTTATACCAAATTTTACAAGTGAAGAAACTGAACCTCAGAGTATTACACAGCATATGACAGTTCATTAGTTGTGGACCTTGATTAGAACTCAGATCATACTGCTTTAGAAATGTCATTCTTAGCTACTACTTATTTGTAAAACTCAGTCTTCCTCTCCCCCCAAAAAATGTATTTTCTAATGTCTTTGTCAAGTTGTGGTTCCAAACTTTTGTCTTATCATGTCACATTGATAGTACCAAAAATCTTAGTGATTACCAGTTGCATTCACTTCTACCAAAAGCTGCTTTCAGAAAGTGCAGAGAAGACTTCACAAATAATTAAGGAGAAAATAAATTGGTTAAGAATGCTTTCAGTGACATTTCCCACTAATTCCTCGTGCTTTGATTTACCTTCCTCATGTATTCATCTTTCATCTGTTGCCTCTTTCCTGAATTCAGAGGTGGTACTATCAAAATACATCAGGCTGATTCAGGAAGTCATTACAGTAGCAATTTTGCTTAATAACTTTAAGTAGCTGCCATTGACCTAGAACAAACTCAGATTACAGTCATTAGCACCTTGAAAGCCACTCCTCTTACAGAGAAAGACATGGACAGACAAGGAGAGTCAGTCAGCTGAAAAGTGGCCTTAATGTTGATCCTAGACCCATAGGGACATTCTATAAAACTATCATTGGTGTTACCAAAAAAAGAAGAAAAAAGACATAGGCAAGTTACTCAGTTTCTATTCCCCAAAGAACGCTCTATTTCATTTATGTTCATTGATTGCATGGGCATCTACTAGGAGTCTTTAGTTTTTTTCAGGCTAGCAGTCAGGAATGGTTTAAGAATCAAATGTTTCAGAAGGGGATAAATAAATTTAAAAAATCATATTAAGACAGCTCAAGGTTTTTAACCTTTAATAATAAAGCCAAGGCAATTCAGGTTACTTAGAAAATTACTATATTTGCCACTTGTGTAAATGCATCTACAGCCCTGCTGTCTGCTAATTGTGACTCCAGCAAAAGTCACATCTCAGGTTCAGTTCCCAGCATGGGTTTCCCCAGTGGAAAAAAAACCAGCCAAAGTAATAAGTTATGTGATGAGGGTACAGTAACAGTTGGGGGTAAAGGAGAAGCAAACACCTGCCACCCAATTGTACTCATCCCAGTTGGGCCAGACTATGCTCTTTGCAGTGTGATCCTTCAGTTTCTCAGAGGAGGTGCAGAGATTGTAATCTCCCATTGAACCACGTTGAGCTATAATATATTCATTTTCAAAACCAGCCTATAGTGATTACAGTAGGATCTCAACAAATGGTTAATATATATTGATGGAAAACACATCCATATGTTAATAAAGCCTCACTCAGGATCTTTGCAGAATAGTCTATGTCATTTTTGTTAAGTGCCATGGGTTTGACTCAGAGAGACCCTGTGAACAGCATATGCAAACCTTGCCCTATCCTGTACCGTCCTCACAGTCTACCCCATGCTCAAGTCTGCCATTGCAGTCACTATGTCAATCCATCTCGTTGAGGGTCTTTGCAGACCTTTCACTTTTCCCAGCCTTATGTCCTTTTCTAAGGACAGGTGCCTCCTAATATCATACCCAAAGTGTGTGAAACAAAGTTTCACCATCCTTAAAACCAGAAAGTATCTTGATTGTAGATTATATTAAGTCCAAGATAGGTTGGTTTGTTCTTTTACTAGTCCATGGTATATTCAGTACTCTCCACCACACCACAAGTCAAAGTCATCACTTCTTCCTTAGTCTTCCTTATTCATTGTCCAACTTTCACATGTATATGAAGCAATTGAAAAGACCATGGCTTGAGTCAGGTGCATCTTAGTCTTTCAATTGATAGTCTTGCTCTCTTTCAGAGTACATTTGTCCAGTGTGATACACCTTTTTTATTTCTTGACTGCTTCTGACATGAATTCAAGTAAAATTAAATCCATGACCTCAGTCTATTATCCATTTATTATTGTTGCCTATTTGGTGTAGATGTGAGTATTTTTGTCGTGATGTTGAGATATAATTGATATTGAAAAGTATATGTAGTTTTTTAATCTTCTTCAGAGTTTTAGATCTTCATGACTTCATGGCTTGACCTCATTAAAGCAAGATTGTGTCATCTGTATGATGCCAGTTGTTAATGAGTTTTCCTCCAATCCTGATGCCATATTCTTCTTCATGTGGTCCAGCTTCACAAATTATTTGCTCAGCATACATACTGAATAAATATGGAGAAAGGCACAACTAGATGCTACCTTTCCTGATTTTAAACCTTACAGTAACCCCTTGTTCTGTTGGAACCACTTCTGCTTTGTTTAGGTGTTTGATTTACATGAACAAAGTTAAGTGCTCTGGAATTCCATGGAGTCGTCCATGTTATTGCTTTCACCCACCGTCCTTGAATTACTAGGTGGCAAGTAATGACCATCTAGGAAATAACTGTTTGTCTAGATAGAATTACCATTATTTGAAATAAATTGTTCATGTTGCATGGTTTCAAAAAAATAATAACTGGCAGTTGGCATTATCCACCGATTTCTACTCCTTTTCCAAGCTTTGTATCCCTCCAGATAGCCTTTGCCTCAAAGTTCTAAGAGAGCTTTGCAAACCACTTGAGAAAAGAGTAAAGTGAAGTGAATACCTTTCTAAAAGCTATTTGCATAATTAGATAGAATCTTTAAGTGTGATGCCAAAGTAGCTTGAGGTTTAATTCATCGCTAATCAGATGTGGCCCAGTGTAGTTTCAAGTTCAACTCCATCCTGACCTTCAATTTATGTAACTTCCACCTACCCCAATTTAGTTTGATTGAGGGTACCAAGTTAAAAGAAGTACTTCTTTAGAGATTCACCCTACAGTTAAAGGAGACAGAGTAGGATATATTTTTGTGCACATTGGAAAAACATCTCTGTATGTTTTTATTTCTTTCTGGGTGATTATTAATAAGATAATGATTATGGGTCTGCAACATCCCCCTGCACCCCCTGGTATATCTTTTTCTTTCTAAAAAGGATTTCTGACAAATGAGAAGACTCAGTTTTTCTGTTTTATTTGTAAACAAAGTGAAGAATATGAGAAAGAGCTGTCCTTGCCAGTCATCTCACTGGCTAGCTAGCTGTCAGGAAGCACATCAGGTGCGCTGCCATCAGTATGCTGGAAATGTCCAGGTCACTGCGAGTGCCTCAGCTGACCCAGACAGTTCAGTTGCCCTACTTTTCTGCTGCTCCAGCAGAGAACGAATTGATTGTGGCTTAATCAGATAAGATGGGAATGATTGGCAAGTGGAGAGAAGTAATTGAAAGATATAGTGAGGATGCCTTTTGCTTCCTCAATCAAGTCAGCATATCTGCCCTTTGCCATTGAGGTTTCTGCTCCTAGCACCTTGTTGTGTGCTCAGAATACTAAAGCAGGAAAAGCAGACAGGAATGTTCATTGTCATCGTGGTTTGCCATGAAGATCAGTATCATAATTTCTATTGTGATATAGCTTTTGAAATTTCCAAATTGCATCATTGCAAGCACCGGGCATGTATGTATTTAAGAATGTCACTCAGAAACTTAACTTAGAATAAAATCAGATGCACCAAACGTGAACAACAGAAGTTAGCAAATGATCTAGCCTGGAAGCATGGATGCTAGCAGAAGGAAAATAGGCACTTCGCATGATAAAATGATCACCAGTTCTGCATTCTTTCCCTTATTTTCCACTGCATTCTCTATTACTGTGGAAATTTACTCAATCTGCAAAGAGATTTTTGGTGGTGGTGGTTCAAAGACGTATTGCTTAGGCAGTCAGTGATTGTGAGATGGACTTTAGGGTAAAACTGGGTAAAAATATCCAAATCATGAATCTGACATTTACTAGTTAAGTGAAAGGAAGTCTCAGCTTCATTTGTAAGTAAGTAATCTTTCACTTTCTTGGGAGGAAGTAATCAATAATACATATAGTGCCATAGCACAATGACTGGTATATAGTATTTAATAATTAGTGCAACTCTAAAAAAACTCATTTTAACTTTGGGGAAACCTCCTTTCAAAGGATTCTCTAGGAACTACATTGAGGGCTCAGCAGGTTCCAAGTGGTCTGATCTTTAATTTTGATTAACATAGATCCACTTTAGTGAGTCCACAAGTCAACTTCCCAGCGATCCATATGCTAGGATGACTCATGGATAAAACCAGTTCCCTAAAGCTACACCACCTCAGTCCTGCAACCCATGCCAGCTAAAAGGACAAGGCCAACAATTGCTTTCTAAAGAAAGCTTTAGTGTGACTATTAGCTAAGGAGTTCTGGTAACTTAGTAGTAAAGAATTGTACTACCAACCAAAAGTTCACCAGCAGGAGGAAGATGAGCATTCTCCTCTTGTGTGACTTACTGCCTCTGTAAACCCACTGGTGGGTCACCTGTGAGTCAGTTTGTACTCCACAGTGCTCAAGAACATTGCCTGCAAATCACCGAGATTGCCTGAACATTTTGAGAAGTACAGAGGCTTGGGGTCATCACAAACATACTGATTCTGAACTCCTGTTGTTGTTGTTGTTGTGTTGCCATCCAGTTGCCTGTGACTCATAGCGACCCTATGTACAACAGCTCTAAACCCTACTCTATCCTGTGCCAGTCTCATGGTCTCAGACACACCTACCCCCATTACCCCAGTCACCAAATCAGTCCACCTCATAGAGGATCAGCCTCTCCTGTGCTGTCCCTCCACCCTCCCAAACATGATGTCCCTCTCCAACAATTGGTCCCTCCTTGTAACCTGTCCAAAGTATATGAGACAAAGTTTCAAAATCCTTGCCTCCAAGGAGCAGCTTGGTTTAACCCTCTCCAGGAACAATCTGTTTGTTTTCCTTGCAGTCCATTGTATTCTCAATACTCTTCTCCAGCACCACAGCTCAAAGCCATCAATTCTCCTTCTATCCTCTACCCAGTCGTTGTCCAGCTCTCTGACGCATAGAAAGTGATTGCAAAGACCATGGCCTGTGTCACATGCACTTGAGTCTCCAGAGTGACACCATTGTTCTGCAGTACTTTGGAGAGGTCCTTAACAGCAGACTTTCCCATCACAATACATCTTTTAATTTTAATTTTCTGGCTGGTGCCAAGAATGTTGACTGTGGAGCCAAACAAACTAAACCTGTTAACAGTTTCAGTCTCTTCTTCATCCATCCTGATGTTGCCAACTACCATTTTAAAATATCAAATACTCTAGTGATTTTTAGGCACCAGTTTCCAATGTAGACTTCTAATGAAATCTCCCAGTCTTTTTTGAAGCATATAGGCTGTGGGAGGTCTATATGGAGAAGTTTCTAGCCTATCTACAAAAAGCATCAGTTATAGACTGAGGACATCTTGTTCTGCCACCTCACCACATAACTGCATATAAACCAGAATGTAAGGAATCCCCGATTTACAATATGTGAGTTATAAAAAACTGCATTTCAAACCACCTGCGGGGTTTTGTTGTATTGTTTTAGGGCATGTAGACATGCACAATCAACCAAAAATACTGTTTAGTAACTTTGAGGTACCATGTGTGTTAGCTATGTATTGCATAACTTTAAAATGTCTCAGTCATCTTTCACTATCTCACCACTGTTGTAGCTCAGGCGTTCAGGAGCTCTTCAGCAGAGTGGGTTTTTATCAGGGTCTCTCAGAGTCCGGCAAGATGTCACTTAGGGCTACAATAATCTGAAATCTTGACTATTGTTATTGTTGTTGCTTCTGCTGTGTGCCATCAAGTGAGAACTGACCCATAGTTCACCTGACACCTGCTTTTCAGAGGCAGTAAGTCACACAGAAGAGATTTGCCATCCTTTTCCTGTGGAGCAGCTGTAGCATTTGAACCTCATACCTTTGGGATTGCAGCACAGCTGCTTATCACTAGGCACCAGAGCTCCTCAGAGGTTTGGCTAGGACCAGACCTTTGAGGTGGCTCACTCACATGCCTGCCAGATTTTGCTGGTTTTGTCAAGATTCCCCCATTTCCTTGTAACTGGGATCTCTCCATGAGGGTTCTCATGACATGGAAGCTGGCTTCCTGCAGAGTGGGCAACCCAAGAGAAAGAGGAGAAAGTCACAGTACCTTGTATTATTTCTATTTATACATACACATATATATTTCTATTTATAATATATATTTCTATTATGTGTGTGTGTGTGTGTGTGTGTGTGTGTGTATATAGTTGTTGTTCTTAAGTGCTGTCGAGTCATAGGCGACTCATAGCAACCCTGTGAACGAAAGTCCTCAACACTTGTGTGACTTTCATCCTCTCTCCAGGTTCATAGGGTTTCTGGAGGCAAGCTGTTATGGAAGTGGATGCCACTCCTGCTTACAAGCTTGTTTTAATCAGGGAGCTCCACCAAACACTGTCTGCCATAGGTAACCATTAACGCACATGACACATCAGTGTCACAGTGTTCAGCTTCAGAGCAACCATGAGTTACCTCTGTACAGCAAGTGGACACACCAGGACCTAAAGGAATGTTACAGACGGGGCTGGGGTGGGGTGACGGAGCGCATATAGAGAGCAGAGAAAGAGAGTATATAGAGAGAGCATATATAGCTTATACAGGCCATGGTCTTTGCACTTTCTATGCATCAGAGAGCTGGACAATGCTAGGGATGATAGAAGGAGAATTAATACCTTTGAGCTGTGGTGTTAGAGAATAGTATTGAATATACCACGGACTGCTAAGAAATGAACAGGTTCGTCTTGGAGAAGATTAAACCAGGCTGCTCTAAGGAAGAAAGGATTCTGAAGCTTCGTCTGACATACTTGGGACATGTTGCAAGGAGTGACCAGTCCTTGGGGTGGACATCATGCTTGGGAGGGTGAAGGGACAGCGCAGGAGAGGAAGACACTCTTATGAGGTAGATTGATTCAGTGACTGGGGGAATGGGGGAGGTGTGTTGGAAACAGTGATATTGGCACAGGATAGAGCAGGGTTTGGGGCTGTTGTACATAGGGTCGCTATGAGTAGCAGGCAACTCGATGGCACATAACAACAACATATAGTAAATATAGATATAGATATAGATATATATCTCCTAGTCTTATATGTCACACAAGGTTCCTTCCACATGATGCCATCAATTAGAAGAAATTCACTAAGTCCAGCTCACATGCAAAAGAAGGTAAATTAGGCTCCACCTTTTAAACAGTGTGTCAAGAAATTTGTGGAGATAACACTTGGATTAATTGCCTTAGAGCCGTTTTAATGATGTATAACAAAACAAAACCCATTACTGTGGAGTTGATTCTGACTTATATTACCCTCCATCAGTTTGAGCACCACCAACATAGAAGATAGACGTTTTCCAGCTTTTTAACTCACTGGCTCCAGTCTCTTATGCACCACGAGGCCTTCCTTTCAACTTGAAAAGCTTCATGGCAGGCTACATGCCAAATTTCAGCACAGAATCACAGTTTTCACTTTCCTCCATGGCAACACCATATATCTGTAAAATGCTCTAGAGGCAACTGGCAGTTTCAAAGATCCACTTAATATTTAAAAGTTAATGTAGCATTAATTTTATTCCTCTCAAATTACATAATACTAAGTCTTTCACAACTTACTGGAAGGATGAGAATAAAGAAATATTAAAATTAAAATATAAGCGCAGAGAAGCCAAAGCACAAGGAAGAACTCAAGATACCAGAGAGTTGATTAGAAGATTTCAAAAGGCAGCATGGGATGACAAAATCAAATGTGAGCCATCAGAATGTGAGGGACTCAGAATAGAGGTCAAGCCATCACTAACTTTATTCTGCAGTCTCCTCTCCCACTGCTCACAAACAGGTAAACCCTGCCTCAGCAACATTCCCCCTCTGCCCACCCAGCTGGCAGTGTGGGCCACTAGCTTCCTTCTCAGGAGGCAGTTTCTAGCCTTCTGACATCAGATTCCACTTGAGAACTTAGAGCACATCCAAAGCTATCTCCCTGACTTTTCACTTTCTGTTGCCTCCTGTATGATTTACTCAGTTCTCCAAATGGAAAAGTAAATAAAACATGCTCCTTTTTTCCTGAATGATCCTCCAGTTAGTTGCTCAAGAAAGGAATCCAGGGATCATCCTTCTGTTTTTTTCTTGCCCTCACTACTTTCTTGCCCCATCCATTGTAGTCCAAAGTCCTGTCAGCTTTATGCCATTATGTGCTCTCCCCTTTTGCAGAAGACTGCAGAATGCAGTGATTCAAAGCACAGACTGTATGTATCTTGTGCGAATCCTAGCTCTGCCACTTACTAGCTTGGGAACCCAGAGCCACTTCTTAACATGGCAATGCCTCAGTTTCTCATCTGAGTGGTAAGAATAGTAATAATAGCTATTCAACAAATAGTTATAAGGATTAAAAAAGTTAATAGCTGTAAAGCACCTAGACCAGTGTCCAACACATGATAATTATTACATTAGTATTTATTTAATAAAAATAAATACCTAAATAATGCCGCAACTTTCAGATAGAGCACTTAGCTTTTATTCTTCCGTTCCTGGCTTTTTTTTTTTTTTCTGTATACAGTACTCTTAGAATATTTCTGTAAAACCTGTCATTCACTGGTTTGCATTAGAGACTTCTCAATTTCAAATAAAATTGGCCCTACTCCATGGCCTATTGGAGTGCTGGTGACCCAGCGGTAAGGAATTGTGCTAATACAAACTTACCCAGCTCAAATCCACCAGCCGCTCCGCAGGTGAAAGAGGGGCCGTATCCTCCCATGCAGTTTATTGCCTCTGAAAGCCCACTAGAAGGTCAACTCTGAGTTGGTTCAGACTCAGCAGTATACACACAACACGGCCTACAGTTCTGAAAAATTCAGCCAGCACCCAGCTCACTTAAGTACTCATGTCACCTCTCTCTTGCTTTTCTTGCTCTGGTCTTCTTTTACTTCCTTGGACCCACTAAGTCTTTCCCTGTCTCAGGTCTTTTGAAGCATTGTGCTTCCTCTCCCCCTAGCATACTCTCCCTGTTCATGGGTGGCCCTTACTACCTCATAGATTTAGCTTGTGTGTCATATCCTCAGAGTGGCCTTCCCTGCCCTGACCCCCATTAGGTTCCTTTCTTCCACTATTGGTTGGATACCATGGAGTCATTTCCGACACATAGCGACCCCATGTGACAAGATTAGAACTGCTTTGTCAGGTCCTCTAGGCTATGATCCTTACAGAAGCAGAAAGCCACATCTTTCTCATGCAGAGCTTCTGGGGTGTCTAAATGGATAACTTTTTGAGCAGTGGAGCGCTTAACCATACCCCTTTTATACAAACTCATCTTGATAGGTAACGTTAACATTTAGCTCTTCATTTTCTTAGTTTTTGTTTGACTTTCCTATCAGAACAAAGACTCCATGAAGTGAAAGGCTGTCTTGCTTACCACTGCACAGCCTTTGCTACCACAAAAAGATGCTCGATAAGCTACAAGAGTAACTGAGTGAAGATAGACAAGTAGACACATTAACAGTATTTAAATAACATGGTAAGATCATAATAGAGACATATCTTACATATATCTTACTCTCCCTACGGAACAGAGCAAAGGAGTGCTTCAGCTGCCTAGAGGGCCAAAGTGTTTCCTAGGAGTTAATAGAAGAGCTGAGTGTAAAAGAGTAGGGAGGTGGAATTTCAGGCCAAGCACATGGCATCATAAGGAACAGTGTAGGATGTTCATTTTTGTTAGGTGCTGTCGAGTTGAGTATGACTCATAGTGACCCTATAAACAACCTGTCTGAACACAACCCTGTCTGATGTCATTTTCATAGCCTATGGCATACTCAAGCACATTGCGGCAGTCACTGTGTCAACCCACCTGGTTGACTGTCTTCCACTCTTGATACCCCGCCACCTTCTCAAGCATGACATTCCTCTACTGGCAACATGCCCAAAGTATGTGAGACAAAACTTCATCATCTCTTCCTCCAAGGGGCACTCCGACTGCACTTTCTTCAAGATGTCTCTGTTCTTTTGACAGTCCATGAGATCTTCAGCACTCTCCCCCAACACCACAGGTCAAAGGTACAATTCTTCTATCATATTTTGCCATTGTTCCGCTCTCAGATGTAGAGCACATGATTGAAAAAACCGTGACCTGAAAAAGCTGCAACTTAGACCTCATACTAACATCAGTGCTCCTCAATAATTTGGAGAAGACCTGGACTACAGACCTTTCCAGTGCAATATGTCTTCTGATCTCCTGACTGCTGGTACTGAGTGTACTGATGGTGGATCCAAGTAAGATGAAATAAGTTACAGTCTCAATGCTTTCTCCATCCATCATGATGTTGCCTTTTGGTCCAGTGGTGAGGAACTTTGTTTTCTTGACATTGAGATGCAATCCATATTGAAGGCTGCGGTGTTTAACCTTCTGCAGCAAGTACTTCAAGTCCTCCTCACTTTCAACAAGCAAGATTGTGTCATCTACATAACAAAGGTTATTGATGAGTCTTATTCAATCCTGATGCCACATTTAGGAAGTAAATATTAAGCCAATCAGCTCTCCTAGATGATGGCCCTCAATGTTAGCAGTTCGGAATGTATTGATACTTTTGGTACCTAAAGCCTATATCAAAGACAAACATGCATAGTTTTAAAGTTTCCAAGAGATAATTAGCACTGGAAATTTTGGCATTACTAACATATAATTAATAGTTTAAATCAGAATTAGCCATTAGAAGCAGGAGATTAAAGTAGAAGGATAAGTTGGAAGGAGAAGAGAACCTGTACAAATGTCATAGAAGCCTACAGACTGAATAAAATCCACAGGACTTAGCACTTTCTAGAACTTTGAAGAGAGTGAAGTGAGAGAAACTATTTATATGTTCACACTTTTGTAGTGTTTGAACATTTGATAAGCATGTTATTTTTTTAAAACATACAGAATTTTTTTAACTGTTTTTTTTTCCTTTTTCCTTTTTTATTAATTTTAATAGACATTTACAGAGGTTTTGGATTTCCATTCATTCATTGCCGCATTTTTCTCCCTGCCCACCCCTCCCCACCAGCTCACTCCCCCCTCCAAAGAGAAAAAGAAAAAAAAATATTCCTTCATTAGTATACAATTCCCACATCCCTTGTCCCCCACCCACCACCCCGAGTACACTTCTCTATGTAACCTTAATTCTGGATTCCTGTACTAACCATAATATTCAATCATATATCACTTCTAATCCATACAGAAATTTTTAAAAATCACATATAAAGCGATTTTGTTGTCCTCTGCTGTCCATCCTTTGACTCTCTAGTTGGCCCTTTCTGTTAGCAGTAGAATCATCAGTTGTGCAAGGTGATTGGTTTAATACTGAGTAGTAGTCTCTACATCTTTTCATGGTATTTTTCCCCCCCTAAAACCACAAAATTTTAATTACAAACCAACTATAGAAAGCATACATTTCCTACTCGTGCAGTACAAAATTATCTGGTCTACTTGGGAAATTACCATCACCACATAGAGAAGGAGCAAGTGACACTCGGCTCTATGGAAAAAACTACACCCCAAAATGGGAGTCTTTGTCTTCTCTCTGTCCTACTGCTTACCTTTGATTTTACCACCGACTTGACCTTAGTTTCTTAACTAATATTTGAAACAGTCACACTTATACTTGTCTCTTCAGGAACGTGCATTCATCAGTTGAGTACCTCTCCTGTTGGTAACATTAGATGCATAGAAGACACCTGTGAACAAGGCAAATATACTCCCTCTCTGGGTAGAGTTTTTTCTACTGAGACATACAGACAGTTTACTAACACCTACTAAAACTAGGGTTGGTTTGTACGCTGTCATATCACATTTTACTTGGATTATAACATCTTTCTTATTTTGAGTGGAGTTGGAAAAACACCTTCTTTGAGGTTTTTTTACCAAATTAAGTAGAAATGACAACATTGTCTTGATTCTGCGGATCCTGTGTAATAGCCGTTTGTGCCCTGTGAGACTGAAAACATGCCCTTAATTTAGCAGAATGAACTGAGTTTGCTGCATCATGTAGTTATCCTCCTTGGAAGGAAACACAAGATTACTGGTTGGTTTCCGATTTAGGTTGGACCCTGGTTGTTCAGTCTGTGACAAAAGAAGTGAAGAGAAAACAAACCACATTTACATACTAAAGAATCGCAGGCTTTACCTGCAATATCTCCATTTCCTACACAATTCAGGCTTAGGATTAGAATTGTTTCTGTCACATTCCTTTGTAGAAATAGTCTTTTGTAAATCAATATACAAGTACTTTATAAGTCTGGACAACTGTCTCTGGATAAATAACAATGAAAGATGCTAATTATGAACTATTTCTATTCACTTCTCAAGGATGTACTTCTTAACCAGTCAGAACATATTAATAGGTTTTTAAAATGTACCCTAAAAAAGATCAGAATGTTTATTTAGCTTGTTTATGCTCATTTCTATTACAGTCATTCAAGCAAAACAAAGAGATAGTATACAGTTGTGCATCCAGGTTATGCCTTTTAACTGTAATTCAAGAAGCTGGACTACAAGAACTAGAATGTAGCATTAGGAATGAAGACAACTCATTAACAACTTGCAAAATGCAGACAATATAACCTTTCCAGAAAGTAAGAGGATTTGACTCTTTATTGATGAAGATCAAAGACTACACACTCTTATATGAATTACACCTCACCATAAAGAAAACAAAAATCCTACAACTAAAAGATTGACATTTTTAAGGATTTAATTTTATTTGGATCCATAGTCAATACCGATGGAAGCCATAGTAAAGAAATAAAATGATGTATTAAACTGAGCAAAATAAAACAACTTTTTTATTCAGAAGCAGAGATGTCACTTTGAGGACTAAGGTGAGCTTGACCCAAGCTGTGGTATGTTCTTTCGCCTTACAGGTGTGTGAAAGCCAAGTAGTGAATAAAGAAGACCAGAGAAGAAATAATTCCATTTGTTCGTAAAGTTTGTAAAATACCATGGACTTCTAGAAAAATGAACAAATCTGCCTTGGAAAAAATGCAGACAGAATGCTCCTTAAAAATGAGAATAACAAGACAGGTCTCACTGGCAGTTCAAATCCACTGGGTACTCCAAAGAAGAAAGATAGACAATCTCCTGCCATGTGATTTACGGCCTTGGCAGGTCTGCTGGAGGGTCATCTGTGAGTGTTTTCCTTGGAGAAAGGCATCGTGTTTGGTACAGAAGAGGGTCAGTGAAAAGTCATCTCTAGTATTAGTAGCTACTACTTGTTGTTATTGTTGTGTGCTCTTGAGTTGGAACTGACCCTTAGCTGACTGACCCTCCAGTAGGTTTCAGAGGCAGTAAATTGCATAGGAGGAAATTGCCCCTCTTTCTACCACAGAACAGCTGGTGAATTCAAACCACCTGTCTTTGGGTTGGCAGTGCAATTCCTGATGGCTGAGAATCTAGAGCTCCCTGAAGGGAAGCTATCACTGTTGCTTAGTAAAGAAGAGGGTCTGTGAAGGAGAGGAAGACTCTCACAAAGTGGATTGAGAATGGCATATGATTGGGCATGGTTGTGTTCTGGGTACCTGGAAATCAGAGCCATGTGATGACAAAGTGATTCTGATGCTCAGACCTATTCATGCTCAGATCTGCTTTGCTGCTTCTGTGATTCTTACCCTTTCTCTGTTTTCCTCGTTTCTGTCTCATTACTCATTGCCATTAAGTCAAATGACTCATCATGACCATGTAGGACAAATTAGAATTAACCCTGCAAGGTTTCCAAAGCTCTGATCTTTACAATAACTGCCACATCTTTCTCCCCCATATGAGCTTATGACTTGACAGTGTAGACCTTTCAGATAGCATTTCCAGTGCTTTAACCACCACATCACCATGGCTAACTTGCCACATTTCTAACTGAAGGAAAGTTAATTTAATGGAATACCCAGATTTTATTTTTTTGACCAGTGCCTATTTATACAGTTATCACAAGACAAATGAGCTAAAAGCAAACTGAATGCTATTTTACTTAATTAATTAATAATTAAGATCTGTTTTTCATTGTGTCACTGTGGGTTGCACTCAACAGCACGTAACAACAACAACAACAAAACTGTCTTAATTAATTAATTTTTTAAAAGAATAGGTTTGAAGCATTAAAAAGCAATGATTAAAGACCAGATAAGTTGTGGGGTTCCATCAAGGACATCATCCAAGAAAGAGGAAAAGGTCACTATGAAGAGAGAAAAAACTAAAATCGGGGGTTGGGGTGGAGGTGTGTGTGGGGATTGTGTACCCAATGAAGGAGTTTTTCTTTTGCTTTTCAAGGAGAGGAGCGAACTGGAAGGGGGGGGGCTGTTGGGTGGGGAGAAAAGTGCAACAATGAAGGAATGGAATTCCAAAATCTCTGTAGATGTTCATTGAAAGTAAAAAAAACAAAACAAAACACTAAAATCATTGTCAGAAAAGAACCTGAAAAATTGAAATCAGTAATTGGTGTGATATTTGAATAACCTGTGTGTTATCTGGTTTTCTTTTTCATCTCTATCTCTATCTCATCTCATCTCATCTCATCTCATCTCATCTCATCTCATCTCATCCTGTCTCTAGCACTCAGAATTGTACTTCAGAATATATCTTTAAATAAATATTTGATGATGAAAATAAAAAAAAGACAAATGAGCTAAAAGCAAAAAATTTTAACCCAGTTTAGACCACCTAGAGGCTCTTCTTTTAAACCTAAATGTGTTTCCTGCTAACTTGGGCTAGATGTGGAGAGAGGCAAATAAAATCCTTTGTCTTCACATCAAACTGTTCTATAACTTTTATTAAGTAATGAATATTACTAAAAGACTCTTGAGCAGATGAGGAAAGGTCTATTTTAATCCTCATAATCATATAAACTAGAGAGCTAGGCAGATGAAAAACCAAATAAGGTTTCTTCATTGTGCTGCACACCTTGCCTCTTGAGGGAATGGGTAGTTCAGGGAAATGTTAACTGACAAAGTGATATAAAAAGCAAAAGGATATTTTTCCCCCAAAGCTATATGGTCTAAAGTCCATAATCCCACTACTATAATATAACCTTTTTTCGAGTGACATTATTTTTCTCCCAAGCAAATAGTCTTGGTTTATAAAATGTTTTCCCTTTTCCTGATGCCCCTAAAAAAACCAACAAAACAAAGAAACTCCTTATGTTAAAGTGGCAACAGCTTCTTTTCTTTTAAGGAAAACAACTCATTTTTGTGTAACCAAACCATAAAAACTTTGTAAAGTGACAGTTGTGTGAGGTGTATTTTGTCTATTAAAAGAGGCCACAGAACCTTGTGGTTTCCTTGAGGTGTAAGATTAATATTTTGCAAAAATAAGTAATCATTATCATGTATCACATACTTTGTTTTTCTTAGAAAATAATGTAACAGTCCTCAAGTGGGGTTTAGTAAATGGAAGGACCCAAGTGAAATACAGAGTAATGATGGGCAAGGTCCATGGTGATTAATTTTATAAAATATAAAGCATGAGAAACATGGTATGAAACACAATTAAATGAAGAATTATGTAAAATGCAATGTATATGAACTTTGTAAACAAACCAATAAAAAACAAAAAAGCTTTAAAAAACCCTAAAAATGGTACTAGCATATGACCCAACAATTCACATTCTAAGTATATATTCAAAAGACTTCAGCAAAGATCGTACAACAGTGCTCTTTGCAGCACTGTTTATAATAGTTAAAGGGTGGAAGAAATCTAAATGTTCATCAGCAAATGAATAGATAAAATATGGTGCATATGTCCATTGGTATATTACTCAGCAAGTAGGAAAAATGAAGTCACAGTAACTATGTAGTCTGAATGGAGGTTGAAGACTTTATCCTGAGTTAATAAGTCCATCCTGATGTGGAGTTCTGGTGGCCTAGTAGTCGTGGTAAGAAGCTGCACTGTAATGCCTAAGGCATGCAGTTCAAATCCACCAGCTGCTCTACAAGATAAAGATAGGCAATCTCCTGTGCAATGAACTGCCTCTGAGAACCTACTGGAGGAACAGCTGTGGGTTGGTTCCGACCCAACAGCACACAATAATACCACGAGAACATAAATGTTGGATGACCTCATTTGTTGTTGTTGGTTGTTACTTGCCATTGAGTCACTTGTGATTCATAGCGACCCTATGTACAAGAGCTCTAATCCCCACTCTATCCTGTGCCAACCTCATTGTCTGACACACCTACTGTCATTACTCCAGTCATGGAATTGATCCATCTCATCGAGGGTCTTCCTCTCCTGCGCTGTCCCTCCACTCTGCCAAACATGATATCCCTCTCCAAGGAATGGTCCCTCCTTGTAACATGCCCAAAGTATGTCAGCTGAAGCTTCCGAATCCTTGACTCCAAGCA
>NW_006399775.1:13403122-13404580 GCF_000299155.1 Elephantulus edwardii
TGCATAACGCAGGTTATTGATGAATCCTCCACCAATCCTGATGCCACATTCCTCAAAAGTCAAAGGTATAGATACAGACCACCAACTCATATACAAGTTCAAGCTGAAGCTGAGGAAAATTAAACCAAATCCACAGGAGCCAAAATATGACTTTGAGTCTATCCCACCTGAATTTCAGAACCATCTCAGCAACAGGTTTGAGGCCTCGAACACTAATGAGTGAAGACCAGATGAGCTGTGGGAAGATATCAATGATATCATCCAGGAAGAGTGCAAACGGTCATTGCAAAGACAGCAGAGGAAGAGAAGAACAAAATGGATGTCAGAAGAGACTCTGAAAATTGCACTGGAGCGCAGAGAAGCCATAGCAGAAGGAAGAATTTAAGATACTAAAGAGTTGAATAGAAGATTTCAAAAGGCAGCATGGGATGGATGACAAAGTAAAATATTACAATGAAATGTGCAAGGAGTTGGAGTCAGAAAATCAAAAGGGCTGAACTCGCTCAGCATTCCTTAAGCTCAAGGAACTGAAGAACAAATTCAAACCTCAAGTTGCTGTAAACAAGGGTGCTTTAGGAAAAATATTAAATGATCCAGGAAGTATTAAAAGAAGATGGAAAGAATATACTGAGTCACTGTATCGAAAGGAGTTGGCAGACCCAGAAGAATTTCATGAAACAACATATGAGCAAGAGCCTATGGTGATGAAGGAAGATGTTCAGGCTGCTTTGAAGGAAATGGCAAAAAAAAAAGGCCCCAGGAATAGATGGTATCCAGTTGACATATTTCAGCTCACAGATGCTGCTCTGGACATACTCACCAAGTTGTGCGAAGAAATCTGGAAAACAACTACTTGGCTGACTGGAAGAGATCTCTATTTGTTTCCATCCCAAAGAAGGGTGACCCAACAAAGTGTGGAAACTATAGTATAATATCCTTCATTTCACATGCAAGCAAGATTCTACTGAAGCTTATCCAAAAACGACTGGAAGAGCACATCAGCAGAGAACTGCCAGAAGTCCAAGCTGGGTTTAGAAGGAATCGTGGTACGAGGGATATTGTAGCTAATGTTAGATGGATCTTAGCAGGGAATACCAGAAGAATGTATATCTGTGTTTCATTGACTATGTAAAGGCGTTTGACTGTGTGGATCATAACAAACTGTGGCTGACTCTGAAAAGAATGGGAATCCCACAACACTTCATCGTGCTAATGAGAAACCTATACTTGGACCAAGAGGCAGTCATCAGAACAGAGCAAGGAAACACCGCCATGGTTCAAAATTGGGAAGGGCGTACGCCAGGGAGGTGTCCTGTCTCCATACCTTTTCAACCTGTATGTAGAACAGATTATACGGGAGGCGGGTCTCTATGAAGAGAAATGTGGGGTCAAGACTGGTGGAGGATCTATCAACAATCTGCATTATGCAGATGACACAACCCTGCTTGCTGAAACTGA
>NW_006399775.1:13405314-13429160 GCF_000299155.1 Elephantulus edwardii
GTTTACTAGTGTTTACCAAACATGGGAGGGAAGGGAAAAGGAGCAGTTACTATTTATGAAGTATTTTCATTTATGGTGAATGAAAAACTGCACAGCTTATTAGTCTAAGTGTTGTCTTTCTTTAAAAAATAAAATGGTGCAGCCATTAAAACCTTGCAAATGGTCATCAAAGACAGAATTGGTTTGTATTTATCTGCAGCAACAAAGGAATGAGAGTTTGGAATAGCTCTTTTAAGAAGTATCTGTATAGGATTGCAGGGGCAACAGAAACTTGAAAGATTTTATAGGAATTATAAGGATAACCAGTTTATTTTAATGGAGAGGAAAACTGACAATGGGTGAGAATGCTTGTACAACTTAACATTGTAATCATTGTCACTTTGTGTATACATATGTAATTTGTTGAATTATATAAATTCTACAAAATATGAGCAAGAGGCAATGGTGATAAAAGAAAAAGGTCAAGCTGCTCTGAAAGAATTGGCAAAAAAACAAGTCCCCATGAATTGATGGAATACCAATTGACATGTTTCAACAAACAGACGCTGCCCTTGGCAGGCTCACCAGGTTGTGTGTGCCAAAAAATCTCAAGGACAGCTAGTTGGCCAACTGACTAGAAGAGACCGTATTTATACTCATTCGAAAAAAAAGGTGATCTAACAGAAAATAAGAGATATCAAATCATTTTACTAATGTCACATGCAAGCAAATTCCTACTGAAGATTATCCAAAAATGACTAGAACAGTACATTGACAGAGTACTACCAGATGTGCAAGCTGAGTTTAGAAGAGGCCATGGCACTAGGGACATTAAAAACAGTGTTAGATGCATTTTAGCTAAAAGCAGAGAGTACCAGAGAAATTCCTATCTGTTTCATTGACTATGCAATGGCGTTTGACTGTGTCAGTCACAACAAATTGTGGTTAACTTTGAGAAGAATGTGAATCCCAGAACACTTGATTGTGCTGATGCAAAACCCGTACTTGGACCAGGAAGCAGCCGTCAGAAAGATCAAGGAAACGCTGCATGATTCAAAATTAGGAAAAGAGTGCAACAAAAAAATGTGCCCTTTCTCACACCTTTTCAATCTGTATACAGACCAGGTCATTCAGGAGGCTAGTCTTTATGAGGAGAAATGTGGCATCAGGATTGGAGGAAAATTCATCAACAACCTGCTTTAGGCAGATGACATAACCTTGCTCATCAAAACTGAAGAGCATTTGCTGCACAACGTCAAGGACTGTAGTCTTCAATATGAATTGAAGGTTTTCATCAAAAAAACAAAGATTCTCTGCCACATGGGACTCACCCCCTTATGAGGAAATACCCCTGATGAGCTTCAAGGAATTCAACCAGGCCATAGAGCAGCACAATGGCAAGACCATTTTCGCCTATTTTACGGGTTCTAAGGACTGATGCTCAACGTCAAGAAAACAAAGATTCTAGCCACTGGGCCAATTGGCAGCATCAGCATGGATGGTGAAAAGATTGAGATAGTTAACAGTTTTACTTTACTTGGCTCCACTGTCAACACTCTTGGTAACAGCAGCCAGGAAATCAGGAGACGAATTGCATTGGGAAGTCGGCTGTGAGGGACCTCTCAGGAGTGCTGAAGAACAACGATGTCAGGCTGGAGACTAAGGTGTGCCTGATCCGGGCTGTAGTCTTTGCAATTACATGCTATGCATCAGAGAGTTGGACAGTGAATAGGGTTGATAGAAAGAGGATTGATGCCTTTGAGCTGTGGTGCTGGAGACGAGTGTTGAATATATCATGGACTGCTAGGAGAACAAAAAGGTTTGTCCTGGAGAGGGTGAAGCCAGAGCGTTCCCTGGAGTCAAGGATTCAGAAGCTTCGTCTGACATACTTTGGGCATGTTGCAAGGAGGGACTGGTCCTTGGAGAGGGACATCATGTTTGGCAGAGTGGAGGGGCGGCGAAGGAGAGGAAGACCTCTGAGGAGATGGATCGATTCTGTGACTGGAGCGGTGGGAATAAGTGCGTTTGAGATGGCTAGGTTGGCACAGGATAGAACAGCATTTAGAGCTTTTGTACATGGGGTCGCTCTGAGTCTCAAGCGACTCGATAGTACATAACAACAACAAGGACGCCTGAAGGGAAAAGCTGGTGCCCTGACTGTGTGCAAGCTCAACCAGTGGTTTGAGAGGGCCTGAAACATATTAACAAAGGATGTGTTTTCATCTACTGCCAAGTAAGAGAAAAACCTTACTGGAAAGATCCCAACAATGACTTCAGAAAAAAGCTGAAAGTAACCACAGTGCCTACACTACTTAAATACGGAACACCTCAAAACTGGTGGAATCTGAGTTTCTTCAGGCCAGCCTTGTGAAGGTGATATTCTCTGAAGATTAAGATTTAATAATGACAATGGTATCTTAATCTTGCTCTAGAAACTGTGTACTTATTAAATAAACAATGATGGTATAAAAGAAAACAAAGATTCTCACCACTGGGCCAATTGGCAGCACCATCGTAGATGTAGAAGAGGTGACACTGTTAACAATTACAGCTTGCTCAGTTCCATAATCAACACTCTTGGCACCAGCAGTCAGAAAATTAAAAGATGCATTGCAGTGTGAAAATCTGCTGTCAGGGACCTCTCCAGGGTGCTAAAAAACACCAGTATCAGTCTAGAGACTAAGTTGTGCCTAATCCAGGCCATGGTCTTCACAATTACTTGCTATGCATTAGAGAGCTGGACAATGACTAAGAAGAAAAATTGATGACTTTGAGTTGTGGTGCTGGAAAAAGAGCATTGAACATACCGTGTACTGCCAAGAGAATAAGCAGGTCTGTCCTGGAGAACATTAAAAACAAGTTCCTCCTTGGAGACAAGGATTTTGAATCTCTGTCTCACATACTTTGGGCATGTGGCCAGGAGAGACCAGACCTTGGAGAAGGACATTATGCTTGGAAGGATAAAGGAACAGTGCAGGACAGGTAGAGACCCTGGATGAGACACATTGACCCAGTAACTGATAATGAGGGTAGGTGTGTCTGAGGCAATGAGACTGGCTCTGGATAGGGTACGGTTCAGATATATTGTGCATAGGGTTGCTATGAGTTGCAGACAACTCAGTGGCACATAAAAACAATTGTGTATATTCTCAGCAACAGCAAAATAAAATATTTTTTAGAAATATTGTGTATATGTGTATTCTCTGTGTGTATCTTTATAAAGATCACAAGCCCAGTTCCAGTTCCACCATCAGCAGAACAAAGTTCCCTCTTCACTTATGCTATGTACCTGAGTCTAATAATAACCATTTATATTTTTAAAGGGAGCTCTAGTAGCTTACTGGTAAGAAGTTGCACTGCCATCTCAAAGGACTGCAGTTGGAGTCTACCAGCTGCTTCATGGGAAATGGAAAATATTCTCCTGCCCAATTTATTGCTTCTAAAACTCGCCAGTGTGCCAGCTTGAGGTAGTTCCAACTTGACAGTACACAACAACAGCAAATATATTTGGGAGCCCTGGTGGCTTGGTGCTAAGGATTTGTACTGTCAATCTAAAGGCACGTCATTTGGATCCAACACCTGCTCCATAGAGAAAAATGAGCACTGTCCTCTCATGTAATTTACTGCCTCTGAAAACCCTCTGGAGGTTCAGCAAGGAGTCTTTTCCAACTCAGTAGTACATAACAGCAGTATATATTAGGAAAAACTCTAGAAACAAAGCCAATATTTATTATTTTCTTATTTTCATTACTGCAGATTTTAACAAATTTGGAGCAAGGCTTAGCTGAAGATGGGAGCATGAGTAACATTACCCAAGAGAACAGACAAGGTAGGTGGATAAAACCCTTTTATAACTAAGTAACAGTCAAAAGTTATCCGGATATATAGCCCTCCAGAGTTTTTGTTTACATTTTTCATTCTCTTTCATCATCCTTATTAATTTCTTTTTCTAGTAAACCAAGCATTGTGCTCACATGAAGCCCAACTTCTGGCTAATCAAACAAATGTACAAACAAACATGCAATTATAGGCTAAGTGCTTTGTGATTGTAAGAAAACATAGGAAACCATTTCCTCAGTCTAGTCAGAGTAGCCTGGGAAGCCTTCCCCTGTGTGTTACTTTACCTGAAATTTCAAAGACAAATAGGAGTTTACTTGGAGAGTTTGCAGGGCTGAGGGTAAGAATATTCACCCTTTTGGCTAAGGAGGGAGCATTGATACACTGAAAGTCAACTAGGAGAGTGTTACAAATTGAGGCTGAGAAGAAAAACAGTCCATTTCGTGCCGTCTTTATGAACCATGCTAAGAATATTGGGTTTTCTCTTAAAAGCAGATGTCAAGCCTATTCACTGATGTTTGACCCTAGCTGAGAGTTTGTCTTTTCCACTCCAGATATACTAAGAACCTGCATTTTAACAACATCCCCAGGTGATTTGTGTAGGTCTCCAGAATTTATATACTCTATCACATGTCTTTATATAAATGAGAATCACATTGGGATCTTGTGGAAAGATACCTGGAATCTTTTGTAGGTCTTATACATATTTTTAATAATGGTAATTCTGCAGAGGCCTTATACTACCTATCAAAATTTACGTTAAAACTCCTGCCACTACTAATAATAAAATTTGATAAAAAATTTACCTTAAAATTGTGTTTTTTCTTGGCATGCTTAAGAACATAGAGTAATCCTATAATTAAGAACTCAATTTGCCTTTCCGCAATTAAAAATACATTAGCTGCTTATATTCTCATTGTAACATCATTTTTAAGAAGAAATCCTGAATAGTATCCTTTTTAGTGAACATGAAACACATATTGTCTCCACAAATTGCAAATTTACTTTTATTATTTCTGAAGATAGTTTTAGTTTTAATTCTTCCCCAGTTCTGTTATTCTGCTTATCTGTGTGACTCTTAGATTTCCAAGGACTATCTTCTGATAACTAATATCTACCCACCAATTTGCAACAAAACAAGAACCACACTGGGAATAAAATGACATGGCTATCATGTTGGAAAATAGCTGTGACATCCAAAGATTAATGGTCATTCTTCTCCATCAGAAGGAGCCTTAGTGACACATTATAGAATTTCACTGTTGGCCAAAAGGTTAAACCCTCCACCTATTCCTCGGAAGAAAGATTTATAGCCTTGGAAACCCTGGGTTCTTACAGAGTGAGCTTTCTGAGTACATTTGGGGGTTGTAGTTGTTGCCATGTGCCATCGAGTGGGACCTGACTCTGACTAGCTGACCCTCCAGCAGATTTCCAGAGGCAGTAAATTGCGTGGGAGGAGATTGCCCATCCTTCTCACACTGAGCAGCTGATAGATTTGTACCATGTGCCTTTGGAATTCCAGCACAGCGTTTTACCATTAGGCCACCAGAGCTCCCTAACAGGAACCCCAGGTGACTTTATAGATCTAAATCCCTTGGTGATTTTTAGGTAGCTAATAAACACTTTACATATAAGATCCTCATGTATAGATTTCAAAACAGAAAGTCTGTTTTAGGATTTTACTTGAGAATGTATATTGATAAGAATCACAAAATAGACTATTTTTATTTCTATAAATATGTATAGATAAGAATCACCAGAGGGTCTTGTTAAGTTGTTGGTTCTGATTCATCTTCTGGGTGGACATGCAAATTATCATCCAGGCCTTGAACTAGAAGAGTGGGTTCAAAGCCCTGAAAATAGTGTGGACTTGAAGGTGGCCTGCTGGGTAGGGGCCACAGTGCTAACCCGTAGGTGTAGTCTCTGGCAGTTCAAATCTACCAGCTGCTCTGAGGAATAAAGAGGAGCATTCTCCTCCCATGTGTTTTATAGCCTCTGAAAACCCACTGGAGGAAGGAAGCCGTTAACTTGTGGCAGCAGATGGTCAAGGAAGACAGCGCCCCTATAACACTAACTACCAATTGCTGTCAAGCCAGTTTTAACTAATGGCAACCCCATGTAGGCAAGTTTGAAAATGTCCCTAAGTAACATGTATATTTACAGCATACCACTGCTATAATGCTATATATACACACACATACACATATAGAGTATATATAGATTATATAGAGAGTATATATGCTATATACCATATGCAAAGCCTGTTTTATTTTGTATTAATATCATCACCTTCATCATTATCATCCTATCTTTATACCTGTTGCCATGGCTAATCCTCACTAAAACCTATAAACAGATGGGAGAGTAATTATTGATGCTTCCATTTAAAAGATTGTGAAAGTGAGGCCTCCAAAAGATAAGTAACTTGCTGGTAACAAACGCAGAGCAAAACCCTAGAAGTTTTGACTCCCAGATAATAGAGCTCCTTGTATGAAACACCTCCAACCAGCAAGCTCTGCCTACAGGGAAAGACAGTGCCGTGGAACATATTTGCATCTCCCAATGCAGCCCAATGCCCATCCGAGGCAGCTCACCTCATAGGGGTTCAGCTTGGAGAATTTCTCTCCGCTCGCCCTGGTCAGTCTGCTTTCCCAGCCGATTAACTTTTATAGTATTAAGTTACATTACTGCAAGCAGAGGGTCGTCATCATTTACATTGGATTTGCTTTCTTTTCTTTGAGTCCTAAATTTAGAAATGTGGATCTTCGTTGGATTATTTAATCTTTTGTCTGAAGTGAATGCTTGAGGAGTTGCCCTACTGGTTTTTGTAGTTGCATCATTTATGCAGACATTCTATTCCTAGAACCAATTGCAGGCTAGTCCCTATGAGAGGGGCTGTATTTTCTGTCTCACAGTGCAGCTCTGCAGCACATTAAAAATTCTAGGCTAAAACCCAGTGGTGTTAACAAGAGGGATCTTTTAAATCAGAATTCACAGGACCCAATAATTGATAGCTAGAAAGAACCTCTAATTTATTTGTGCACATTCACAAGCTGCTCTTATTTTGCAGCCTCTATTCAGCTGTGGAGGTCACGTCTGGGCCGGGTGATGTACTCTATGGCAAACTGTCTGCTAATGATGAAGGTACGTGGGTGGCAATAACTGCAGAGCTACCATATATTCTCGAATAGGATGTCAGAAGGAAAACTGCAAGGGAATTGCTTGTACATTCTGATAAGAAAAAAGCTTCCATAGTAAATGGAGTGGTTTACCTAAGAAGAGAATGCATTTCAGTAATGGTTTACTTAATAGATAGTTCAGTAAGACACTTGGGGCTAAATTTCCTCTTAATTTATTCTGAGATTTATCAGAATGCAGAATTTACATTTTCAAATTTAATTGTTCAAACATGGATCTAAATGATTTAATTAAATTCATTATTCATTCTCAGTCTCCCTCTCTCTTCTCTGTGTGTGTGTGTGTGTGTGTGTGTGTGATTTGTCTCTGAATTCTATCCTAGGAAGGTCTCCTTTTGTTCTGTCTTAGAGACTTTTTTTCCCTTGCTTGATGTTTTGATTGATGCTTATGACATCTAAAGACAGGCTTCCCCACAAGACCTAATTCTGAGGACTTCACCCCAGCTTTCAGCCTCCTAAGGAAGCAGCTTAGAAATAAAAGAGGCTGAGCTGAGCTTGTCAGTCATTTGTTTTTACCAGTCTATTCTCTTCCTCTAAGCCAACCCTCCCCAGTTTATGCAACCATGTTTTTGGCTTTGTTTGAAAGCTGCAGCAACCCACGCCTGTGCTCACCTCCAGCCCTCGGAATCAGTATGTCCTGATGCTAAGCGGGTGGCCCAGCCTGCCAGCTGTAGGGACTGAAAGCTTAATGCTGCTGGAGGAATCAATTAGCAGCTGACGCCCCAGAGCAGCACTATTAACACCTTCTGGGCTATTATAAGACTGAAATCAGAACTCCTCCCACACTCCCAGTTTTCAGGCTGCCCAAGGTCATTCTGAGCTTGATTTTCAGTAGGACAGAGCAGACAATTTACCAAATGCAGAGATACGCTCAGAGGGTTCCATTTTTTAACCCCGACATGGCAGCCTCAGTCATTTTCTAGATTGACCCCCTCCCTCAGCAGCCTTCTAAGATGATCATGTCCTTAGGCACGCCTGGGAGAGGAGTTAGGTATAGATATAAATTCATAGCTATAAACAGCTCATCCATTCCATCAAGAAAGAACAATTCCCTAAGAAGATATGTGGCTTGCATCCAGGCTTTAGAGCAGGCGGGCTGTGAGTGCACAGAATTCCCATCCTTGTGCTCCCTGGTTTCTCTGCATCCTTCTGTATTTGCCTAATACTGGAAACATGGGCAGAAATTTTCAGACAAGCATGCTCATTTTCTGTAGTAAGTGACCTTGAAGCAGCTTTTTCACATCTGTGAGCTTCAGACTCCGCCTTTAAAATGAGGAAAGAGAACTCCCTCCCCGCTTTTCTGTGTAGCACTCCTCTCTTTCAGCACCCTAAAGGGCTTTTAAGACATTTTGGGTTCTTTCTCAGAACATTTCTATTGTCACTGTGTTTTTCCATCAGTCTCCACATGTGTAAGATAATTTCTGGTAAGGTTAGTTGCCTACATGGTGTTTTTCTTTCTCATCCTTTTCTTTCTTTACATCCCCTTCCGCTTCCTCTCCGTCCTTCCCCAGCATTCCCCAGCATTCGTTTGATTTCTTCAGCAGGTCTTGGCCAGCTCTAATAAAAGTAGCAAGCCCAGCACCCTTCAGCCGTCCTGTAGGCACACTGTTTGCTCAGGTGGCTGTTGCTTCCTCAACAATTTAGCCTTTGGCAATAAACGCCTAACTAATTATACCATGATGGTCTTGCTCTCTTCTGCCCATTCAGAAGCAGTTCATGTTCCCTAAGCATCCATATTTTAGCCGACTTTGAAATATCCCACTCAGCAATCTGAACATTCTACGGTAGAACCCATCACCCCTAAAAGCCATTTTCAGTGATCCTGAAATTCAGCCAGCTTTCAGAACATTATTTTGAAAAAAGAAAAACTGAAGAACAAATTATAAATTCTCCATTCTGTCGTGTCATTAAATCATAGAGCTACGAATCCTCAGATTCAGGTTACCTATTTCACTGATGGACTCTTTTTTGCCATTTTAAGATGCATTAATAGAAAAAAAATAATAATCCTTTTCTCTGTCTTACTCAAATAGTAACACATCAAAAGTCTTCAACCTATATTATTGGCACTCGCTACAAAACTATGTTCAAAAAATACTTGTACAATGAATACAATTTCATTTGAAAGTTTACATGAATCTCATTTCAATGGGTAAAAAAAGGAGTGGAAAAAAAATCATAATTAAACCAACCCAAGCACATGCAGTCTGTTGCCATCTAGTGAAGGTACACAATATTGCAACATCATGTCCTACTGTACATGTAATTTAATTACATTATCTGTATGGGCTAACAGTGAACTAATGTGCCATTTTATTATTCCAAAAGCATTCTTATTACAGTGAAATGAGTATTCATTTAACTTTTTAATGATGTTGTTGTTAATGTCATCGAGTTGAGTACGACTCATAGTGTCCCTCTGAACAAAAGATCTGAACCCTGTTCTATCCTGCGCCATCCTCACACTTCCTGACACATAAGAGCCCATTGCAGCAGTCACCGTATCATTCCACCTGGTTGAATCTTCCCCTCCTTTGCCAACCCTCAATTTATATGCTTCAGCCTCAAATATCTGCGTTACAAACTATATAAACACAGTTGCACGCATCTGAAACCCTTGAAAAGTTTGACCAGTCTCATGCTTAGAGTGTTATTTTAATATCCTTAGATTTCACAGTTGCATTGAGGCGCTGACACTAAGCAAGCCGTATGCGTGCACTCGCGTTCTTCACGTGTGCCTCAGCCTGCCCTGTGCTGTGCTCCGCCGGAAGTGCGCCTCCCTCAGCTTGTCCTTGATTCTTCGCAAAGTGCATAGCGCCACCATTTTGACTTTTCATGCAATTTAAAGGCGAGTGCAACTGCATAAATCACCTTCTTTCTTGTTTAAATTACACTACACTACATTCTTGCTTAAATTATACTCTCTGGTTGCAAAATGATTGTTAAATCTCGTTTCACAGCCACTAAACAAGAGTAGCTGCTGAAAGGAAAAAGAGTGAAGATTGAACTCACATAGGTTTGTCCCTTTAAGCAAGTCATTCATATCTTTTTTTTTTCAGAGCCAAACCTGTATGATCTGTAAATTACGCTCTCTCTGTAGAGCTAGTTTTTATACATTTTCCCTTCAAGTGGCCATATTTCCTCAACTTTCAATAAATAAACTATTTTATTAAATAGTAATCAACTTAAGGAGGCTCCCTAACACAATCATGCTCTGGTTTATTAAATGATAGGCCCCTTGAAATGTGCCAAAATGCATTCCACCTGGTTAGAGCTGAGCTGCCTGGGCAGACTTCCTGTTCCAGCCTGAGGGACCAGCCATCCGTAACTGTCCAGACTAGTAGGAGTGCTTCACCAGGCAGGGGTGGCATTCCCCTCCATCCTTGTTGGAGGACGTTCATCCCTGTGTTCCTATTCCTTTCTGTCATCTGATCTGCTTTGTCTAGAGTTCACCTTTCCACATGGCTCCTAAGTGTTGGATCCTGGGAGTGCAGCATTTTCATCAACAGTAAAATAACTTCTTCCATTAGGATAATTGCTTGGTTTTTTGAAAACCTGCCCTTTCCGGCATCAAATTATCTTGAGAAGCAGCCATTCCTGACCTAGAGAACTGAAAGAAAAAGTTGTTAAAGTAATGGCACAGGTTTCTAGGCCCTGATTGCACCTGCTAGAAGGGATTGCTGGAGTTACAGCTACAGCAACACCTGCTAAAAGCAGGCACTTCACCTTACAGCCCCCACACCCCCTCACTGTCTCAAATAGTGAACCATCTTAGCAGAGAGTGTAATTACAGTGACTAGAAGCACAAGGCAGAGATTTGTGCACGTACACTGGGCATGACCCAGTGACAGTAAAGCACTAATTTTTTTTAAGTCATAATTTGACTTAGTTTAGATATAAACTCTAAATAAGGGACATGTGTTAAATTTTAAGAAATGGGCACCATTGCAGTGGATGCTGTCTGATGCTCTTTTGGCCAGCCAGCCCTCCCCCCAGGGAAATCTCAGCACTACTACGGCAGCTTGTCTCTCCTTCCCTGCCTTACAAGTTACCTATTTTTCAGAGCAGCCAGGACAGAGGTTGCCCACATGGTAGCCAGTGACATGATGCCCTCAAGATAAAGACAGTGTCTCTTCGGCACCAAACCTTTCCAGGGCAGAACCACACTCTTGAGTGCAGGTCCTGAAGCTGCAATAAAGATGCCACAGTCATCTTCAGCTGTACCTTAAGTATTCCAAGGGTTTGGGTATTGACCAAAAAACAGTATTACTAGCTCGAGTAAGGCCTCTCACAGTAGGCATGCACTCACAAGCGTGCACAAAATCAGACATGGGATAGCCCTGCCCAAGTCAGCACTGACAGATCGAAAAGGAGTAGAAAAAGAAGACTAAGGTATGTGCCGTCTGGCTCCTTGTGAGCAGTGCGCCTTGAATAAAATTAGTTTTAATGAGCTGCACTTGAGTGTACTAGACTGGAGAGAGTCTTTTAATTTTTTTTTTCCTTTCTGCCAAACTGAAATTTTACTCGTTGTCTCTTTCTTTTTAACATCCCAATTAGCACCCTGGTAACTACAAGTTCCAGTTTGGATAAAATTGAAAATGTAGAAAAGAAAGATCTGTGCTAAGACTTTTATATGAGTAAATTAGGAGGAAAACCATCATTGTCCATATTGCTGACCATGGAATAGAACTAAATATGATACTACACAATTTAGTGTAGTATCTGATACATATAACTTGATAAATATTATTATCATTCTTTAAAAAAACAACACAAACACTGAATGTGTTAGCAAGCTTCAGATGGGACTGACAGTTGTGGCCCATGTGTCATTAGCATGACACTCTCCTTCTGAGTCTTAATTTTCTTATACAGTAAATTCCCAGGTTACAGATATTTGAACGTCTAATTTATAAACAACTCGCACTTGTTCTTCAATTATGTAAATTTGTCCTCACTTTGAAACAAACCATCCTCTACTCCAGTAAATTCTACATCACATTTACTACATCACTGGCTACACGTGCAGCTTTTCAATTCTTGCAAAAACTTCAAGCCTTTTTTTTGTGTGTGTGTGTGACTTGCTTTATTGCAATATTAGCTTTTTGTGTAGTTGTTCGGAGATGATCCTGCAGAATCCCCAAGGTACGCTTGCACTTTATTATATGGTGGACCCATCTACCTTCTCCCGGGTCTTCAGCTGCAGAACGTCAAGCCTTTTGTTGCATTAAAAAAAAAACACCAAACCAATTGTCATCAAGTCAATTCTGACTGACACATAATGACCCTGTGGCAGACTAAGAACTGTCTCACAGGCTTTCCAAGGCTGTATACTCATTATGAAAACACAACAGCTAGTAGTTTTGAAACACTGACATTTTGGTTAGCAGCTAAGCATAAATCACGGAGTCACCAGGGCTCCTTTTTTGTGCTGAAGACCAAGCAAGAACTGTATGGACTTGTTCCATTTTACCTACAAATTTACTTTAAAGACACACATAGGAACGGATCTAATTAGTAACCCAGGTGCTGCTTGTGCATAAAAAAAAGTGAATGATGTCGAGCTTTCTTACTTTGGGATCAGTAGGGCTTTCCTTCACCATCAGCCAGATATCTAGTATGGGTTCTGTGGGTGAGGGAGGCGAACAAATGCTAAGATGAATCCAGCACAATCCTTGCCCTGGAGGCATGGATACAGAAACCAGTTGTTGGAGTGTAGAGAGTGCTACTTTATGAGAATCAAATAAGATCTGTAGATAAAAGTGTTTTGCAAAGAATACAAATGCCAGGTACAATAGCTGGTAGCTCTCTTTTATATGTTCCTATGTAAATAGTTCTAAAACATCAAGAATTTCTTAAATACTTTAGAGGAAGAATATTCAAGTAGGTTAGCATGATCTAGAATTTTATGTTGACTCCCTCAGCTAAATAGTTCTGTTGGAGTAGGGGAGAGTTCATTTGTTTACATTTAAGGATTTTATCTCAATTGCTGGCATAGGATATTTTTAATTAAGGGGCACTATTAATATGCATCTGAGAAATGAACAATGGGATGACAGAAAACAAATTGATGCCTTTGAGCTGTAGTGTTGGTGAAGAGCACTGAATATCCCATGTACAGTCAAAAGAACAAATAGGTATGTCTGGGAGAAAGTGCAGTCTGAGTGCTCTTTGGAAGTGAAGATGGCGAAGCTTTGTCTCTCATCCTTCGGGCATGTTGCTTTTCCTTGGAAAGATGCTTGGAAAGGTGGGAATGTCAGTGAAAGAGAAGAAGAACCCTCTACCAGGTGAATTGACATGGTGACTATAGCAGTGGGCTCAAGTGTGTCAGAGATTGTGAGGATGGCACAGGACAGGAAAGGGTTCAGATCTGTTGTTCTTAGGGTTGCTATAGGTTGTACTCAAGCTTGACAGCAGCTAACAACAAACAACAACATCAGTACATTTAGCATATGAATTTCGGGGCAAAATCTCACTCATTCACTTGATTTTGTCAGGAAAGAAGGAGATCCACAACTCATTTGAAATATTAATACTAGCTTAGAAGATGGAAGCAGACAGACACACATTTGTAAGTAAAGGACTAGAAGTGACCCAGCTAGTCTCTCAGTGAGAAGACTAATTTTACTTACATTACAAACAAGGAGCCCTAGTTACAGTGGTTAAGAATTCATCTACTAATAGGTTGGTGGTTCAAACCCGCCAGGGACTCCAAGGGGAAAAAACCACCTAGATTACAGCCTGGGGAGCTCTGGTGGCTTAGTGGTAAGGAATTGTATATTTAAAGCCATGTTGTTCAAATCTACCAGCATCTCCTCAGTAGAAAGGTGAGCATTCTCCTTATGTGTCATTTACAGCCTCTGACAACTTGCTGGACGGTCAGCCACGAGACAGTTCAACTCAACAGTCCATAACAGCCTAGGAAGCCCTATAGAGCCGTTCTGCCCTGTACATTATGGGTCACAATCTACAGCATATACCAACATAATAGGAAAAGATCTACAGCATATACCAACATAATAGGAAAAGAGTGGATAGATAATGAATACTGCATTAGAACAGATGAGGAGAACTGTCCAAAAGAAATACATGTATGACAACAATTTGGAACAAGGCGGGGCATTGCAGGGTGGGCTGGGGGAGGGGGATGGATTGAGGCAGAAGAAGATACGCAACAATGGGGGGGAAATCTTTACTGAAAATCAAACCTAGAATCCTGGTTTGATATTGCTGTCAGGAGAAAGCTTGCCACTTACCTCATAGACCAGGTGTCTTATACTGGATGCTCGGATTCTCTGCTATCACATATGTTAATATTTTCTCTCTTTATATATTTGTGTTCTTCTAAATGTGTAAAAGTAAAACAGAGCGAGCTCTCGAACTTTAAAAAATGCCTTTTCGTTTTCCTTTCTGTAGGACTATGTGCTTGCTGTGGACGCCTATCATTCCGTAATCAAATATTACCCAGAGCAGGAGCCTCAACTGCTGAGTGGGATTGGACGCATTTTCCTTCAGGTACACATTACACTAAACGAGAGAGTGAAAATGGATAGTCTGTCAAGAGGTTGGTTTTGACTCTTATTAATTCTCCATAAGAAATGTTGCTGTTATGTGCAGTCGAATCGACTATGACTCATAGTGACCCTGTGCACAGTAACTCTGAACCTTGCCCTATCCTGAGCCAATCTCACCGTCTCTGACACCTCCAATACCCCAGTTACTGTGTCAATCTAGGGTCTTCCTCTCCTTCTTGTCCCTCTACCCTTCCAAGCATGATGTCCTTCTCAAAGGATGGGTCTCTCCTGGCAACATGTGCAAATTATGTAAGAGAGAGCCTCAGAGTTCTTTGTTCCAAGAAGCAACCTGATTCCATGCTCTCCAGGACAAACCTGTTTATTTTGGCAATGTTCAGCATTCTTCTGCAGCACCACAGCTCAAAGGCATTGATTCCTGTTCTATCATCTTTAGTCATTGTCCAGCTCTCTGATGCATAGCAAAAAATTGTGAAGCACATGGCCTGAATCAGGCGCACCTTAATCTCTAGACTGACTTCATTCAACATTTCTCTAACCATGGACAAGTTTAGTTCCTTGCCATACATAGTCTTGAAGGAACACTGGTGGCCTCCTGGTAAGAGTCTGTGCTGCAGTCACAAAGGAATGTGGTTCAAATCCACCAGATGCTCGGAGAAGAAAAATGGGCAGTCTCCTGTGCAGTTAAAGTACCTCTTCAAATCTGCTGGAGTGTCAGCTGTGAGTTGGTTCTGAGTCGTCAACAACCACCATAGTCTCAGTGTGTTAGACTATTTGTTGGCCTTAACAATAGAATTGTAAAGCTAATTGCTAAATGTACATTTTGTGTAGATTTTCATCTGAGACTCACTGAAACTGATTACTTTATAAGCTTCTCTGTTTCATTGACAAAATTATTGACAAAACCATAATGAGTTTTATTTCATGTCAACTTATAATAAAGCAACTCACCAGTATTTTTATTAAAAGAGCGTTTAAGTCCATGTCCACTAGTTAAAGGAAAGTGCATGTTTGAGGAGCAAGCTCAATCATGAAAAAGCTAGGAACAGTACTCTCTTTGCCAGGAACATCAAGAAAATTGAAGCTGGAAGGTATTTTCCTGGAATTTGGGGTCCTTAGTTATAACGAGTCCCACTGTCCATCACAGTGTAGTCCTCCCACCCTAACCAGCTTTGGATAATTATCCACAAATTCTTCAAGCTCGTGTTCCCATCATTCTCTACCTCCTCCTCCTCCTTTAAGGGTCTCTGACATGCCATCCCAAAACTAAAAATGGAGAAAGGAAGAGTGAGAAAAACCCAGTCAAAAAGAAATTACTCAAGCACTGTACTGAACTTTTAACCTATAGGTATTATTAATCCTATTTTACACTGAGACTTTCAAATGATTAAGCTGTCCAAGGTCAACACAGGTAATGCCTACCAGAGGTCACATGGATATTGCTGGAAAGAAATTTGAATATTACTTGCCTGACCCTAAAAGGAGTGCTGGTGGCCTAGCCTGAAGGGAGTTGAGTTGCTAACCCAGGGCACTGCCTCTGTGGCTGTTCACATCCACCAGCTGTTCAGAGAGAGAAAGATGGGCAATCCCTTCCCACATAATTTACAGTTTAATAAACCCAGTGAAGGGTGAGCTGTGAGCTGGTGCTGTCTTGACAGCAGTGAGTGAGACCTAAGATCTTAGGATTCTCGTAAGTTATTGTTGTCAGTTGTTGATTCTTCCATTGCCATCCTCCACAGTAACACAGACACACACAGTCACACACGCACATACACACCATCACTCGGAAGCATGGGTAGCAGAAGCAGTAGGATCAAAGAAGAAAAGCTGGATTCCTATTCAAGGTATCATGGTAGCACACAGGTGCCATGCTCTAGGGGAAAAGACCTGGTGATCTGCTCCTATGAAGATTACAGCCCTGGAAACGCGATGGGGCAGTTCTGTCATCTAGAGTCATGATGAGTGTGAGTTGACTTAACAGCACAATACAACAGCATGGGCTCATCTTAGTCATGAGCTTATAGATACTATATCATAAAGGTTTAGGAACAGACAAACCTAAATTTAAATCTGGCTCTGAACTAAACCTGCTGTGTGATACCAGAAAAGTTATTTAACTCTCTGAGCTTCAGTTTTTTCATCCATCTATAAACCAGGAATAAGTACAACTATCTCATAGAAGTATTGTAAAGACTACATTAAATAATTCATATAAAAATATGGACCCTAAATAAATTTTAAAAAAATATGGACCCAGGCCTGAAAGACAGAAGCTACTCAATACATGTTACTAGTGTCATGATTGTTGTATTATTCTATGATTGTGATAATATTATATATACTCTAATTCTTCACTGCTCTGGAGGATCTAAACAAACTCCAGAGTTTTCTTTCTGAACATTAATTTGCACAATGCAAGAAATATGTTTCACATTCATGTAAGAATTCTGTTTGTGTGGGGGGTTTTTTAAGATATGGAAGAGTTTGCTCCTTTATTAGCAATCATTTATTTAACATCACCAGGGATACTGATGATCAGGCTTGATCATGGAGGCCCTGGAGCTTTGGTTCTTCAAGAGGAACGTCTAGGGACTAAATTCCTTAAGGTTGTTGTTCTGTGCCCTCGAGCTGACCAGACTTATAGCTGACTCTCTAGCGGGTTTTCAGAGGCAGTAAATTGCACAGGAGGATATTGCCTGTCATCCTGTAGAGCAGCTGGATTTGAACTGCATGCCTTTGGGATTGAAGTACAGCTTCTTAGCACTCAGCCACCAATATTTAGCATCTAAAGTTTTCTTTAATATCCTTATCTGGCTTCACGCGTTACCAGCAAGCCAGAACTGACTCACAATTGACTCTCCAACAGCTTTTCACAGGCAGTATATTTAAGAAGAGGAGATTATCCATCTTTCTCCTGTGGAACAGCTGGTGGGTTCGTACTATCTGCCTGGTTTTGCAGTGCAGCTCTTTGCCAGCTAAGTTTGTAAATGTAAAAAATAGGAGGGACAGCACAAGAGAGGAAGGCCTTGGACGAGATGGATTGACTCAGTAACTTGGGTAGTGGGGTAGATGTGTCAGAGACAATGAGGTTGGCTTAAGATAGAGCAGGGTTCAGAGCTGTTGTACAAACGGTCACCATGAGTTACAAGCAACTCAACAGCACATAACAGCAGCAACAAAGGGAATCTATAAATGTTCACTCTTGTTAGGTTTTAGTTTTGTGACATTGAGTTAGGTCTTTGTATGGCCATGAATTTTTACTTTGTGGAAGAAAGGCAAAAGGAAAACTGTTATCTTGCCTCCTAGAATGCCCTCAAAAGAATAACTATTGGAGTTTTATTTTATCAGTCATGAACTATTTTTTTCATGAAGTTTTCTTACGGCTGGTTTTACTCTTGGCAAAGTATTTTAATTTTGTGTTTACCTACAAGGAGGAGACTGAATTTCCAACCAAGTTCACAATTCTTAACCCTTTATGACATCTCTGGAACACTATATCATGAGTACTACATCAGAACTTCTCAATATAATCTTACTCATTTGACTACTATATTGCTATCTTTCAGCATCATAGAGAATTATACCTCCAATAAATTAATACTTCACTAGAATGGAACAACATGCTATCTGAAAATTTTGAATGTGAGGAAAAAAGATGCAGACCACCAAGCCAGTTTTGTCCTCAAAGGTGATGGAACCTCTTAAGAAAACAGAGATCCATGACAAAATGTGGTGATCATCAAACACAACCAATTTCTTAATGTAGCCTATTTTATCTTATGTCAGCAATCATTTCAGGGTATCTTGTTAGTCGTTCTTGTTGTTATGTGCCGTCGAGTCACTTGCAACTCATAGAGACCCTATGTACAAAAGCCCTAAACCCTGCTTTACCCTGTGTCAACCTCATTGTCTCTTACACACCTACTCCCACTACCCCAATCACTGGATCGATCCATCTCATCGAGGGGCTTCCTCTCATATGCCGTTCCTCCACTCTCCCAAACATGATGTCCCTCTCCAAGGACTGATTCCTCCTTGCAACATGCCCAAAGTATGTCAGACGAAGCTTGAGAATCCTTGACTCCAGGGAACAGCCCGGCTTCACCCTCTCCAGGACAAACATATTTGTTCTTCTGGCAGTCCGTGGTGTATTCAGCACTATTCGCCAGCACCACAGCTCAAAGGCATCACTTCTCTTTCTATCATCTCTAGTCACTGTCCAGCTCTCTGATGGATAACAAGCAATTGTGAAGACTATAGCCCGGATCAGGCCCACCTTAGTCTCCAGCCTGACGTTGTTGCTCTTCAGTACTCTTGACAGGCCCCTGACAGCTGACTTTCCCAATGCAATTTGTCTCTTATTTTCCTGGCTGCTGTTACAAGAGTGTTGACTGTGGAGCCAAGCAAACTAAAACTGTTAACTATCTCAGTCTCTTCCACCATCCATACTGATGCTGCCAATTGGTCCAGTGGTGAGAATCTTTGTTTTCTTGATATTGAACTTCAGTCTGTATTGACGGCTGCAGTCCTTGACCTCCTGCGGCAAGCGCTTCAGGTCCTTCTCAGTTTTAGCAAGCAGGGTTGTGTCATCTGCATAACATATATTGTTGATGATTCTTCCACCAATCCTGATGCCACATTCCTTGTCATACAACCCAGCATCCTGGATGATCTGTTCTTCATACAGATTGAAAAGGTATGGAGACAGAATACATCCCTGACAGACCCCCTTCCCAGTTTTTAACCATAGAGTGTTCACTTGCAAAAAAAAGTGTTTCTAATAGCTGGAGTGGTCTAGATAGATAAGGAGTTGTGCTGCCAATCAAAAGGCACATAGTTTGAATCCACCAGCTTCTCTGAGGGAAAAAGATGGGCAAGCTGAAAAATCTCCTGCTGGGTCTGGAAAATCTACTTCTGGGTCAGCTGTGAGTTGGTTGTAACTTAACGGCACATACTAACAACACTAGCTAAATAATGTCAAAAAAACTACTGTGAAAACTGCTTTTATGCAATGTGCTGCATTAAAGTTTATAGTACATGATCCCTTGGAGGTAACATGGTGATTTGAATTCACAAGTCCTAACTTTTCTTGATCATAGATTTTGATGAGGAAAGTGTCCCAAGATTTTGATGAGATGGCTGGGGCACAGGGCTTAGTTTAAGCTGCCCATGCCATTTTGCACTGAGATAAAATCTGGCCTCTGAGAGCATGGGCTTCTACCTGTAGAATTTACTCATTCTTAACTTTTCTTCTGAACTAGTTTGTGCTTCAGGATAATCCATAGGTAAGTCAACCATAATCTAGACAGAGCCTGTGACTAAGTATTGTTTTAGCTGTTGAAATTTCAACTGCAGTTTGTTTGACATTGGTAAAGAATTTTTTGAGGGAAATGAAACATGAAGACTCTAGCTTGTAGCTGATCCACAGCCAGATTTCTAAATGGTCCATGAGGAGCATCACCAATATAACCTGAGACCTAACCTCTTGAGGTTTATTGCCTGGGTTAAAGCTTACAAACTGCAAAAGCTACTCAATACATTTTTCTCACCTCATGGGTGGTTTTGCAGAGGGCTACAGAGGCAGGGCCTGAGTGTACACTGTATACACACAGAGCTGAACTACTGGTGATTTCATTACATCATATTCACAATCCCCCCTCAAGCTCCATCCTCACAATCAGCTTCAGATCCTTGTCAGCTTAATGGCCTCATTGCCTCCAGCTTCTGCTAGCTCTAATTCATCCCGCAGTCTACTGCCAATTAGTCTTTCTAAATGCAGCTCTCTTCCCTGTCATCTCTGGTCAAAGATCCTTAATAGTTACCCATTACCTGTCAGATAAACCACCAACTTAAGCCAGCATTCGAGGTTCTTCAAAATTTGGTCCTAACTTACGTTTTACAGTTTTATTTTCTTTTTCTGCACTGCTCCTTCGTGTCTTTAATCCTCGCACCAAACAAATAATTTGCTGATCTCTTGTTAAATACCATGCTTCTTGTTTTATTGTTATATGTGTTATTCTCTCTACTTCAAACCCTTGTTCCTTTGGCTGTCTGAATCCTTCAGGGCTGAACTAAAGGATCTCCACAAAGTCTCCCTGACCTTTCCAATAAATTCTTTGTCCTTAACTTCTTCTTCAAGTTATCTATGAGAAATAAGAACTAATGGTTATGAGTTAGGATTTTGGAATAGGACAAAAGTGAGAGAATCCTCGCTAACCCCACCATTTATGGCTCTGTGACTACTCTGGTTGAGGTATTTAATCTTGCTAAGCTTCCATGTCCTCCTCTATAAAATGGTCATAATAATATTATCCAGAGGATTATGGTGAAAATTAAATGACCTAATTAATATGAAATACCTTGAATGGTACTTGGGACATAATAAGAGCTCAATAAACATTACTTGAAGATTTGTATATGTCTTGCTCTTCTACAGTTCTTAACAATGGAATCATATTTCATTCCTTGATTATTTTTTTTACACAGATCCCAGTGTAAGGGCTGGACACTAAAGTCAGCTGGAGGAGAAAAAAACGTCCCTATTCAAAATTACATTTAAAGATTCTTTAAGACAGTTTGGAGTCTTCAGTTCCGTATGGCAATATCAAAATACAGTAAGACGGGTGAACCTGTGAGCTAGACAATAGGAAAAAAATACAGAATAGTCCAAATGCATATACCTGGATATTCAGCGTGTATTTAAGATGACGACGAACCCATATGCATTTCTGTTAGACTGAACACTATTCATTTTTTAATACTAAGTTTCTCAGTACAGGTTTTTTTCAAATTATGTTTTCTTTACAATGATTTGTACTCACTACTATCTATTTTTTGTTTGAACATCTTATTATACAGTATTAATGTATTGCATAGGAAGTCCCAGTATGTAATTTGTTGATGTTACCATTTTCTGTTGTTCACTAGAGCAAATGATCAGAGATCAGATTTATAAATATATAGTAATAACTTTATTAAAAGGGGGGAGGGGAATAATGAAAATTTTCTTAAGAAGAGATACCTGACTTATGTCAGAACCAGTTTACAACAGTGTCTTCAAAATGGAACCCCATCATACATAGGGGATTATCTCTGTAGGTTGAAAGACTTGTTTTACAGGATTATAATTGAAAGTGACAATGAAATTATATAGGTCAAAACAGGAAGAGATTTAGATTGGATTATGAACTTCTTTAGATTATAAAGAAAACTCCTAAATTAAATATATATATATATATCTTGGTTTCATAAAACTGCTGTAACAAAATACCACAAGTTAAGCAGCTTTGAAGAACCAAAGTACCCTTTTTATCCTTTTCACAGTTCTACAGGCTGAATGTCTGAATTAAGGATTTCAGCAGAATCATACTTTCTCCACCTTCTCTACATCCTTGTGTCTTCCAGTTTCTAGGAACGCTAAGTATTTCTTGTCAGCCCTTAGTTTTTAGATAGATTTTCACATACTGTCTTTGGTCCCTTTCTGTGCATATCTGTAACTGCTCTCTGTTTTAAGTACGTCCATGCTATTCCAGTATGACATACATATTATAACAGCTCCACAGAAAAACTCTTATTTCCCAAATAAAGTCACACTCAGAGATATAGAAGTTATGACTTAAAGATTTTTAGGGGGATGACAACTCAATTCATAACCCTTAGGTAGACTACAATGTATTTATAGAAGAAAAACTGAAATTGAATGAACTTTTTACAAATCTTAAAGGCATAGAGCATAGAAAAAAGTACTTTCAACTCACAGAGAACAGACACTTGTGGGGAAAAAAAAGCATTCAGATAAGCATAGGTGACTTTTCTGTTACCTTTAATTCTCCCTGGTCTAAAGGAGAATTGTCTAAGTACTTCATCAATATATATATTATTTATATATATAATTTATATATATATTATTTATAATTATTCACTCTCTAAAATATCTTCACTTGAGCCATATTAAAATGAGCTGTTGACATTATAAAGAAGAAAAAACACTGTATATTTGTAGGCTGTTAAATGGATTAGTTATAGAAGAAATCAGTGTATTCATAATCATCTTTCTTTTTTAATTTTTTATTTTAATAATTTTAATGAACATTTACAGAGATTTTGGATTTCCATTCATTCATTGCTGCACTTCTCTCCCTGCCCAGCCCTCCCCCTCTCCAGTTCACTCCTTTCTTTGAAAAGTGAAAGAAAAACTCCCTCCCTGGTAAACAATACCCCCACACCCCTCCCACCACCCCAAGCACATTCCACCATGCAACCTTAATTATGGACTCTTGTGATAACCATAAAGCCCTATCATACATCGCTTTTAAATTATTCTCTCCCTCATCTGTTTCAGTGCAGTATATACAATTTATCCAGTTTTTCTCAGTCTTAAACCAACCCTGATATCAGTCCCATTTTACAGCAGTGGCACTGTGCAGTATTTGTCCTTTTGTGACTGAGATACTTCACTCATCATAATGTCCTCCACGCTCACCCATTTTGAATAATATTGCATGAGTTCCTTGTTTTTCAATGCAGCCTAGTATTCCATTGTGTGAATATACCACAGCTTCTCTATCCATTTGTTTGTTGATGGTCATAATCATCTTTCAAACAACTTATCAGTAATGACTAGAACAGGGTCTTTGGTTGCAGAGTTCACAAGCGCAAAAAAAAAAAGCTTACTAACAAATAATAGTGAACAGAATATTTAGGAAAACCAGGGAGCAAAATGCCTTAGAGCCAGGCAGCTTGGATAAAGCCCCGCCACATCACAGGACCTTCTCGAGGGGACATACCACAGCTGCATCTGCTTAGCATCTAGGATGCTCTGAAGTGGGGATTAGAATATCCTCTTCTACTATCACTGGGGGACCAAATAGGCAAGGCTGTCTATTTTTCTCACTTTCAAATTGCCATCTTGATTGAGTGCATCGAATTGGCAGAACTTAAGTCATACAGATCTATTCTATCTGCAGAAGACTGTAATATGAAAATTCTACGACTCCTATCTTTAAATAAATGGTTTCCCATTAATAAAAAGTGAAAAGCTGGCAAAATGGAGAAGGAGGCAACCAGATAATAAATGTCCATTATAAGTGATATTTAAATAATTGAAGTAATTTTAAATATGTAACAAACTGTGGCTGACTCTGAGAAGAATGGGAATCCCAGAACATTTAATCGTGCTAATGTGAAACCTATACTTGGACCAGGAGGCAGTCATCAGAACAGAGCAGGGTAACACTGCATGGTTCAAAATTGGGAAGGGTGTACACCAGGGATGCATCCTGCCTCCATACCTTTTCAATCT
>NW_006399775.1:13429790-13434327 GCF_000299155.1 Elephantulus edwardii
CCTTGGAGGCAAGGATTCTGGGGCTTCGTCTGACATACTTTGGGCATGTTGCAAGGAGGGACAGGTCCTTGGAGAGGGACATCATGGTTTGGGAGGGTGGAGGGACTGCACAAGAGAGGAAGACCCTCTGTGAGATGGATTGATTCAGTGACTGGGGTAATCAGGATGGGGGTGTCAGAGGCAGTACGATTGGCACAGGATAGAACAGGGTTTAGGGCTGTTGTACATAGGGTCGCTATGAGTCGCAAGCGACTCGACGGCACATAACAACAACAACAACAATAGAATTTATCTCATTATCCTAAACAAGGTGGGTTTTTTAGTTTGGTTTATTTAATATTCGTGAAAAATGTAAAGGAGACATAGTATTTTTGCCCAGGTTATTTCTTCTGAGTATCATGAGTTGTTAGTCTTCCTTCAGTCCTGATGCCATTTCTTCATATAATCTACCTTCTCATTATTAGCTTAGTATACAGATAAAATTGGTATATTCAAAGGCTACAAACATCATACACACCTTTTCTAATTTTAAACCACACAATATATCTCCCCATTCTTTATGAATGACAGAATAACTGATGTCTTTGAATTCTGGTATTGGTGAAGAGTAGTGAATAAACTATGGACTATCAAAAGAACAAACAAATCTGACATGGAGAAAGTGCAATCAGGCTGTTCCTTAGAGGTAAAGATATTGAAGCTTCATGTCATACTCTGGGAATATTATTTGGAAGCAGGAGTGGTATCCACTTCCTAAACAATATGCCTCTGTAAACTCTATGAACTTTGATAAATGACAGTAGTTGTAGAAAGGCATCAATCAAGCCTTTTGTTCATAGGGTCGCTGTGAGTAGTGCTCGACTTGATGACAACGACATCAGGAGGCTCTAGCCTTTGGAAAAAGACAGCATGCTAGGAAAAGTAGAGGGTCAGAAAAAAGAGAGGAAGACCCTCAATAAGATTAACTGACATGATGAATGCAACAATAGGCTTGGACATGGCAGAGGTTTTGAGGATAGGGCAAGATCCAGGTCTGTTGTTAATATATTATCAATATGAGTTGTGGTTGACTCATTGGCACTTAATAACAAGAACCTTTTGCACTAGAGGACATGAATAGACACTTCATCAGATATTCGGATGCCAAAGAAACAATGCAAAAGATCATTAGTTATTGGGGGAAATCTGAAAACAATGAGATGATAACTCATTCTACCATATCAGCAATATTAATTAAGACAACAAAACATCAAATGCTGACCAGGGTGTGGAGAGATTAGAATTCTCCTACACTGCTGGTAGAGAAATGATGCAACTGTTATGGAAAGCAGTTTGATGCTTCCTTAGAAAGGTGGAAATGGAAATACCATTTGGTCAAACACTCCCATTACTAGGTATATATCTCCCAAAGAAACAAGAACTGCATCACTAACTGGCATCCAAATACCCATGTTTATTGAAGCATTCTCTACAGTATGAAAGAGGTGGAAACAACTCAAGTGTCCATCAACAGAGAAATAGTTAAAAAACTAGGATATTCACACAGTTGCATACTGTTGTTGTTGTTGTTGTTGTTAAGTGCCGTTGAGTCGCAGGCGACTCATAGCGACCCTATGAAGGAAAGTCCTCGATGCTTGGGTGCCTTTCATTCTCTCTCCAGGTTCATAGGGTTTCCGGAGGCAAGCTATTATGGAAGTGGATGCCACTCATCCTTCCAAGCTAGTCGCATATTACACAAAGAAAAATTAAAAATTTGTGAAATACTACACAACACTAATGAATCTACGACAAATTATATTGAGTAACATAAGTCAGTTACCAAAGGACGTATTATGTTGTTATGTGCCATTGAATTGACTACAACTCTTAACAACTCTACGCTCAATAGCTCTGAACACTGCCCTCTTCTGAGCCAATCTTACTGACTCACCTATCCCCATTGCCTCAGTTATTGTGTCAGTCCATCTCCATCTCATCCCGAATCTTTCTGGTGCTGTCCCTCCACCCTTCCAAGCATGATGTCCTTCTCCAAGGACTGGTCCCTCCTGGAGGCATGCCCAAAATAAGTGAGACAGAGCTTCAAAATCCTTGCCCCCAGAGAGCAACTTGGTTTCACCCTCTCCAGGGCAGACCTGTTTGTGCTCTTGGCAGTCCATGGTATGTTCAATACTCCGGTGCCAAAACTCAAAGGCATCCATTCTTTTTCTGTCATCTTTAGTCATTGTCCAGCTTTCTGGTGCACAGCAAGTCATTACAAAGACCATGGCCTGGTTCAGGAGCACCACAGTCTCTAGACTGACATCCATTGCTCTTCAGCACTTTGGAGAGTATCTTAACAGCACATTTTCCTAATGCAGTTCATCTTTTATTTCCTGACTGCTGGTGCCAAGACTGTTCATTGTGGAACCGAGCAAGCTGAAATTGTTAACAACCTCTGTCTCTTCTTCATCTCTCATGATGCTGCCAGTTGGACCAGTAATGATAATAACTAGGGGCTTTTTTATGTTGAGTTAAATCCATATTAAAGACTACAATCTTTGGCCTTCTGTAGTAGCTACTTCAGTTCCTCCTCAGTTTCAGCAAGCAGGGTTGTATCATCTGTATAACACACATTGTAAATGAATCTTCTTCCAATCCTAGTGTTCCATTCCTCCTCATAAAGCTCAGCCTCCCAAATGATCTTTTCCACATACAGATTGAAAATATATAGAGACAGGACACATTGTTGACATACTCCTTTCCTGATTTTGAACCATGGAGAGTTCAAATTATGGTATAAGACTACTATTATAAAAAGCTAATGGTGCAGATGACACAACCCTGCTTGATGAAACTGAGGAGGACCTGAAGCGCTTGCTGCAGAAGGTCAAGGACGGCAGCCTTAAATATGGATTGAAGCTCAATATCAAGAAAACAAAGATTCTCACCACTGGGCTGATTCGCAGCATCATGATAAATGGTGAAGAGATTGAGAATTTTAACAGCTTTAGTTTGCTTGGCTCCACAATCAACACTCTTGGTACCAGAAGCCAGGGAATTAAAAAATGGATTGCATTGGGAAAGTCGACTGTCAGGGACATTTCCAGAGTACTAAAGATCAACAGTGTGAATTTAGAGACTAAGGTGCATCTGATCCAGTCCATGGTCTTCACAATTACATGTCAGAAAGCTATGACAATGGCTAGGGATTATAGAAAGAGAATTGATGCCTTTGAGCTGTGATGCTGGAGAAGAGTATTGAATATGTCATGAACTGCTAAGAGAACAAACAGGTTCATCCTGGAGAGGGTGAAACCAGGCTGCTCCTTGTAGGCAAGGCTTCTGTAGCTCCGTCTGACATATTTTGTGCATTTTACAGGGAGGGGCTAATCCCTGGAGAGGGACATTATGCTTGGGAGGGTGGAGGGTCCATGCAGGATGGAAGACTCTCAATGAGATGGATTGACTCAGTGATTGGGGTAATGGGAGGAGGTACATCAGAGACAACAAGGTTGTCTAGGGATAGAACATGGTTCAGAACTGTTGTACATAGGGTCATTAAGAGTTTCAGGCAACTTGATGGCACATAACAACATTAAGGGTAGGTTCATATACAGATAGAATCAATCTCTGAGGGTTAGCAGATAGGAGAATGGAAGGAGAAGATAGTTAAAAAAAAAAGATGGGTGAAAGGAAAAGTAAGGTTGTAAAAAAGAACAACGGCCACATGTGGAAGGCCATGTCTGACATTTATTAACTTCACAAAGGGGAACCTGTCCCTGTCAACAGTATCAATTACACAAAAGAGATTCCCATGAGGTCAGACATATCCCCAATATTCCCATGCCTCTTTCTACTGATCTCAGCAATATCACTGCCTTGCTGGGTCCAAAATTTGATGTGACAGCTCACAGACCGCACAGAACCATACTGTGGGAATCAAAAGGTTATAATCCAGATTAATGGCAGAAGAGCCAAAACAACTCCTGAAATGTGCATGCAGGCACTTCACAGCCTCGAGCCTAACAGCTTTAAGTCATTTCCCCCAACTTCTCAGTCCTGTCATATTGGTTTCCTACCCCAGTTGTCCAACAAAGCTTGTCATCCTGCCAGTATCACTCTCCACAACCCCCAAGATCCCATCTCATATCAGAACTCCATTTCAGCCATGGCTGTTGCTACCTTAGATGCAGTTGGAGCAAGAAGGGCATCTTTCATGCTTCTTCTTCTTCATTGGCACCAGAAAATCTCTCTCTCCTTTCTGGTCTGCTCAATTCAGTAATGAGACTAGCAAGTCCTCTTGAGGATTGTTGAGATTGGCAAGTCCCCTGTGCAGTGGTAAATAGCCAGTCCTCTGGTGGATAGGCTAATACACCCTATTTGCATATTCTTGCTCATTTCATAGAAAAATTCAAATAATGGCTAGGAAAAGTCTTACTGGAAGATAAACTCCACAAAGGTACAATAAAAAGTAGAGTAGACATTTTCATTGTTGTTGTTGTGTGCCGTTGAGTCGCCTGTGACTCATAGCGACCCTATGTACAACAGCCCTAAACTC
>NW_006399775.1:13435352-13461346 GCF_000299155.1 Elephantulus edwardii
GTCAATGAAACACAAGTAGACATTCCTCTGGTATTCCCTGCTTTCAGCCAAGATCCATCTAACATCAGCTACAATATCTCTGGTACCACGACCCCTTCTGAAACCAGCCTGGACTGCTGGTAGTTCTCTGTTGATGTGCTGTTCCAGTCGTTTTTGGATAATCTTCAGTAAAATCTTGCTTGCATGTGAAATCAATGAGACATTTTCATAAATAAATTAATTATAATTAATGTTATAAAACATCTAACTGAATGAAAAACCAATTAGTCAATTTCCACTCAATTTTTTTAATATATAGAGCCTATATAGTGGTAGCTCATTATCTGACCCAGAAAGACAAATTCTCTAAGGCCAATGTATTGTTTTGTATTATTTCAGTGTATAATTGATGATTACGTACACTTTCTGCTCTGTTCTCTCTAGCTCTTTTTTCACTTTTCTTTTCATAGTGAAACTGCAGTGGTAACTGTTTTCAACAAATGAAAGACCAGCCTATACCTCGGGTAGAGTGACATCTTTTAAATCAAGTTTAAAATCGATAATACTGTGCAAAACAGGACTAAAACCTTTTTAACATTTTATTGTGTTTTAGGTGAAAGTTCACATAGCAAATTCCTTTTTCCCGTCACTAGTTTATATGCAAATTGTTTTGTGATATTGACAATTTCTACAGTGTGTCAACACTTTGACTCTTTTCCCCTTGAAATTGCTGTTTACCTTCATCCGGTTTCCCTACCTCTCCCTATCTTCTCACCTTATTTTGAGGAGTTGTTTTCCTCTTGTCCTCATATAGCTGAATGTTCTAAAGATCATGTTCTTCACATTGTTAGCTTTGTAGTGCTTTCTGTTATTTAGCTGGTTGGTGGCCTCTAGGAATATTCTCAATTTCAAGTTAGAAAGTTTCTCAGGGCAACTAGAAACCTGGTAAGTTGGTTTAAGGGGATATGTCCCCCATTGAATTTTGTTCTCCATATTTTAAACCCTTTCTAACTAGGGCTTTCTTTTGTGCACTTTGTCGGAATAATTGGTAGTCAGAACTGGGCACTATATAGTCCTTCAGGCCTCAAGTTACAGGGCACAGTGGTTCATCTAATAGAATAAAATCTTATGTGTGAATCAAATAGAGTTTACATGGACATTAAGTTTCTATATAATTCTAATACACTCTTTAAAAAATAATAATACACTTTTGTCTTACTTTTATTGTGTTTCAAATACTGCATTGAAGTGTACCTTAAAGCTATTACTAAAATATCATGTGAGCTAAAGGCAGGAGACTCATTTAACACATCAAAAATTGCTGGACAGAAAAAGAAGGTACCTTGGCAGATAGCACTGAAGGAGCACCACAGATTTCCTGCTTGGACTCCTAATAACTGACTAGCAATTTTAATATTTCAAAATACATTTTATGTTTGAATAGCTATCCTAATTCTTTACAAGAAGTTCATAATGTAACTCTGGTTACCACGGGCAGGGTCACCTGTTCAATTTGTGTGCTATTCACATTTCAGGTGGAACAATCTGACTTGAAAAACACAATACATTAAAAGATTTTCTTTTAGGTTACTACATAGATATAAAGGAGTGAGTCAATGTCTCACCTTTGCCGACTCCATCAGTTATGATTTTCTTATGTCTGTATACCCTTCCATCTACACTGCACCCATGATCAGTGATACATTCATTTATTTAAAAACTGAATGCCTTTTTCTGATCATTCTTATATTTCTTCATGTCCTCGTCATGCAGAGCTTCCTTTAAAGCAATTGTATATTCCATACCCAAAGAAGGTGTAGGTGGATGGTGAGAAAGAGATAATCATGATAGAATAGTAATTTCTACTTCTGAAAGGAAACTTGTATTATAGGAGAGGCTTGAACTATTTGTATTCCAAGAAAGTTTCTCACATAGTCTAAATTAAAGAAATCCTCAAGTAATCATATCTTTAAGCTTTTGAGAGGAACTTTATTCACTTTCTTTGGAGTTATTTCACTTGATGAAGATTCAGTCCTTTAAAGATCTTTTTAGGCAGTTGTTTTTATATCTCATAAAAAACTACAACACCCCCACAAAAAAAAAATTAAAAATGAACAGAGGGCATGAAAAGACAGTTCTCCAAAGAAGGCCTTCATATGGTCAGCAGACATAAGAAAAATGTTCAAGATCATTAACTATTAAAAAGATACAAGTCAAAACAGCAATGAAATACCATCTCAGTCAATAATGGGGAAATGCAAAACTGCAAACAACAAAAGCTGGTACAAGACTGGAACTTGCATACACTGCTGGTGGAACTGTAACGTAGGACAGTCACTATACAAAGCAGTTTGGCACTTGGTTAGAAAGTCTGAAAAAGAAATAGCATGTGATCCAGAATTCTCACTATGAGGTATATATACTAAAGAAATAAGAACTATAATACAAATAGATAGACGTGTACCCATGTTCATCACAGTATTATCTGTGGTGAATTAAAGAAACTATGATACATTTCACCTAGAGCAATTAAAGGCAAGCCGAGGGCTGTGGATTAGAGTGGTTGCTGTGAAGCTGAACACTGTGACACTGATGAGTCAAATGTGAGAATGGTTACCCATGGTGGACAGTGTTTGGTGAAGCTCCCCTATTAAAATAAGCTTGGAAGCAGGAGTGGCATCCACTTTCCTAAGAGCTTACCTCTGGAAACCCTATGAACCGGGGGAAAGGACGAAAATGATGCAGGTGACTGGGTCTTTCATTCCTAGGGTTGCATGAGTTGCCTATGACACGACGTCACTTAACAACAGCAACAGCATAGAGAGAGATCAGTTGGCCTAGTGGACAGAAAGTCATGCTCCCAAGCCAAAGGTGGGTGACTCTAATCCACAGCCCTCAGGCCAGCCTTTAATTGTTTTTGGTGAAACACTCTCCTAGGTCGTATAACCCTGGTATGTCCACTTGCTGTACAGAGGTAATTTGTCATTGCTGTGACGCTAAACACTGTGACACTGATGAGTCAAATGCGAGAATGGTTACCTATGGTGAATAGTATTTGGTGGAGCTCCCCAATTCAAACAAGCTTGGAAGCAGGAGTGGCGTCCACTTCCATAATAGCTTGCCTCTGGAAACCCTATGAACCTGGAGAAAGGACGAAAGTTATACAGGTGTCCAGGACGTTCGTTCATAGGATCACAAGGAGTCACCTACGACTCCACGGCACTTAACAACAACATGATACATTTGCATAATGCAGTATTTTTGTTGTTGACATGTGCTGTTGAGTCAGCTGTCACGCATGACAACCTTATGAACAGTGGCTCTACAACTTGCCCTGTCATGAACCCTCCTCAGCATTGCCACACCTGACCCCATTGCCACAGTCACTATGTAAGTCCATCTCATCCAGGGTCTTTCTTTTTTGCACTGACCTTCTGCCCTTCAAAGCATAATAAACTTCTCCAAGTATTAGCCGCTCTTAGCAACATGCCAAAGTATATGAGACAAGTGTCAAAATCCTTGCCTCCAAGGAACAAAATGGTTTCGCCTTCTCCAGGACAAACCTATTTATTTTCTTCTCGGTCCTTGGTATGTTCAGTACTCTTCTCCAGCACTGCAACTCAAAACGTATTGATTCTTCTGTCATCCTTAGTCATTGTCCAGCTCTCAAATGTTGTTGCTATTGTTATTGTTAGGTGCCATAGCAAGCAATTTAGAAGACCATAGCTTGGATCAGGCACACCTTAGCTTTTAGGTTGACATCTGTGCCCTTTGGCACTCTGGAGAATTCCTTGACCGCAGATCTTCCCTATGCAACTCATCTTTTTATTTCCTGACTACTAGTGTCACATGTGTTAATTGTAGTGTGGATCTCAGCAAGATGAAATTGTTGTTATGTGCCAGCAAGTCGCTTGCGACTCATAGCGACCCTATGTACAGGAGCTCTAAACACCGTTCTATCCTGTGCCCACCTAGCCATCTCAAACGCACTTATTCCCACCACTCCAGTCACAGAATCGATCCATCTCATCAAGGGTCTTCCTCTCCTGTGCTGTCCCTCCACTATCCCAAAGATGATGTCCCTCTCCAAGGACCAGCCCCTCCTTGCAAAAGGCCCAAAGTATGTCAGACGAAGCTTCAGAATCTTTGATTCCAAGGAGCATTCCGACTTCACCTTCTCCAGGACAAACCTGTTTGTTCTCCTAGCAGTCCATGGTATATTCAATACTCTTCTCCAGCACCACAGTTCAAAGGCATCAATTCTTTTTCTGTCAACCCTATTCACTATCCAACTCTCTGATGCATAGCACATAATTGTGAAGACCATAGCCCGGATCAGGTGCACCTTAGTCTCCAGCCTGACGTCATTGCTCTTCAGTACTCTTGAGAGGTCCCTCACAGCTGACTTTCCCAATGCAATTCATCTCCTGATTTCCTGGCTGCTGTTACCAAGAGTGTTGATTGTGGAAGCAAGTAAACTAAAACTGTGAACTATTTCAATCTCTTCACCATCCATACTGATGCTGCCAGTTAGCCCAGTGGTGAGAATCTTTGTTTTCTTGATGTTGAGCTTCAGTCCATCTTGGAGGCTGCAGTCCTTGACCTTCTGCAGCAAGCGCTTCAGGTCCTCCTCAGTTTCAGCAAGCAGGGTTGTGTCATCTGCATAATGCAGGTTGTTGATGACTCTTCCACCAATCCTGATGCTACATTCCTCCTCATACAGCCCAGCATCTTGGATAATCTGTTTTGCATACAGATTGAAAAGGTATGGAGATAGAATACATCCCTGATGAACCCCCTTCTTCATTTTGAACCATGTTGTGTCTCCTTGCTCTGTTCTGACGACTGCCTCTTGGTCCAAGTATAGGTTTCGCATTAGCACAATCAAATGTTCTGGGATTCCCATTCTTCTCAGAGTCAGCCACACTCTGTTGTGATCCACACAGTAAAAAGCCTTTGCATAGTCAATGAAGCACAGATAGACATTCTTCTTTGCTTTCTGCCAAGATCCATCTAACATTAGCTATAATATCCCTAGTACCATGACCTCTTCTAAATCCAGCCTGCACATCTGACAGTTCTCTGTTGACATATTGTTCCAAACGTTTTTTGGATAATTTTTAGCAGAATCTTGCTTGCATGTGATATTAATGATATGTTTGATAATTTCCGCTCTCCGTTGGGTCACACAGTTTAAATATTTTTCCATCTATGCAACCCTAAAAAAATAATTCACAAAACACTGCAAAATATGGATGAACTAGAGAACATTATATTGCATGAAATAAGTTAGTCACAAAATGTATAGGGCTGTGTAGTGAATTTTTTAGGTCGGGGAGTACTATGCCTCCTACTTCATTTTTGTGTTTCAAAAATCCTTTGCTTATTCAAGGTCTCTTTCCTTTCTAGATAAACTTGACAATTTCCTTTTTTATCTCCTTGAGAAGTGAGTTTGGTATCTGTATTGGGATTGTGTTGAACATGTAGATTGCTTTTGGTAGGACTATAATTTTCCCCATGTTCAGTCTTCCTATCCATGAACAGGGAACATTTTTCCATTTATTTAGATCTTTTCTTGTTTCTTAAAGAAATGTTCCACAGTTTTCTTTGTATAGATCTTTTTTGTCTCTGGTTATGTTCATTCTTAATTTGTGGTTAGTTTCCTTCTCTGAGTTCCATTTGTTTCTTTAATTATGAATTTTAGTTGGGTTTGGTACCCAAAAATATATCCACAAGGTTGAGTTTGCTGATTGTATAGTTTAGATCTTCTGCATCTTTGTTAAGTTTCTTTTGAGTTGACCTATTCTTTGGTGAAAGTGGTGTGTTACTGTGGTGCTGTCAATTTCTTCAGTTCTGTTAACTGTTGTTTTATGTATTTTGCAGGTCTGTGATTTGGTGTATAATTGTTGACCAAGGTTACGTCTTCTTAATCTGCTTTGCTTTTTTTAATCATTAGTGCCCTTCCTTATCTTTTACGGTGGTTTTCATCCTGAAGTCTATTTTATCAGAGATTAGTATTGCCACTCCTGCTTTTCTGTGGATGCCTTTTGCTTGGTATATCTTTTTCCAGCCTTTGATTTTGAGTCTGTATTTCTCTTAATTTCTTAGATGTGTCTTTTTTCCTTTTGATTGGTGCATTTATTCATTCACACTAAGTATGATTATTGACAGGCAAGGTTTTATCCTTGCCCTTTTGTTATGTTTCTCTTTTTGTTTGTTTGTTTGTTTCTAATTACTATGGTCCATCCACTTTGCTTTGGTGTCTCTGTGTGGAGGATATCCCTTAAACGTTTTTGTAGATTTGGTATTCTTCTTACAATTCCTTACTACTTTTCTGTAAAGGATCCAATTTCTCCTTCATATTTGATGGAGGTCTTTGCTGGGTACAGGATTCTTGGCTGGCAATTTTTTTTTCTTTCAACTTTCTATATATGCATCCAATTGTCTTCTTGCTTACTTGTTTTTACTGAAAAATCTAGAACTTAATCTAATTGCTTTTCCTTTATAAGTGACTCTTTTTCTCATTCTGCTTTTATCCTTATCTTTTATTTTGGAGAATTTGACTATGATATAACTTGATGCTTTTCTTTGTGGATCTAGTCCTTTTTTTTTTAATCTAGTCTTTTTTTAATGTTTGCTGAGCTGCTTGAATGTGGATTTTCTCATTCTTCTTAATACCTGGAAAGTTTTCTTCTAGTACCTCTTCCACAGTTTTCTCAGTGATTTCCCTTCCCGCTCTCTCTCATATTCTGGAATTCAAATAATATGTGAGTTATTTTTATGTCACCCCATGTGATTCTAATGGTTTCTTTCTTTTCTTTATGTCTTTTCTCTGATTTTTCTTCTAGTATGTTTCCAGTGAGCTTTTTGTCTTCCAGCTCTCTCTGCTCCATTTCTTCTGTTCTACTTTCTTGTCCCTTCAGCTTGTTGGACACCTCTGCCATTTCAGTCTTAATATTCTAGATTGCATTTTCATGTTTTTCTGTTATTTCCAGTCCTGGGTTGGCTATACCCTGTTTTGTGGTGATTTTTTTTTTAAGTTCTTATACCTCTTTATCTAAAGTTTCAATTATTTCTTCCATCTCTTCCATTTTCTTCCATAGTTGTGCAATTTCCTCCTCATTGATATATTTCTTCTCTTTGTCTCTGGAATATTCACTTTCTTAATGGCTTTCATTTTTTTCTTCCATATTTGCTCCTTCTTCTGTAACTGTTCAAATAATTCCCCATCAATATATTTCTTTTGATTCTCTGCCTCTAGGATAGTCTCTTTATTTGTGGCTTCCATTGTTTTTCCAATCATTTGTATTTTTTCCCCCAGTAGCTTTTTAAATGCCTCCATATTAACATATATTTTCTGCCTTCCTGACTCTGGGGTTGTCATTTGATCTTCGGTTTGCTGTCCTTTTTTTGGAGAAGACTGAATTTGTTTTTTCAAAGTGTTTGATGCTTTCTTGACATGGGAAGTTTTTCTTGATAAGTGTTAGGCCATTGCTGTTATGTCTGTGTAAGTTGTTGATAGTTCTTATCTTTATGATGCTATTGATTAGTTGCCATCTTAAAATGTTCACTCTATAGGGTAAGCCTCTCACTCTACTGAAAGTTTTCTCTGGGAAAAATTGCCTTTCCTAAAGTATTTTAGATTCTTTCAGGTTGCAGGGCAGCCCTGCAGAAATCTCATCTTTTTGTAATCCCCTCTCCCAAACTCTGTTGTCCTTCGTCTATGGAGTGGCTGAGTGGTGTGAGACCAGGTGTTCCACTTGAGTAGTTTCTGTCCAGGGAGGTTTCACGTCAGATGTCTTTATCACAGCTCATTGTGCCAGCTGACAAGGTCTTTCCCCTGCTTGTAGCTCTCTGTCCCAAACTGTCCTGTCCCATAGTGGTGGATGCAAGGATCCCCAAATACAGGGACCTCTCCCTGGGTAAGTTTCAGACCTTTCTCTTCTCCACATGTCCCTAAAACCTCTGGGGAAGAGTATCTCACCTGATGTCGCCTTCTCTCCTGAAGCATCATGCCTTCCTTTGTCTCTGGAGTGGCACAAGATCAGGAGTGTCAACTTAAGCAGTTTGCATGCAGGGAGTTTTCAAGTCAGCTCAGTGTACCAGCTGAGAAAGTCTTTACTCCGCTTGTAGCTTGTCCTGTTTGGCACCTGGGATGGCTATGCAGTGGCAGAAGCAGAAGTCTGCAAATGGAGGGACCTTTCTCCAGGGGATTTTTCAGTTCCTTCTCTTCCCTGCACACACCTGAAAGGCTCTGGGAAGAGTGTCCCTTGTGATGATGCTTTCTCTACTGAAATCTAATGTCTTCCTTTGTCTCTGGAGTGGCAGGCGATCAGGAGTGCCAACTTAAGCAGTTTGTGTGCAGGGGGCTTTCAGGTTAGTTCTCTTTCTTGCAGCTCAACTCTTTCCCCTGTAAGTACCCCTCTGTCCCAAACCTCCTTTGTAGCTTTGAGAATGTTTTTAAATAGTCACTGACAATATACAATGACTTTGTGCTATTGAGTCTGAACGGATTCCTGGCTGACCCTTCCCAGCAGTGGGTTTCCAGAGGCAGTAAAATCACATGGGAAGAGATTTCCCACTTGTCTCTCACAGAACAGCTGGTGGATTTGAACCACATGCCTTTGGATCAGCAGCACAGCTCCTTACCACTTAGCTACCAGTGCTCCATCAGTAACTTTAGGAAAGCTGTTGTCGTTACTTGTCATTGAGTCTCTTGTAACTCATAGCGAACCTTATGTACAACAGTTCTGAACCCTGCTGTATCCTGAGCCAATCTTACCGTCTCTGACACAACCACCTCCCAATACCCAGTCATTGAGTCAATCCATCTCATCCACAGTCTTCCTCACTTGTGCTGTCCCTCTACCCTCCCAAGAAAGTATTGAAATTGAAGAGAAGGGAAGGGAGGGGAGGGGAGGGAAGGGGAAGGAAACAGAAAAAGAAAAGAAAAATCAACAAGTAACTATGATATAGAGGAAACCGTAGAACTGAGAATTTTAGATCTTGCCATATATCCGAAATGCTGTCACATGGCAAGAAAAATTTCTTTGTTCAGGATAAGATTGACTGCACTGTGGTAACAAAATCATTCACGTTTCTCATTGTCTTCAGTTAATTTAATCTCTTAACCATGCTTACAGTCCGCCGTGGATCCAACAGCTCCTTCCCGTTTGGCAGTTCAGGGATTCAGTCCTCTTTCTTGTAATTAGGCCGTCAGAAACATGTTGCTTCCAGATTGCTGTAGGAGCAGGAAGAGAAAATTGACACCAGCCTTTGACCAGACTTAGTCCAGTGGCCCCGTTTAAGTGAAAAGAACTCAAAAGGCTTTTTCCAGAAGGAGTGGGAAATCTATCCCTGCCACAGACAGTACACTTATGAGTTGTTGCTCCAATGGACAGAACGTTAGGTTAGAGTTCCAATGCAATATATTTCCCTAGATTGTGTGCTGCCAACCTAAAGGCATGCTAGTCAATTCCGCCAACTGCTTACACAGGAGAAATTTGGCCAGTTTCCTCACATGCCATTTATTGCCTCTGAAAAGCGACAGGATGGGAAGTTTTGAGTAGATTCCAACTTGCCACTACACAATAACAAAATATTGTAGTCAGTGGTTTTGTGTATATGCACCATGTGCTCATCTCATAAGCTTTTGGTATCACTTTGATCTCTTTGTAAAAGTATTAGAAGCTTTGCACCTTTCTCTGCTCTCTGGAAAATGGTTATTTTGCAATTATCTGTTCCTGAAAAGTTTGGATCATTTACGAAATACCTGTGCCAGGTGCACTCTGAGTATATGAGTAGCAACTCTTACCCATTTTCATAAATTTATTACTTGCATTATTACGCTTTTGTATTCTATGGCTGAGGTTTCCTTTCTCTTTATGATACCATTTTGATAATTTAGTGTGTCCTAGGAAATCATCTGTTTGATCCATGTTTTTTTACGTTTATTTGTATAGCATTTTGCAAAATCTCATTTACTTTCCTTTTTACCTGTGGGAGCTTTGGTGGCCTAGTCGTAAAAAGTTGTGCTGCCAATCTGAAGGCACATGGTTCAAATCTACTTGCTGCTCCACGGGCGAAGAACGGGCAATCTTCTTCTAATTGCTTCTGAAAACCTCAATTGAAGGGTTAGAAATCAGTCAGTTCCAACTTGACAGTATAGTTATTTCTTCTTTCATTTATAAATTTATTTATGCTTTGTTTTTCTTGATTATTTTATCTTATTTTATTTTTCAAATAACTATTTTCTAGGTATTTCTAGTTCTCGCTACTCTAGAATACATTTCATTTCCTTTTATGTTGTTTAATTTTTTAATGTGATTATTGTTGTTAGGTTCCTGCCATCAAGTAGAGTATAACTCATAGCAACCCAAAGAACAAACGATCTGAAACCAGTCCTGTCCTGCACCATCCTCACACTTTCTGACACACAATAGCCCATTGCAGCAGTCATCATGTCAGTCCACCTGGTTGAGGGTCTTCCTCTCCTTCACTGACCCTCCACTTTTCCCAACATCATGTCCCTCTCCAGGGAATGGCACCTCCTAGCAATAGGTCCAAAGTATGTGAGGTGAGGCCTCATCATTCTTGCCTCCAAAAAGCACTGTGGCTGTGCCCTCTCCAAAACATAGCTATTATTTTTTTTGGTCATCCGTGGAATGTTCAGTTCTCTTCTCCAGTACCACAGCTCAAAAGTATCAATTCTTTTTCTGTCATCCTTATTCATTTTCCAGGTCTGCATAGCTAGTAATTGGAAAGACGATGACCTGAATATCACTACTCCTCAATAATTTGGAAGGGTCCCTAACTGCAGATTTTCCCATTGCAATGCATCCCCTTATTTCCTGACTGCTTGTATCTTGACTAACTCCTAGTAAGTTGGTAGGATTTTAAATTTCACTTACATTTTAATAATTATAAAGATATAAACTTATTTTCTAATCACCGAAAAATCAGTAGGTGGCAAAGAATATAACAAGACTTTTCTATTACCTTTCATTGTAGTTTTGTTTATTCTAGTAACAAGTTTCTAAGACTTCATTGTACAGAATGTCAACACATGGGTCTAGGAGGTGGACAGACACAATACATGGCATGTAAGAAGGACTTCATAAATCTTTGCTAATAGCTATTATAATCTTCATGTGGATATGAAACAATGCCTTGTTTAAAGTGGTTTTCCATTTTCATTAAAGTGGATATTTTTATTTTAAGATATTAACTATTTAAGCTTAGGGCAGTGTCATTCATTGATCCCACTCTGACCTTCGATTCTTTTTAATTAATTAATAAATTAAAATTATGTAGTGGAAAACTTCAAACCACTCTACACTTTTTAGTAGAAAAGAAGCCATGTCTCTGTGTGTGTGTGTGTGTGTGTGTGTGTGTGTGTGTGTGTGAGAGAGAGAGAGAGAGAGAGATTTAATGATTTGTTTGATTTTCTCCCTTCTAATATGGTGAGCAAGGAGGCCTGGTGACACAACAGTTGTCTGCTCAGAAAAGTCGTAGTTCATACCCACCTAGTGGCTCTGAGGAAAAGACCTGACAATCTGCACCAAAAAAATTACCATATTTTTGTGAAAATAATCTGTATATTGTAGCCTAGTGGCAACAAGGTGTGCTGCAGTCCCGAAGGCACGCAGTTCAAATCCACCAACTGCACTGCAGGAGAAGGATGGGCATTCTCTACCCATGCAATTAACCGCCTTTGAAAACCTGCTAGAGGGTCAGCTATGGGTCGATTCCAACTTTGTTGTACACAGCAGCAACAACAATCTGTATATTAAGTTTTTTAATGTTCTCCACTTAAGCAAACCATGCTTTTATTTTTACATATTGTGATATAAAAATTTAGCATAATATGCTCTCAGAAATAATTTAAGGAGGGCATGGTTGGCAAAGAAAGACAATTGATGCCTTTGAGCTGTGGTGCTGGAGAAGAGTGTTGAATATACCATGGACTGCTAGGAGAAGAAACAGGTTTGTCCTGGAGAGGGTGAAGCCAGAATGTTCCCTGGAGTCAAGGATTCTGAAGCTCCATCTGACATACTTTGGGCATGTTGTTAGAAGGGACTGGTCCCTGGAGAGGGACATCATGTTTGGGAGAGTGGAGGGACAGCGCAGGAGAAGAAGACCCTCGATGAGATGGATTGATTCTGTGAGTGAAGTGGTGGGAATGAGTGTGTTTGAGACAGCGAGGTTGGCACAGGATAGAACGGTGTTTAGGGCTCTTGTACATAACCCTCCAGCTGGTTCTCAAAGGCAGGAAATCACACAGGGTAAATTGCCCATCTTTTATTCTGTGGAGATGCTGGTGGATTCAAGTCACATACCTTTGGTTTGGCGGTACAATTCCTTACTAAGCCATCAGAGCTCCCCCAAAAAGGATCATGGCATCAGGACTAGAAGAAGACTCATCAACAACCTGTGTTAAACAGTCAACATTATATTTGCAGAAAGTGAAGAAGACCTAAGAACTTACTGCAGAAGATCAAAGAACAGACTTCAGTGTGGAATGCATCTCAATCAACATCAAGAAAAAAATCCTCTTAACTGGACCAGTAGACAACATCATGATAAATGGAGAAAAGACTGAAATTGTAAAACACTTCATTTTACTTAGATCCACAGTCAGTACTCATGGTAACTATAGTCAATGAATTAAAAGATGTGTTGCATTGAGAAAAATACATTGTCAAGGGCCTCTTTAAAATGCTAAAAAGCAGGGATATCAGTTTAAAAACCAAAGTGCACCTAATTCAAGGCATGGTGTTTGTCATTGCTTCATATGCAAGTGAAAGTTGGATTATTAGTAAGAAAGACGCAAGAAGATTTGAGGCCTTTGAATTGTGATATTGGTGAAGAATGCTAATTGTTTAATGGACTGCCAAAATGAACAAACAAATGTGTCATAGAGGAAGTGTGACCAGAAGCAAAGGATGGTAAGATATCATCTCTCATACTTTGCATGAGGCCCCAGTCCTTTGTAAAACACATCATACTTGGGAAAGTGGAGGGTTAGCAAAAGAGAAGACACTCAACAAGGTGGAATGATACAATTATTGCAAAGATAAAATTGAGTATGGATGAGATTATGAGAATCATGGACAAGGTTTCCATCCATTGTTCATAAGGGTTGCTATGAGCTATAAGGAGCTTTGATGGTCTAGTGGCAAGAACTGTGCTGCAATCCCAAAGGCCCATGGTTTGAAGCCACCAGCTGCTCTGCAGGATAAGGATGGGCAATCTCCCATGTGATTCACTGCCTCTGAAAACCCACCAGTTCTGACTCTATGGTACATAACAACAATAACAACGAGCTATGGTCAACTGGATAGCTCCTAACAACAACTGTCAGAATACTGTGCTTGTCGATTGGCCCTGAAAATAAAAAACAAACCCAAAACAACCTTGTATTTTCACCTTTCCCTGTGTTTAAGGCTTTTTCATTATCGAATTCCCCCCCCCTATATTTCTCATTAAACTTTAGATCATTATTTTAGTTTTGAAGGGGAAAAAATACAAAAACAAAAACTGCTCAGTCTCCCTTGTATAAAACTAGGGCTTTGGACAGCTTCATTATGATTTGACCTCTTCCTCAGAATCTGCATTTATACCCTGAATCATCCTGAATCAGAATCTTTATTTTATATTTATATTTTAACAGGAAATTCTTATTATGTATTCCCTGAGAAGCTTGTCAAAATATAATTATTAATATACTTTACTGCGGGATCTTGTTAAAATACAGGATCTGATTCAGTACATCCTGGGAGAAAGTATAGACTCTTGGCAGGAAGTCAAACCTAAAGAACAAGTTCAAAGCCCCAAATAAAATTCAACTGTGATTAACTCTCTACTGACTGCAGTTCTACTGACTGCAGTAAAGGTCAATGTCAAGTTATCAGGAGCCAGATCTATAGAAGTCAGCTGTCTGCTCCCAGTATTACTCCTCTGTTCCCAAACTTAATGGAGGTAGGCTTTATTGAAGAAGCTGATAGTTTTCCTAACATGTTTAATAGTATTTGGATTCTGTGTGTGTGTGTGTGTGTGTGTGTGTGTGTGTGTGTGTACTGTCAAATCAGATCTGAATGGCATAGGAGAAGATTAACGCCCTCTCCAGCAGAGCATCTGGCGGATTTGAACTGCAGTATTTGGATTTTTTTTTCAGTATCTTTTTCTATTGCTATGACAAACAGTCTTGACATTTGTAATTTTCATAGTGTCCATTGCTATACTTGTCTCACATACTGATAAAATAGATATGAGGCTTGTAGTAGTATGTTAGAATTGTAAACTTTTTTTAATTTAAGAGTCATTTATTTTCTTTCTGCTTTATTTAGTGTTATGCAAGTATTTATTTCAAAGAGTATAAGCTACAACACTCTTTAATAAGAGTGACAAAACCTTCCTTGCTAAAAGTGAGTATGTTTTGAAGCATTTACTAAAGAAGCCTTCAGTGTCTGTTACACGTCAACATAAAGAAAACATCAAGTCCTTACAGACGGGGCCAGTAAGCAACCTCATGATAAACGGAGTAAAGATTGAAGTTGTCACATATTTCATTTTACTTGGATCTACAATCAACCCTATGGAAAGAGCATTCAAGAAACGTTACTGTTGTTGAGCAATAGAACTGATGCCTTTGAATTGTAATGTTCTTGAAGAGTATTGAAAATTATACACCATGAACTATCTTGGGAAAAAGTGAAGCTAGAGTGCTTCTTAGAAGCAAGGATGGTGAGATTCTGCCTCACGTACTTGGGGCATGTTACCAGGAGGAGCAAGTCCCTGAAAAATAGACATCATGCTGGGAAAACAAGAGCACCTACGTCAGCGGGACCCAGTGGCTCCAACAGTGGGCTCAATCAAGCACAGCCGAGTTTGTGAGGCTGGCACAGGACCAGAGAGTGTTTGGTTCCGTGGTACATAGGGTTGCTATGAGCCAGAGCTGACTTGATGGCACCTAACAGTGTAACTCCACTATGCCTTTAAATGTTTCTCAGGTTTTTGCAAATTTTAATGATTAGTAATTAATCGCCAGTTTCCTCTGCCTAGCATGTATAAATTGACTTTACATTTCATGATGATATGCGGGAACTATATAAATGGGTGGATAGTTCTGTTTTCTGACTTATTAACTGAACTGACAGAACAATTTTGTCAAAGCAGATCGGAGACATAAAAACAGCTGAAAAGTATTTTCAAGACGTTGAGAAAGTAGCACAGAGATTGGATGGACTACAGGGCAAAATAATGGTTTTAATGAACAGGTATGTATTTCTCTTTCTCTCTCTGTAGTTTTTCCCCCTCTGAAATTTACTAAGAGAACTTAAACTATACTTAGTGAGTAGTAAACTCTCTAGAGAGAGAATGCGTTTGTTCGATATCTCTCAGAACTGATACTGAATACATCATAGATTTGTGAGGTATACTAATGTGCTTTTAGTCATAAAAATTTATTTTAAGGAGATTTTTCCTCTTGTTTTACAAATTACTACATTTCTATTACCCTGTTTTCAACATAAATTTGCATAGATGTTTATTATTGCTAGCGGGCCAGTGATTTTGGATTCATGTGTTTTGGTGTTCTGTGATCAGATTTTATGAGTAAAACAATAGTGTCACTTTGTTGTGAACATGTTTATTAAGATGAACTCTCTGCTCAATATAAATCCTACGCACAACAACAGAAAGTAAAGAAAATAGCAGGAAATTACAGTTAGGTGAAGTTACTATTCTAAATTAATAAAAGTTAGACTTACTTCAGTTTGCTAGCCAGAATGTATGATGTGGTTCAATCAACCAAAATGTCACTACCTCCATCTGGAAAGCATTAACACCCAGACTACTCAGAATTACACTTGGAAGAGCAAATGTCAAATGTTCATATCTTTGCAGGTTTTTTTTTAAAGCCACACTATCAGTTTTGTTGGTATACACAAACATCTTGACTTTTCTTGGTTAACTGCTTTATATGTCACTTACATTGCAGAGCTTTCCTTCACCTTGGTCAGAATAACTTTGAAGAAGCCCACAAATTCTTCACAGAAATTTTACGGATTGAGCCAACAAATGCAGTGGTAAGATTCCCAAAGAGAAATATACACAAGTAAGCCTCGGAGCCACAGCATTTCTCAGGAATTCTCAAAGTGTACTCTACAGCGAATTTAAAATCACACCTACTGGCCACCCCCAAGCCCACTGGCATCACCTAGCTCGTAGTGGTTGGTAGGGGAGGGTCTCAGACCTGCCTGAGCACTAACCTCTTGCACAGCTTTGCACAGCCATCCACCCAGCATGAACAATGGCAGTCCTGGTGCTTAGGAGCTACAACTCGGTTCAGGGATAAATAAATATGATTGTGAATTGACGGCCAGTGATGTCTTTCTAGTATGTGATCTCTTTGTTCTAATTCTGCACACGTGCTCCATTTCTCTAGGCGAATAACAATGCTGCCGTGTGTCTGCTTTATCTGGGGAAGCTGAAGGATTCCCTCCGGCAATTGGAAGCAATGGTACAGCAGGACCCTAAGCACTATCTGCACGAGAGTGTGCTTTTCAACTTGACAACCATGTATGAGCTGGAGTCGTCCCGGAGTATGCAAAAGAAGCAGTCCCTGCTGGAGGCAGTCGCTGTCAAAGAAGGGGACAGCTTTAACACGCAGTGTCTCAAGTTAGCATAGGTCATTTCCTAATGGCCCGTCCCCTCCAGAATGACGAAGGTTTTCATAGACCATACAAATGGGAGTTAATATGTGACTGTAACTCTTCATTCAATAAAACCTCCTTCATTGTAGTTTGGGAAAGTGTCATCTTGAACTTGAGCCACAACCCAGGCTTAGGCTGTTCTGGCAGTTTGTTGAACTTGAGCCAGCTTAATCCCTGCAGCTCTGCCACTACTTATGAAGAAAAGGGAGTAAACACACCATTAGAATGGTATTCAGAAAGAGAAAATCCATATTATGCACTAGATCCCCTTTGTTTATTCTGGGAAGCTAACCTGCTTCGTTTATTAATTTCTGAATATCCTCAGAGAAAGGCTGAAAAGTATAATACAAACCATTCTCTCTGTATGCTTAAATGTTCTAGAGAATTTATAAATAATGGAAGAGAAATACCAAACAGAGATTGCCATTCATCTTCTACCTTTCATTTCCCCCTCCCAAACCCCAAAACTAAAGGCATCAATTTTATTCATCTGATTCTTTTTCAGCCTCCTGTTGAAAACCTTGGACAAGCCTTGTGATGGGTGAAAAAATCCATCATTATTTCTCCTGTACATTATACATCATATGGAGAGAGGGGGAATGGTTGCATTTAGGGGGAGTGGGTAGAACAAAGGAATTCATAAGGCATAATGAAACAAAGGGAGAGCACTTAAAATCTATATAAACAGGTACATTAAAAGGTGCTTTGAACCAAGATGCATATGCATTTAAGTGTTCTTTTATGCCTAAGAATCACTACATTTGCTTTTATATTTATATAGTTAAGACCTACTTTAAAAAAAAAAGTCTGAAAATTTCTTCACTTTGATAAGGAACTTCTGTCAAGGATTCCTTAAATATCTAGCTCTTCTAATACATTTTAAAATATAATTCATGTTAAAGGCTCAGTGATACAAACATCTGTTGCATAAAACAAAGCTGTATTTCTATGTGTTTTGTAATAAAGCAGAAACACAAAAGTGTAGCATCTACCAGACAGACAGTCTCAATGCATTTGCTGAAAGAGAGATTAATTACACAATAAAATAGAAAAGAAGGTAAAGCAACCAATAGTATTGGCCACCAAAGTGATTTTAAATCTTTCTCCTCAAAAGACAGAAAAATAAAAACTTATTTTTTAAAAGCCCCCAAATCCAGTGATATAATTTGAAGCCCTTCACCTTGAGGGTTTTCCTTGAAATCTGGCTTCAGGGGATGAGGGGTGGAGGCTTTTCCCTCTGGCTCAAACCTGGAACCAAATTGTGGGGAGAGACAGATAGTCTTAGGGGGATTGTAAATGGATTATGGAATCTGTCATTTCTAGGTCAGTGGTTCAAAACGGTCCCAGGTCAGTTGTGCATAAAAGCGGATAATATTGCACAGTCTCCCGCTAGACATAAGCGAAGCAAATTAGAAATAGGAATCAAGGTTCACTATTAAAGTGGTATTTATATCCCAGAATCCAATCTTATTTCCCTGTAATTGGCACCTACAGTGAGAATGTACCAGGAGGCGACTGGGTCCTGGGGCAAAGATAGGTACTGTCTTTTTACTTTTCTTGGGTACAGCTCAACATACAGGCAGTGACAGGGCATGATTACCCCATCTCATTTGAGTTTTTTTATAGGCTTTAAAAAATAGAATAAAGACAATTTTTTTCCTATGGATGTCTTAATTAATATCTGTGATAATCTCTATTTTATCTAGTTTACTCTAGGTTTTGTCTTTTAAAATCCCTAAAATTAGACCCAAGTAGAGTGGATATTTACCCTTAAAGACCTTAACTTTTACATATCACACCTACAAAACCAGAAACCCCATTAGATTGATAATAGCTAAATAATTCTTGAATCTTATTCTTTAAGGCACCCAAACCTTTTACGTTTTTAGATTCTACTCACTGCCATAGATTCCATTCTGACACGAGATGATTCCCTATTGTGTCCAATGCCATAAATATTGACAGGAGCAGATTTCCATCATCTTCTCCCTCAAAGCCACTGACAGATTGGAACCTCTGACATTTCTGTTAGCAGCCAGTATGTAATACTACCAGGGGTTCAGGTCTTTCATTCATAGGGTCACTATGAATCATCTACAACTCGATGGCACTTAACAGCAACAACATTGTAATACTACATCACCAGGATTCCTTCTTTATTTTTTTTTATTTATTTTATTATTATTTGGGTGTGTTTGTACTGTCAAATCAGATCCAACTGATACAGGAGAAGATTGCCCCTCCTTCTCCAGCATGTGGTGCATTCAAACCAAGTTCCTTCAGGAAGGGCTCCTTCTTTAAAGCACAGTCAAAACTCAAAAAATTCAAATCTGCTGCCATCAAGTCATAGTAAATAATCAATATATAAGTCACTGATCTTAGTTCTCTATATAAATTGCTTTTAATCATTACTCAAACTCATTGCCGTTGAGTTGGAACCAAATGATAGCTGTCTCCCCACTGGGTTTTCAGAGGGTGTAAATCGTACAGAGGAGAGTGCCTATCTTTCTTCCAAGGAGAAATTAAAACCACCTGCCTTTGGATTGGCATGCAACTTCTTACCCACTAGGCCACCACAGCTCCCTAATCATTACCAAAGGGGCATAAGGCCTTCTCAGAGAGTAACTAATACTAATTAGACAAGTCTTTGATGGCAGTATAGTAGGTTAAACAATGGACTGCTAACCAAAAGGTTGATGGTTTGAAACCACCAGCCACTCTGAAGGAGACAGTCCGCTTCAGTTAGGATTTGCAGCCTCAAAAGATTAAGAACAAGTCAGAATGAACTCTATGACTGTGGATTTGAGTTCCAGAACCTACTGTGATTCCCTGAGTTGCATAGTTAAGAACTCAACTACCAGCTAAAAGAGTGGCAGTTTTAATCCACCCACTAAGGGCAAAGGGAGTTAAATGTTGGGCTGCTAACCAAAACACTTGATGGTAAAACCTACTAACTTACTCCATGGAGGAAGATGAGGCAATCTACTCCTATGAAAATTACAGCCTTGGAAGCAATATAGGGCAGTTTCTAGAATCAGTGGTAGTAAATTTTGGGGTATTTTTTTGTTTTGTCATTTTTGAAGCATCTCAGAACATCAGCTTAGTTATTTCATTCTGAAAACATGGCCTTGAAAGCTATATGGAGTCCCTGAAATTACTGTCTTTAAACCTGGATAATCTTCAAACCTAGAACTAACTCACTACACCCTCATAGAGATCACCGAACATACTGAACAACATACTGTTCAGAACAGTCAGCTCTGTGAGGCAATCAGGACAGACAATGCCTGAACAAAGCAAAGCTCAAACAGGAAGAGGCAGGAAAGGGGTGCAAACAGAAACGGGACCTAGGGAGAAAACAAGAAGAGTGTTGTTACACTGAGGGGAATGTACTTAGTGTCACAGAACAAAATGTGTGTAAGTTCGTAAATATGAAACAAGTGTTTTTTAAAAACTCCATGGAGTGCGGTCCTTCTCTGTACTCATAAAGTTGTCATGACAGAATCAGCAACACCATGGCATCTGTTTGAGCAGGACACACGCATTCAGGAAAGTGCCAGTCTTAATATTCAGACCTGCAAGAGCTGCATGTCCTCAGGGGTAGGAGAGGTAAGCTTATAAATGAATGATGAAGGACTACAGCTTGAATAATGCAGGGAGCTCTGGTGGCTTAGTAGCAAGAAGATGAACTGCAATTCTGAAGGCACGAGGTTCGAGTCCACCAGCTAGCTGCTCTGTGGGAGAAGGATGGACAGTCTCTTCTCATGCGACTAACTGCTGAAAACCTGCTGGAGGGTCAATTCAGACTCAAAGGTACACAACAACACTGCCTCCAACGAGTTTAGAAACAATAGAGGTCTGCTTTCGTAGTCAATAGGGAGGTGCACAGCTAACCCAAAGCCTTCCTCTCTCTAGTAGTTCAAATTCATCAGACACGCCATGGGAGGAAGATGGCCAATCTTTTGTGTGATTTACAGCTTCAGAAACCTAATAGAGGGTTGCTTTGAGTCAACGACAGCTTGAAAACAATGAGTTTGGGTTTAAAAGGAAGGAGAGGTATCTGCCAAGTTAACCAGCTGTATTTAATACTTCATTGTCTTAATGTTGTAGTGTGGTGCTGTCAGAGTGACTTACCACACATAAGAACACTGAGCAGCAGCTCAGAACCTAACCCTGTCTGGTGCCAGCCTCACAATCTTTGCCATGCTCACCCCCATGGTGGCAGTCACTCTGTCAGTCATTTTGGTGAGGCTCTTCTCTCTTTCACTGACCCCTCTACCTTTCCCAGCATAATGTCTTTTCCCAAGGACTAGCCCCTCCTGACATTGTGTCCAAGGTATGCAAGACAAAGTTTTACCATCCTTGGCTTTAGGGCGCACTCTGGTTGCACTTCTTTTTATGACAGGTGGGGTGCCCTGGTAGCAAAGTGTAGTAAGCGCTGGATCACTAACCAAAAGGTCAGGGGTTAAGTCTTCCAGCTTCTCTGTGAAAAACAGGCAATCTCCTCCCAAAAAGATTGTTCTAAAAATGACTCTGAAGGGGGGAAATTCCAGTATTAAATAAGAATACGCTGGTCTGCTAGGAAAAGGGAATTCATTCTGTGTGAAGGAAATTGTATTAGGAAATACAAGGGGATGGGGAAACCATGTCAGGTATTCAGTGGGGGCATAGGTCCATATCTGCACTAGAAAGGTAAAAAGGGGGTAAAGAATGAATGGTTGGCTACTTTTGGAATGAGGGTTCCAACATCTAAACACTCAAGAGTTTGGCTTTCTGCACTTAAGTCCAATCACAGTAGTGAATCTAAGGACTTTTCACATCTTGGAAAGGATAGTTGAGGTGGAAGATGGAAAAGAAGAAATGGGAAGCACTGAGGGTCCTGAAGGCAGGGAGGAAGTATAGGACATCATGATAGAAAGTAATTTTTAATAAAAAATATGTAGAGGAAGCTAGAGTGTGGGTGAAACGAAACAGCTGCCATTGTGAAAGCTAGTTGGAGAAATGATGATTCTGGGAATTAAAAAAGAATTCTTAGGGGAAAGGGAGCCCATTATCCCAGAATAGAAAATACAGAGTTTGGGGTACAGTCGGAAAGGGCAGACTCACCAGAGATATGCAGGCTTAGACGTCATCATCAGCTGTTACGTATCCTTGGGACATTCAGAGAGTCATATCAAGATTTAAGAAAGAACAAGAAAGAGCAAAGATATAGATGTGGAGGCCACAATTATAACAGTAGTATATATAAAATTATCTTTTTCTGCATTTTGCCATTTAAAAACAAGGCAGTTTATCCATGGCACTTGTGCGGGGGACAGAGGGAGGCTGCGTTTCTTCACACTTTCATACGCTGCTTAGACTGAGCATTATCCTTGAGCCCCACCAGGTGAGAATGCCGTATTGTTGCTTAGGTGTTTCATTTATCATTGAGACCTTTTAGAATGTCACCCTGCACACAGCACCAGGCAAACAGAGATAGGTGATGCTCCTTCATAGAACCTTCCTAGTCTTTAAATCCAACTCATGATATCAGAGGGACCTAGCCAGAGTCTCACTAGCAAAAAGGAGAATTGCACATGTATGGGCTACCTGGGGACATACGGGTCTCCTGCAGACCAGCACTGATGTTACCACGATTTTTCCCGTTTGTAATGGATGGTCCCCATCAATAGATGCCTGTATGACGTGACCTCCCCACCCAGCACTCTGCCTCTGACAGGACCTCACACAAACATCAGAACACAGAGCTCCCATCGGACTCCCTCTGATCCATCTGTCAAAGGCTTCCCACCAGCCAACACTTATTGTGCTCATGCCACATGCTCAGAAATCTACATGCTCAGACAACATCCACGTTTTACTAATAACAAAATCAAGGGTTAAATTTTGGGAAAATGCACACTGAATGTGAGTAAGGTGTCTTTGGAAGCTTTATTCTTATTTCCCTTTGTTCATGAATCTAATATTTTAATGGCTTTAAATCAGAACTTGCTCACGATTGCATATTTCATTCTATTTCACTCATAATTATTCATTGGCTCAAACCTCCTGACCCTGGGAGCATTGAGGCTGTGGGACTGTGCCCACCGTGACTACTCCTGCTGGGTCTTTAGGGCATGTCACTGGCACATTGGGTGAATTTCCCCGTAAGTGTTACAGATTCAGCCGAACCTTGGAGTCCACTTTTGGCACATGGGCCTTCTGTTAGAGCAGTGGCTTTCAAAGTGTCATCCCAGGACCAATAATATCAGCATTTCCTGGGAAGGGATCAGAAATGCAAATTCTCCCACCTCATTCCAGACCTACTGAATGAAAACCAGTCAATCTGCTTTAACAAGCCCTCCGGGTGACTCTGATGTGTATGGCGGTGCACTGAGGACCACAGCAAAAAAGTCACATTCCTTAGCATGACTAGGGAGCCCTTTTTATGATCTAGATTTGCCTCTGTGTCCAACCTTCTTTTTTTCTTCATGTCCACTCAAACTTCTGTATCTTTCTCCTCATGCTCTCTGCCTCAAATATCCTTTTTGTTATGCATTCAAATATTGCCTCTACCTTGAAACATTCCTTCTGTAGCTCGCCCAGGCAAAGTTAAACACTCCTTGTTCCATACCCCACTGAGACTCAAATTCCAATTTGGAGAAGTGAACCATTCTGGTCTCAGTATGTGATGGCCTTTTTTATACTTTCCAGACAACATTTCTACAATTCTAGTGTTCCAGCTATAACAGCCTTTGGTGCACGGGATCAAGCACCTCTCATTCTAATGTTTCAACTTCTAAATACTATTCTGATTGCTCTCAACCAGCTTCTCTTGCCCATGCCATCCAAACTCCTTGCTCATAAATGCAGCGAGAACACAGTGCTTACGACAGGGCTTATTGTTACAGAGAAGATGCTCAGATGATTAGCAGGTCAAGCCTTAAGATGCAAACGCATGTCTCTTGTCCCTAATTTTACTCCAGGCCCTGGCCAATCCATTAATTTTATCGTTCTGTGCTGTCAAGTCAACTACCACCCACAGCGACCCTATAAACAATGGCTCTGATCCCTGTCCTATCCTGAGCCACGCTGACCTTCACCTGGCACACGTGCTCCCATTGCCACAGTCACTGTGTCCATGCATCTCATCCAGGAGCTACCTCTTCTGCACTGACCCTTTACCCCTCCAAGCATGATGTCCTTCTCTGAGGACTGGTCCCTTGGAGACCAAGATGATTATGGATCCATTCATAGCCTTTGTATTTCCTTTGCTTCAGAGAAGTAATAAAGGCAGAAGCTCAAAATGCCTTTTCCTAAGCAAGGATTGAACACAGAGGCTACAGGAGTGTGGGAGATCCTACAGGTTCTGCTTTTACCAGGAACTGAGTCTTGATTCCACAGGAGAGAAGCCTGATGGGTGCAGCTGCATATCGAATCTGGAAACATGAGACCATGGCCGCCAGCATTCCCAGCCTCAGCTGAAAGCAGGATTACAGCCCCACATGCCTAGGGGCCACTGTGTGGTCACCCAATTAAACACCAGTGACCACCAAAAAAAAAAAGTGCCCTGCCAAAAAAAAAGACAACATTACCTCCAGCCAACACTAAAGCTTCAAATTCTGGTTTAATTCTTCTCAGGTTGTTGTTTTTGTGTACCATCGTGTCAGAACCAACCCAGGAACTGACCCTCCAGCAGGTTTTCAGAAGCGGTTAATCACATGGGAGGAGATTGCCCATCTTTCTCCCAAGGAACAGCTGGTGGATTTGAACATGCCTTCAGGATTGCACTGCAGCTTTATACCACTAGGCTACCAGAACCACCAGGGAAGCCCAGTGACAACCCTAACGGAATTCCTCACCAGTTCCAATGGAGACAAAAAAATCCCACTGCCATGGAATCAGAGTCCCAACAAGTCTGATGGCCTAGTGGTAAGAAGCTGTGCTGTGATTTCAAAGGCACACGGTTTAAATCCACCAGCTGCTCTGCATGAAAAGGATGAGCAATCTCCTTGAATGCAGTTTACTTCTGCTGGAGGGTCATCAAGACTGTAAATCTTCACAGAAGCAGACTAACTCGTCTCTTTCACAGAGCAGCCGGTGGGTGGAATTTGTAGACCTTTCTGTTAACTTCCCAATACATAATACAATGTACCTCCAGGGCTCCTCATTCAGAAAACATAAGGCTATACAGGTGGATTTAATTTTACTTAGTAAAAAAAGAATAACAATTCTTTCTTGCAGATTTGAGATTGTGTCTCAAGATTTGCAGTCACTGGAACTGTTAGCTATGGGTCTCATCACCCCTCCCAGAGCAGCCATCTCTCTGCATTAGATTCAGTACACCTGTGCCCTCAAGCCCAACCAGACCTGGAGCTTTGTATGTGCCGACACCAGTTCTCATCACCTTTCTAGTCTTCCCTGTGCTTGGCACACATTCAATCTCCATAAATATCTCCTGAGCAATTGAACAAGGATAAACAGCGTGGTACATGCCAGGATCCTCTCCTGGGGCTGGGAACTTAAAATGACACAAATTTTCCTTGCAATACACACTTGAAAGGATTCTAAACATGCCAAGAAAATCAAGCTTTCATTACCCTCCAGAATGTGTAACTCAGAATGATAGGCTACCTTTAAAATTTTGCATGGTAAATATCATGATATCAATTTCCTTATCAGCCATTATTATTACTATCGCTGATAATAAAATTGCCACTTGCTCATTCAGAAACAATCTTGCTTTCTCACTTTCCTTCTCCTGGGTTGTTAAAGTAAAGACAACCAAAGTAACAAATTTTTTGAGCCTTGGCATCTATTGCATAAATGCTATTTCAGCATGTTCTTTGCATTTTATTAGGAAACACAAGTAGTGTTCAAATAAAAATGTTACGGAGGTAACACAGTTTATAACTTGCAAACTCAATGAGCCATTAAACAAGTGGCATTCCTGCCTGGAGTTTGAGCATCCATCAAAAGACATGGGCAGCAGCCTGGCCACCGGAAGAACAAAACACAACTTAAAACCCGCAGGCCACTCACAGACAAGAATGAGTCCTCTAGTGGTCCAAATCTTTCTGGTTCTTCAGGAGTCAATTTAAACACCACCACCTCCATGAAGTTCACTTGCTTGCTTTCACCTGAAGTGAGGCACATATACTCTGAGTAACTCCTTCTCCATGTCTATTCACACAGTTCATTTATATCACTACAAAAACTGCTCCACGGAGTGTAAAATGGTGCAACCCCTGTGGAAAGCAGTATGGCACTTTCTCAAAAAGTTGCAAATAGAGATACCATTTGACCCAGCAATTCCACTAC
>NW_006399775.1:13462296-13465235 GCF_000299155.1 Elephantulus edwardii
TCTGTAAATGTTTATGAAAATTAATAAAATATAATTATAGGAAAAAAACTGCTCCACGAAGACAGAAATCATTGTTTGTTTTGGCCGATGATGTTCTAGAACAGAAGCTGGCAAACGTTTTCGGTAAAGAACCAAATAGACAATATTTGGACTTTGCAGACTGCTTACGTTTCTGTTAAGGAGCCCTGATAGTGTAGTCTGTAGCAAATTGTGCAGCTACCCCAAACACTGTCCATCTCTATTGGTTTAAATACACAGTAAAAGCTCCTCAGGAGAAAGCTGGGAGCTCTCCTCCCATTAAGATTTACAACCTGGAAAGCTGAAGGAAGCTCAGAACAGACTCGATGGTAGTGAGTTTTGGGGTTGGTTGGTTTGTGTTATTTTGACTGCCAAGAGAACAATCAGGTCTGTCCTGGAGAACATGAAAGCAAGTTGCTCCATAGAGGCAAGGATTTTGAAGCTCCGCCTCACATATTTTAGGCATGTTGCCAGGAGGGACCAGTCCTTAGAGAAGGGCATCATGCTTGGAAGGTTGGCGGGAAAGGGTAGAATAGGGAGACCCTGGATGAGATGGATTGACACACTAACTGGGATAGCACCAGGGGTAGGTGTATCGAAGGCAGTGAGATTGATTTAGGATAGGGCAGGATTCAGAGCTATTGTGCTTAGCTATTGTGCATATGAGAAACAGTCGATTCGACAGTACGTAACAACAACGTCTGTTGTATAGTCTTTGCTTTCTTGTTTGTTGTTTTATAGCCTTTTCAAAAGTAAAAACAACTTTTGGTTTGCAAGACATTCTCATATTTGAACCACAGGCAATAGTTTGCAGACCACTATTATAGAGCGGTGAGTATGCAAAGGGCATGTGACTGTGTGGATCACAATAAATTGTGGCTAATATTGAGAAGAATAGGAATTCTAGAACATTTGCTTGTGCTCATGAGAAACCTTTACTTAGACTAGGAAGCAGTTGTCCGAACAGAACAAGGAAACATGCATGGTTCAAAATCAAGAAAAGAGTGTGTCAGGGATGTATAGTTTCTCCATACATTTTTAATCTATATGCTTAACAGATAATTTGGGAGGTTGGATTTATGAAGAAGAATGTGGCATCAGGATTAGAGAAAGACTCATCAACACCCTGTCTCATGCAGATGACACAACTTTGTTCTCCAAAACTAAGGAGGACCCAAAGCATTTACTGCAGAAGGTCGAGGACTGAAACCTTCAATATGGATTGCATCTCAACGTCAAGAAAACAAACATTCTCACTATCATTGGTAGCAAAAAGATAGTAGAGAAAGAATGAGATTGTTAACAATTTCATCCTGCTTGGTTCCACAATCAACACTATTGGCACCAGCAGTCAGGAAATAAAAGACAAGATGCATTAGGAAAATCTGTTGTCAAGAATATCTCCAGGATGCTAAAAAAGAACAAGGTCAGTCTAAAGACTAAGGTGTGCCTGATCTGAACCATGGTCTTCTCAACTGCTTTCTATGCTTCTCAGGATGACAGAAGAACTGATGCCTCTGAGTTGTGGTACTAGAGAAGAGTACTGAACATAACATACTATGGACTGCCAAGAAAACAAATAGTTCTGTCCTGGAGAGGGGGAAACCAGATTACTCTTTGGAGATAAGATTTTGAAGCTTCATTTCACACATACTTTGGCATCTCACATATTTTGGGCATGTTGCCAGGAGAGACCAATCCTTGGAGAACGACATCATGTTTGGAAGAATAGAGGGTCAGCACAATATAGGAAAACCCTGGATGAGATGGACGGACACAGTGACTGTTGTAATGGGGGCAAAGTATGTTAGAGATGATGAGGTTGGCTAAGGATAGGGTAAGGTTCGGAGCTATTGTTCATAGGGTAGTGACCCTATGACTTATAGTCAACTCGATGGCACATAACAACATTACAGAACAGTGTCTGCACATAGCAAATGTCACTGAAATAATTTTTTAATTAATGTCACCCTATGTATAGTAAAATAAAATAGCAAAGGAGTTGAGGTAATGGGGTCAGCACCATCTGAGTGCCAGACTGACCCAGATGCAAATCATAGCTCTACAAACTATGAACTGTGCATCTTTTGTTCAGTTATAAACCAATCTCTGAACCTCAGTTCCCTTTCTTATTGTTATGTTGTTTTTATGTGCTGTCTAATCAGAACTGACTCATTGCTGGCCCCACAGAGTTTTCAGAGGCTATAAATCACATGGAAGGAGATTGTCCATCTTCCTCCTTTGCAGCAACTAGTGGATACAGTCTGCCTTTGGGTTGGCAGTGCAACTCCTTACCCATTAGGCTACCAGAACTCCCATAACTTAACTTATACCTATAGAATCACAGTTATTGCACTTTAAAGTAAGACATACCTGCAGTTATGGGAATCTCTTACTCTGACATTCTCCATTCATGTTAAGGAGCCCAGAATCCCAGGTACTTCGTTGTCTTATTCAAGAATAATATTTATTTGATACAGCTTCATCCCTCTTCCCCAAATTTGCTTTCAGTAATTGGGTGGATTCATGTTGTTATGTGCCGTCAAGTCGCTTGTGACTCATAGCGACCCTATGTACAACAGCCATAAACTCCACTCTATCCTGTGCCAATCTCACTGCCTCTGGCACTCCCATCCCGATTACCCCAGTCACTGAGTCAAGTCAATCCACCTCATAGAGGGCCTTCCCCTCCTGCGCTGTCCCTCCACCCTCCCAAGCATGAAGTCCTTCTCCAAGGACCGGTCCCTCCTTACAACATGTCCAAAGTATATTTGATGGAGCCTCAGAATCCTTGCCTCCAAGGAGCCACCCGGTTTAACCCTTTGCAGGATGAATCTTTTTGTTTTCCTAGCAGTCCATGGTATTCTCAATACTCTTCTCCAGCACCACAGCTCAAAGGCATCAATTCTCCTTCTATCCTC
>NW_006399775.1:13465335-13493061 GCF_000299155.1 Elephantulus edwardii
CCATGGCCTGTATCAGACGCACCTTAGTCTCCAGAGAGACACCATTGCTCTTCAGAACTTTAGTGAGGTCCTTAACAGCAGACTTTCCCATGGCAATGCACCTTTTAATTTCCTGGCTACCAGTGCCAAGAGTGTTGACTATATAGCCAAGCAAACTAAAGCTGTGAACAATCTCAGTCTCTTCACCATCCATCCTGATGCTGCCAATTGGCCCAGTGGTGAGAATCTTTGATACATGCTACAGCTTCTTTAACTTTCAAGTCTCCCTACTCCTATCCACATAAGCAGAGTAAAGGTCCACATCTCTCCAGCCACCTACGCAGCCTTAGAGAATCTAGCCCCATCATTACCATGACCTCTAGTCTTCTCCACCTTCCATCTGCCACCTCTCTTCCAGACACACTGGTCTTCAACTATGTTAGATATCTGCTTGTCTCAAGTCTTCACCCAAGCTATCTCTTCTGCCTGGAAAGCCGTTTCTCCAGATCTCTGAAGGCTTTCTCTCTCCCTGCCTTCATTATCAGAAAGGTCCTCCCTGGTCCTCTGTCACTCCCTCTCCTCTTCACTCTGCTCTTTTCCATGACACTATATTATAGAGGTATGCATTCACTGTCTATTACCTCAGACTATACAGGGAGTTCCAGGAGTGCAAGGACCCTGCCCATTTACTGCAATTACCACAAGTCTAGAACAGCACTGAACACACTAAGCACTCAATAAATGATTGTCACATGCATAAATGAGTAGTGAGCAGCGACTATTTCATAAGACTGTGGCAAAAAGGTTCTTTTAAATAGTAAACTATTAAAAATCCCAGAATTCATTTAATTACTACAGATTCATAATCTATACCACACTATGGTGTATTAATGTGATATGCGTTGGTATAGTAACCAAGAGGTCAGTGGTTCACATCTATCAGCTACTGTCAAGGGAAAGAGATGGGCAATATACTTCCATAAAGATACACAGCTTTGGAAAACTGATTGAAGGTCACAAGGAGTCAGAATGGAGTTAATAGCAATTGGTTATATATTCGTAAGAGATTTAAAAACCTGTTAAAACCACATTGGCAAAGGCTTTTTGTTCATGACGTGGAAAAAGTACTTAAAGAAATCTCTATTTCTATACCTATTTGTACATATTTACAGAAATTCCTCTGGTGGTGTAGTCCATGGGGAGTTGTGCTGCAAACCCAGAAGAAGACCTTCTCTGGCAGTGCAAAGCCATCAAGGGCTCAGGGTGGGGGTGGGGGGCGATGACCAACCTCCTTTCGTGTGATTTACAGCCTGCAAAAATCCGTTAGAGCATCAGCGATGAGTTGGTTCCAACTCAACAGCAATGTGGGCATTTTGGCTTTTCTTGATATTAGTAAAAAGACTGTTTTGGCTGAGGGTCTTTTGGAATGTTTGGTTGGTTTTTAAGCCTCTTGTTTAGAATCAACAAGACCTCCTGGAGGGCTCTTATATTTAAAGGTCAGTTGGGCCTTCAGGCCTCATGTTATTATATTTTGGAGGAACATTATTCTAAATCATACAGCAGTCTTCTGTCAATTTGCTGCACTGCACTGGTTGCTGTGACGCTGAACCTGTGCCATTGGGGTGTCAAATGCCATAGCTGTTGTCCAAGGTAGACAGTGTTTGGTGGAGCTCCCAGTTTAAGGCAAGTTTAGAAGCAGGAGTGGCATCAACTTCCTAAACCACATGCCTCTGGAAACTCTATGAACTTTGAGAAATGACAATAGTTATAGAAAGGATTTAGGCCTGTTGTTCACAGGGTTCCTAAGAGTCATGCTTGACCTGACGGCAATCAATGACAACAATAACATAGAATGAGCAAAAAGGGGGATTTTACCTTTTCCTCTATGACTCTGGAATTTTAAATTTTCTGTCTAGGCCTAGTGATAAGTAGCTGTAGTGCCAATCCAAAGGATCATGGTTCAAATCCTCCAGCTGCTCCATGGGAGAAAGATGGGCATTCACCTTCTGTGTGAGTTAAACCTCTGAAAGCCTAGTGGAGGCTTAGGCCTGAGTCAGTTCCTACCCAGCAACAGCGCATAACAACAACATGATTGTATGTGTGTGTGGGTTTTTGTTTATAAACAGAGGGAGAAGTCATCAAAACTGCAAGTATCCTTCTTTAAAAGGAAGACAAAAAGGTAATTTTTTTAAAAAATGAAAATATGATGTGTTTAGGTAACAGAATAGTCAGTTAGGTGCTGGCAACTCAACCACAACTCATAGAGATCTAAAAAACAACGAATCTGGACCTTGCCCTGCCCTGCCCCAGCCTCACAAGCTCAGTCATGCTCAAACGCACTGCTGTAGTCACTGTGTCAGCCCATGTCACTGAGTCCACGAAAGGAAAAAGGAACTAGTTAGATGTATATATTATTATTGGAATACTTTAAAAACACAGTGTTGCATGACTCACCAAGATGGAGAATTATATATACAATGAAAAATCATTTTCAAAAGCAAATTATAATAGATCATCTATATATCAACGTGTTTATAAAACATACACTTAATCAACTCACAAAACTTATGTAGTAATTATTCCAGACCAAAAAGGAAAAGAGTGGAAGGGACTTCCCAGGAGGGTAGCTACACCTGTAATGTTTTGTTATATTTCAGTAATGTTTCATGCTTTTATTTCTGTTTCTCCTATTTTAATTTCAAGATGTGTAAAATAAATCGGCTTTCTAGAGGAAATACATTTGCAGTTCCTGTCCCAGCAAAGCCAGCACTGGCTGGAACACGCCAATGCTGAGCTAACAGAGATCTTCACGTTGCTGGCCCTGGGGATGCCAAGGAAACCATCATTCCTTTCGGTCAAATCTCATCACACAAACACCAGGGGAATAGGCTGAAAGATTCTGTCTTTCTGGAGCTTGCTGGTACTTCACTCAGTGATTTTGGAAAGTGGGATAGCAGCAGTCTGAGGAATCTGCTTGGGCATGTGCTTGTGATAACAGGATTTGACCCAAGCACCTCCACCAAGAGCCTGGGCTTGTGGCTACCGCCGTGAGGCTGCAATCTCAGAAAAGTGTCTTTCTCTCCCCTGAACGGTATGCAATGTGTTTTCAAGACTCTGAGGTTAATTTCCTGTTTCTATTCACAGTCAAGCCCAAACCTAGCCACAGCATCAACCTCAAGAACATTATCTTTTAGGGAGATTCCTGCCACATCCTTGTGACATCACTTGGGCAATTCTCTCTGAAGTACTGTGATGTAAACAAACCTGAGAGGGAACAAGAACACAAACAACATAGAACAAGGTCAAGTTCTCAGCCAAGACTTACAGATCCTCAGCTCCAGTCAGCTGGCCTGGGCACTTCTGGCGTGGACTTCTGTAGTTAACACTGCCTGGAAATGTAGAACATTCTAGTACAATGCTCAAAGGAATAAAGAAGGAATGCTGGAAAGCATGCTGAAAATCAGGGGACTAGAAAAAAAAACAACTCAGTATTTTTAATCTATTATCTTTAAATTGGCATCTATGCATAGTTGACAATTGCAGTAGGTTTTCAGAGGCTGTAAATCTCTTGGGAAGAGATTGTCCATCTTTCTCTTATGGAGCAGCTGACCAGTTTGCATCACCTACCTTTTTTTTTCTCTATTATATCTTTTTCTCTGTTGTTGCATACCGTAGAGTCAAAGCGGACATATAGCTGACCCTCAAGTGGGTTTTCAGAGGCAGTTAATCTCACAAGAAAGGATTGCTCATCTTTCGGCCACAGAGCGGCTGATTCCACCAGAGTTCCCTTTTTATCTGTTGTTTGTTGTTGTTGATTGCCTTCCAGTACAACACGACTCATAGCGACCTATGAACAAAAGGCCTAAAGCCCCTCTACAACTATGGACATTTATCGAAGTTCATAGAGTTTCCAGAGGCATGTTATTTAGGAAGTGAATGCCACTCCTGCTTCCAAATTTTACCTGTGAGCTTTGGCAAAAATTTCAAAGTTCGATATTATTGGAAAGTTCGATATCATTTTTCCCAATTATGGGAAAAATGAGCTTTCTCATATCTTCTGTTTCTCTATGTGCAAATGAAACAATACAGTATGTTAACTTCTAAGAATTCAACCTGAATATGCCAGAAAAGTCACATAAATATTTTGTACAAGTGTGTTCAATGTAGCATCATTTTTAATTTTTAAAAAAACACCCTGGAAATTACCTAAATGTTCTTCAATAATACATACTTAAAATATGCTTCATCCATTCCGTGAAATATTCAACCATCATTAAACAATAAATAAATCTCCTTCTAATCTATACTCAACATTAACAAAATGCATTTTTAGAAAAGTCACAGTGAAAAGTTCTGTAAGGGTAGACACTAAATTGTTAAAGGTACATTTTGCCCGGAATGTGAGCTGGTCTTGTTCAGGAGGGAGTGTGTGGATTGGTTTCCCTTTTCGCTTTTATTCTGTTAGAATTTTTTTGAAAAAAACAATGGGTATCTATTCATGTATTGCCATAAACACACAGAAGCACTCAGACTCTGCATGGACTGTTCATTCAAATAAATATGCAAATCCTTTGTCTATAAACCCTCCACAAGGAGTTTGCTTTAGTTGCACAGGACTAGCTCTTTGCAAAGCACACCTGACTCCCGCATGAGGTGAGCTCTCAACAGTTCCTTCCCTGCAGCTGCTCTTGCTCGCCCAGTGTGAGAAAAGACTGCAAATCCTCAACCCACCCGTGGAGATCTCCTTTCATTTGCACCTACTTAGGAAATGCTCTCTAGAGTTTGCAGGGCAAATGCTAAAGAATCTGGTTCCACCACTACTCACAAAAATCCCAGTCTAAAAATCCCAGAATTTTCTGGCCACATGTCAATCATCTTCTGGCCCCATTCTAATGAATCAACCCTGGAGAAGGGGGTTCTTAGAGAAGCAAGATTATCCTTTGATAAACATATACTAAATAGACAATGATTAAGATGTGACCTTACTATATAGACTGGGTGCTATGCTAATTGCTATAACATGGATTAACTAATTTAATTCATGCAGCCACATCTTGAAGTAGATGCTCTCAGCATTCTCATTTTACAAATAAGGAAACTATTGCATTAAAAAAAAAAGCTAACTAATTTACCAGGGGTCACACAGATGGGAAGGAGAAAAGCCAGGATTCAACCCAAGCTGACTGGTTCCACTCTTACTTAGCATGCACCAGGCACTGTGCCAGGCACTATGGATTCAGAGATGAATAAAATGAGCTCCTGCCCTCCAAAAACTGAATCTAGACCTGGCTGACTGATATAGTACCACCAGCCACTGCGCATATGAAATGTAGCTAATTGAGATGTGCTGCTAAGACTTTACTATAAAAGGATTGTAAAACAGCTCATTAATAAACTTTATGATTGCATGTTAAAGTGAGCTTTTATATATACATTGGATTAACAAAATCTATGACTTTTTAAATTTTTTACTTTCTTAACATGGCTATGAGAAAATTTTAAACCATCTATGTGCTTATGTTTGTAGTTAACATTATAGTTCTGCTGGACAGCAGTAATCTCGATCGTTGAAAAATATATACAGGAATAATTTTAAAAATGTGACAGTGAAGTGATAGACATCTAACGAACTACTAAGTAAAAACAGAGAAGTGATTTGTTGTTGGTAGATGTCATCAAATTGACTACAACTCATAGTGCCCCTAGGAACAATGATCCCTGTCTTATCATGTGCCATCCTTCCTATCTCTGACATACTTGAACCCACTGTTCCACTCATTGTGTCAAGCCGTCTTGTTGAGAATCTTCCCCTCTCCGACCCTACATCTTTCCCAGCAGGACGGTCTTTCCTAGGACTCACCCTTCCTAACAACATGCCCAATGAAGTTTCACCTTTCTTGCCTGAACGGAGCAATAAGCACAATTAAGAAGGACTGAGATTTCTATCAGAATGCAGCTACAAGTTATAGAGGATATTTAACAACAAAGATCAAGTGTTATCAGTGGGTCCTTCCTTTTAGGAAAGGGGTGAGTGGGAAAGACAAATCCAAGGGCCAATTCATTCTGTGTGTCTTGAAGTTTATAAAATTGCTCCTTCCTCTGCTCAGTGATGTTGAGAGAAAATTATTTTTTGAGTTCCTGGTTTAGTGGTGCATTACAAGTTCCACTGCTAACTGAAAGGTCAGTATTTCAAGTCCGCCAGCTGTTCCATAGGAAAAAGCTGGGTTGCTCTTCTGATAAATATTTATAGCTTTGGAAATCTGAGGGGAGGTCTCTATGAGTTGTAATTAACTTGACATGAGTTTACCACAACTGTGTCCAGACCAGATTATTTTAAAAAAAAAGCAGCATAGTTTTACTTATGTTTATTTCCTAATCTGCTGTGAACAATTTCACATGAGTGTCACTACTTAGTGTGATAAAAAGCCACGTGAAACTGCAGATTACTGAGCAAACACAGTAAGCCCATGCTTATCTGCCTTACTAGCTACTCCAGTTTTGATGGACTGTAAATTTGAAAGAAGCTATAATTTTGTAGGAAGGTGCTGTTGGGTTGGTACAAAGATAAATGTCAATACCAAGAAATGAAATCTTTGATGTGCTGAGAAATGTGAAATTGTTCAACACAGATTAGTAAGGGAGCATGTGTAAGCCTCTGTTCCTCTTGCTTACTGGGTAATTTGACACTGTCTGTGGGTCTATAATTCTATGTATGTGAGAGAGAGAGAAAGTCAAAGTCACTTTCTGTCAAATCAGAACCAACTCGTAACCTACCCTTCAGAGGCTATAAATTGCATTACTGATATTTCTCCTTTAGAGTCAGAGTTGCTGGTGGATTTGAACTACCAGAGGGATATGACCTTTCTGCTAACAACACAGCTCTCTACAGACTATGCCATGAAAGCTCCCTTGAAAGAGGGAAGCCAGGAGCAAATACATAAAACTCTCTAAAGTCAAACAGTCCCAAATTCAAAGAGTGTCCTGCATAAGGGGCTTAACTGGCTACAGGAAAATCGTCAACTCTTGATGAAATAATTATTACCAAAATGTGCTAGGATTACTTTTAGCCCTAATTCTTCCTTTCCTTGAGTTGTTGTTAGATGCCATACATATATAATTTTTTTTCTCATAATGGCCACATGCAATAGTGTAAACTATCCCAGAGTTGTTTTAACTGTCATTTTTATGGCAAACTTTTCCTGGTTTTAAATCAGGCAGAATCCCCTTGTTCTGTGTGAGCGACTACTTCTTGGTTTATATACAGATTTCATATGAGCATAATAAAGGATTCTGGAATCTCATTTCTTCTCAAGTATTATCTATATAGTTGAATATTTTTGCATAGTCAATAAAACACAAGTAAACATCTTCCTGGTATTCGTTACTGTCAGCCTAGATGAACCTAACATCAGAAACAATATGCCTCTGTGGTGCCAAGGGTTCAAAATGGCTTTCCTAGTCACTGACTTTGACTTTGACCCATGGTTGGGTGGGATCATGAAAATAGAGTGTGTTAGTCTATTCACAAGGGGATGGCTAGTCTCACCATTCCACTAGGTTTAAATTGAACGGGTTCAGTGGTAGAAATTTGGGGTAATCTCAGCTACCTGGCCAATTGATTGGAAGAGATCCACATCTATTCCCATTCAAAAAAATAAAGGAGAGAGGATCCAACAGAACGTAGAAATTATTGAAAATACCACTATTACATGCAATATAGCATGCAAGCAAAACCTTGCTGAAGATTATCCAAAACCAATCAGAAAAATACATCAACAAAGAACTTCCAGAAATACAAGCAGGATTTAGAAGAGGTCATGGCACTAGGGATATCACTGCTGATGTTAAATGGATCTTGACTGAAAATGGAGAGGCACCCGAAAGATGTGTATTTGTGTTTTATCAGCTTTCCAAACCAATTTACTGTGTGGATCACAACAAATTCTGAGTGACAAGTATGGAAATTACAGAACACTTGTGTTCATGTGAAACCTATCCCTAGATCAGGAAGCCGTTGTCCGAACCAGGTAAGTGAACACTGACTGCTTAGTCAAGCCATCTTGTTGAGAGTCTTCCTCGCTCTCTCTGACGCTCCACATTTCCCAGCACAATGTCCTCTGCAAGCACTCACCCCTCCTTGTTGAGGAAGGCATATTGTTAGGAGGTACTGGACCTTGAAAAAAGACATAAGTATCTACACAATTGCAAAAGCAGCCTCAGCAGAAAACCAGGGACCAACAAGAGGCAGAGCTGACTTGAGACTGCTACCCCTTGGGGCCAGAGTCAGAAGGTTTTAATGCAAGCTTGCTGAAGGACTGAGGGTAGATACCATAACTGGCAGGAGTAAGAGAACTTTGTAACACTGAGCTAAGTCATTGGTCTGAAGGTCTGTAAAGACAGGGTAAACAGTGTGGGAACAACCAAGTCTGACTAACTCCACAAAAGGGAATTGTCCCCATCAACAATATCCACAGTTCAAAACTAATTCATATAAGGTCAGGCATGGTCCTCTATGTTCCTGCTCATATTTCTACTAATTCCAACACCAGTATTGCTGCTTTATTGGGTCCAAAATACATTGCAATGACTACATACACTTTATAGGACCATACTCACCCTTATGGGGTTTATCAGGGAAGTTAGTGGGCTATAGTTCAGCCTGGCAACAAGATGCAATCCCTCAGTTCAAACAGCTTCTCAAGTGTTGTCATAGGTCCTTTGACCTTCAGCCTCACAGATTAGGTCAGAGTCACCAAGTTCTCTTGGTCCTGCCAGTTATAGTGTCTTCCAGCAAGCTTGGATGAAGGATTCTAGCTCTGTCTTAGGTTAATATCTAGTTCACTCCTGAGGCTACCGTTGCTCTTGGGTAGATCTTGGTCTGGCTGTCACAGGAATCTCTGGCCCTGAAAGACATGAACTATCGTTTCTTTCTTGCTGGTGTTTAGATTTCCAAATTCTGTTGCTGAAACTGCTCAATTTAAACCTAGTGGGATGGCAAGAGTAGTCAATTCCCTTGTGGCTAGACTAACACACCCTGTTTGTATGATCTTACGCATCCGTGTTGCAAAGTTAAAGTCAACAGCAAAGCCATCTTAAATAATAAACCCTTGATACCACAAAGTCAATTTGCCTGTGACCACACTTTGTCTGGAATGAGAGAGAGATTGTATCCTGGTGTCAAACTGAATTATAGCCTGTTAGCTTCCCTAATAAAACCCATAATCATGTGTGTGGGTCCATGAGATCTGTGTGGTCATTGCAACAACCCTGTAGATTTGGGACCATTAGATCAGTAAGATTGGTGTTGAAATTCATAGAAGTAGGTGCAAGAGTTTGAGATTATGAGAAATCATATCTGATCTTACAAGAATTAGTTTTGTATTTAGATGTTGTTTATGAGAACAATTCCCCTTTGTGGAGTTAGACGAGGTCAGACTCTGCCATCCCCGTGCTGCCTACACTCATTTACAGTCTTCTTTCACAGCCTCTTCTGAATCCCACATGGATTCAGAGACCGTGGATTGCCAAAAAAACCCCCAAACAAATCTGTCTTGGAAGAGGTATTATGAGAATGCTCTTTAGAGATAAGAATGAAGAAACTTCATGGCACATACATTGGCCATATTGTCAGGGGGTACCACCTTGGGGAAAAAGACATAATGCTGGGTAAAACAGAGAGAGGGTCAGTGAAAGACAGGAAAACCCTCAAAGAGACAAACTGATGCAGTGAATGTAACTACGGGCTTGAGTATGGAGGAGATGTGAAGATGGAGCAGGATAGGGCAAGGTTTGATCTGTTGTTCATAGGGTTGCTATGTTCATAAGTAACCAACTCAACAGTTTTTATGGGAGCTGATATTAAGGCCTTCTCTCGCAGAACCACTGAGTTTCTAATCGCTGGATAACAACCCAGCTCTTAGCTGTCCTTGTGTTTCTACTGACATACAAAAGAGAACCTCCTTTCATCTAGGAAATCCCAGGAAGAAAATGTGACCTCTCCCCGTTCTCTCCTCTCTCTCTCTCTCTCTCTGTGTGTGTGTGTGTGTGTGTGTGTGTGTACCATCAAATCGTATCTGACTGGTACGGAAGGAGATTGCCCCTCCTTTTCCAGCAGAGAATCTGGTGCATTTGAACCATGTGCCTCTGGGACTGCAGTGCAGCTTCTTGCCACTAGGCCACCAGAGCTCCCCTCTCCCTGTTCTTACTGCACCCACCTGCCCTCTCCCTCAAAGGCAGAACACATTATTTTTCTGTCATTAATACAAGTTTCTATTGGGATGAGAGTAAAGTGACAAGTAAAGTCTGTTCTCTCTGTCTTGTTGGTATTAAAGTGAAATGGCTCATAACTTACCATGCAAGTGTCAGGAGAAACACTGATTCTATAGACCCACTCATCCCCATTGACTGGCTTCAGTGCTAAGATGTGAGGAAATAAGCGAGAAAGCACATCCCTCCCCAAGAACAAACTGTATTCTCCTGGCCAGCTTTCCAGTGATTAGGTGAATATTCTAACTTGCCTGGTGCTTGTGCGTATATTTCTCGACCCCCAACAGTAGAATCTGCTCTCCCACTTACTTCTGTATAGCCCTGGGCAAGAGACAACCTTCTAAGACAGTTTTCACATTTGTAAAATGTGTATAATGGATTTGTTGTGAAATTCAAATGAGATTACATTTGTTCATAAACTCCCAGCACATGAATAACATCAAATAGATGTAAATACATTTAACTCATCTACCCCTTTCAGAAAATGGAATACAATTTTGTCCAATTATTGTACACCATAGAAAAACCTTGGGCCACCACTACTCGGAACATTGTTCTTGTTGTTGTTGTGTGTCATCAAGTGGAAGCCAACACAGGGGTGGCCCTCCAGCTGATTTACAGAGTCAATATATTGCAGGGGAGGGAATTGACCAGCTTTCTTCCACTACACAATTGTTGTTGTTATGTGCCATCAAGTCAGAACTGACCCATAGCCGATCCTCCAGCAGGTTTTCAGAGGCAGTTAATAACACAGGGGGACATTGCCCATCCCTCTCCCACAGAGCAGCTGTTGGATTAGAAAGAACCATGTACCTTTGGGATTCCAGTACAGCTTCTTACCACTGGACCATCAGAGCTCCCTGCTCAGCAACTAGTGGGTTAAAAATATGCTCCTTTGGGTGGAACATCACTTCTTGCCCCAGGCCAATCAGCCTCTTCAGCTTATTAAAGATCATTATACAGGAGTGTACTGATACTTCAAGATTAGGTACTAAACAGAGGATGAGTCCTTCATTGTGCTTTTTAGACCAGATCAAACTTCCACTAATAATTTCACATAATTATCATAGGGGGTACTGATGACAAGCAAATCATTAGACCAAGTACTGGGCTGGAGGTATGGGGAGAAATGAAGACAAGAGTAAGATAGAAAATACTCTCTTAGGGGAGCTCTGGTGGCCTAGTGGCAAGAAGCTGCACTGCAATCCCAGAGGCGCATGGTTCGAATCCACCAGATGCTCTGCTGGGGAAGGAGGGACAATCTCCCCCTGTACCAGTCAGATCTGATTTGACAGTACACACATACACACACAAATAATAAAAAAAGAAAATATGTACAAGTTAGGTGTTTGTTTGTTTTAAATCTCAGTCATTGCTGTTGAGTAGGAACCAACTCATAACTGACCCTCTAGTGGGTTTTCAAAGGCTATAAATTGCACTGAAAGAAAGTGTCTATCTTTATAAGTGGATTTGAGCAAGCTAGTAAGAAAGATAGATGTATAAAGTAAAATTAACTAAGGGAGCTCTGGTGGCCTAGTGGTAAGGAGTTGCGCTGCAATCCCAAAGGCACATGGTTTGAGGCTCCACAGGAGAAGGATGAGTAATCTCCTCCAGTGCCATTTACTGCCTCTGAAAAACCACTGGACGGTCAGCTATGGGTCGGTTCTGACTCTATGGTACACAACAACAAAAAATGAAGAATAAGGAGCAGGTTAGGGGGTTGGGCTGTAGGTTAGGGAGTTGGGCTGTAGGTTGGGGGTTGGGCTGCAGGTTAGGGGGTTGGGCTGCAGGTTAGGGGGTTGGGCTGCTAATTGCAATTTGAATCCACCAGCTGCTCCTCTAGTGACAGATGAAGATTTATATTCTTGGTAATGCAATGGAGGTTGTCATGAATCAGAATCACCTCATTGGCCTTAAAGTGCATGGGAAAGCCGAGATAAGTAGAACACTCTGGGGGAGCTCTGGTTGTGTAATCCATAGATTGTGGTACTGTCAACCAACTGTCTACCCATAGTAGACTTGAACTCTCAACTTTTGAGGTAGCCATTAATCACATTGACTGAGCACTCTTTCCCACATTAAACTGGATGCAATATTTACTTGTGAAGCGCTCTGGAACAAACGCTCTCTCACCTTACCCTTTGCCTTTATTCACATCCCACCACACCCCTTTACCCAATGACCCTCACCCCTGACTGCACTTCCATTAACAGATGCTCACCCTTGTGCAAGAAGTAATGGAAAAGTAAAAATGCAGGCTGGGAAAATATTAATAAAACTTTATGAAGCCAACGAGTCTGTGATGGCAGTGGGCAAAAAGCTTGCCCTTTAACTGAAGTCTATTTGCGGTCCGGGTTACTGCTTTACCCTAAGCTCCACTTTTGCATTACAGCCTCACTTGTCATGTCAGCAAACCCTAATAAGGGCCCAAAGTGCCCTGGTTTCTGAACATAAAGCCGAGTCCTAAAGGAATCTCTGGGCTGCTGACAGTACTATTAGGAGCTTGAATCTTGCTGTTGCTTAGGGAATGCCCATTGCCCAAGCATTAATCCAAGCTCTATTTCAAAACAGACTAATCCTTAAACAATTTCTCCTGACCAAATTGTTCACTGCATACGGCAACGCTGCTCTCATCAAAAGCACGGCACAGTATTTTAGTCCTTGAGGAGAATTCTGATTCTGTTAGGGGTGAATTTTGCAGACACCCTGCCTGTCCCAGAACTGGGCTGGGGGGGGGGGCGCTGTGGTATGTGTGTGAGTAATCATCACCATGAAGCATGGGACGAGGGACTGGACGATTTGGCCTGCAGATTGCATTTCGCGGTTGGGAAATGGGATTCAGGCGTCAAGTGCACATAATTGAATCTCAGGCTGGTGATTGAGGATCTGGCAGGCTCTCAGAGTCATCATTTTGAACATCAGTGATCATTGTCCTGAGCCTCCGAGGCAGTGGTGAAGCCCACCCACACTCACAGAGGCACCTGAGCCACCACCAGGGAGCAGCAAGAACGAAGAGGCTAGTCACTTCAACTGCTTCTCCACATCCTCCCTGGAGATTATATCCCAGACCCTCTGCCCTTGAAGCTTGCATCTTGCAATTAGCATCTACTTAAGTTCCCTTTTGTCTCTATGCTCACTTAAGTGCCCTGCCTAAATGGGGAAACTCACCAGCAGGTTCATGTGGCATACATCTGTGTTTCCTACAGATACCACTGGGCCACGTGTTCACTATGCATGTGAAAGCAACCCAACATTGTACAGTATTCACAGCCTGCTCCCATCCAACAGAAGCCCACTGTATTCCTGGGCCCCTATATTTGTGGAGATTGGGGTAATGGGGTAGGGGAATATTGAAAGGAAAAGATGCTACTTTGGAAAAGCAAACCCAATCTGAAATGCAGATGCAAATGAGCATAGCTGGGTGGGACAAACAAGCAGGTGACTGTTTTAAATTGCTGATCATGCTTGGAAAGGTGGAGGGTCAGTAAAAGAGGAGACCCCCATCTAGATGGATTGGCACAGTGACTACAGCAATGAGCTCACGTATATCAGAGATGGTGAGGATGGCACATGATAGGGCAGGATTCAGATCTTTCATTCATAAGAGTCTCTAGGAGTCGTATTCGACAGCCCTTAACAACAACAGATTCTGACTCATAGTGACTCCACCAGGACTGCTTTTCAAGGTGCCTCTAAGTGAGTTTGCACGATCAAACTTTCAATTAGTAGTCAAGCACTTAACCATACCATCCATACATCTATGAGGTTGTGCAAAGGGTCAAAATTTAAGGAGGCATTCACAATCAGGTAAATGCCCATTCCAGTTAAGGAGTTGAGTTTGTAGGTTAAACAAAGGTTAGGAAATTTGCTATCAGAATGTTGTTGTTATGTGCCATTAGGTTGAAACCTACTTAGCGCTGACCTTCCATCAAGTTCCCAGAGGCTTTATATCTCATGGATGAAATTGTCCATCTTTCTCCAGTTGAGCAGCTAGAGATGCAAACTGCCTTCCTTTGGGTTGGCAATGCAACTTCTTAACCTCTAGGCCATCAGAGCTTAATGAGGTAGGCATAAAGAGATTTTTAAAGATAATTTGCAGGACATTTATTTATTATAAGATTTAACTCTTCTTTCTTGATCCCTCAGCTGAACTGTAAAGAGACTTAACTATTAAGTTTTGTTATTTTTCAGGGCAGCTGGGAAGGCATGTCTGTTTATTTTGGACAGAGCATCCTGGTGAGACCTTCCACAGACGTGCCAATTCACTGGTGCCTGATTCATAGGACAGCACAGCCTGCATAGTTCACCAATGAGCTACCACAATGCCATTGCACAGCGTCACCCTCTGAGATACAGAATTCCCTGTACTTAAGGCCATGGATATGATACAGTAGCCACGAAAACATAACCACAGCTTCAAGATAGCGTCCACAATCACTAAAGGCTCCAGCCCAGGCCCTCTCGAGCTTCTTCATTGGTCTGTCTTCCTCTCAGGCTATGAAATCCAAACGCACCCAATTCCAGCGCCCTGTCGATTCCAGTTCCAGGGCATCCTCACTCCCGTGACTTCTATCATACAGTTTCCCAGGTTGTATATCCAGACTGCCCCTATTTCACTATTTCACTCTGCTCCTCTATCCTATCCTCCTTCAGAAAGCCAGTCACAACCTCCCCTGGGACAGCTGACCATTTGCCCTTTACCAGGGTGACCAATTCAACCCAGTTCGCCAGTGTGTGTGTGTGTGTGTGTGTGTGTGTGTGTGTGTGTGTGTGTGTGCATTTCTATTTTCCAGCACTGTAAATCCTCCATTCTGGGAATCTCTCAGTCTCAGGCAAACCCGCCTTCCCTGTCTCTTCCTCTCAACCTCTGTTGCACAACAATGGGGTGGCTGTCGCCCACAGGGCTGTGAGCTCCCGGAGTGTGGACATATGCCCTTCATTTTTGTACCCCTGGGACTTCGCACAATGCTGGGCAAAAATTTTATTTATTCTTTTTAAAAGTAGGCCACGAGTGAACGGCGGTACTGAATTGGATAAGCAGCTTCCACACTGACCTTCCCTCAGGTCTCTCCCACCGTGCTGGGAGTGGAAGCAAAGACAAACCCCTGCACGCGGCAGTGCGGACAGAGGCTGGCGCTCCCAGGCAGGAGGATCCCACCCCCGCAGCCGCGCGGTTTTCCCGGGCTTCCTGCCCCGCTCCCCAGCGCCGAGCAGTCGGCAGGGGGTGTTCTCTGCCGCGAGGTGAGACTGCCGCCCACTGAGCAAGCGGCAGCCCCTGCCGCCCGGCCAGATGCCCGCGGGTGACTCTGGCTGTTCACAGACTGATTTCTCCTGAGCCTCGTCTGATGTGCTCACCGCCCGAGGGGGCTGTGCCAAATTCCCACCCGACACCAACGCCGAGAGCTGCCCTGCTTTTGATTGCTGCCCAAGCTCAATTTACTAGAGGGAAGAAGGGGCGGGGCGGAAAAACCAAAGAGAAATAGGGCTCTACCTTCCTTTCAGATCACGATTGAACACGGTGATAGCCCTCAGTCCGTTTAGTGTACTGTCAATTTGTAATCCTCAAGAGGGACAGAGGCTCAACCTCCAGCAGCGGGTTTTAAAACTATCACATCCTAGGCTCTCTTCCTCTGCCCTTCCCCCTGCCGTGTCTGAACTGTCATTGATGCCTTTCCTCTCCCCAGTCATCAGAGTGGGTTGAGAGGAGGAAATGCAGATGAGGTGGAGAGAAACGTTCTCTTTCTCCTTTTTCTGAAAAGTAATTGTCAAAATACCCAGCCTGCAGCTGAAAACCCTGATGTGAAACTCACCCGCCACACACTGGGCGCCTGCGGGCCGGGGCGGCCGTCGCGGCGGGTTTGCTCCCAACGCTGAGCTCCTGCGACCTCTCGTGGGCAAAGTGCGAAGCACGTCTTCCCAAACGTCTTTGTACTTTGTCCCTGCTTTTCCATCAGAGTCACCCCCATACCCTTCCTTCCACTCATTTTTCTCTTCTTGTTTAAATGGGCTTCAAGCAGCTTAGCCCAGAATGGGAAAACAGACTGGTGAATTTCTAGTCTCATCATAACAAGAACAAATAGGATCAAGATCTGCAGCAGGAACGGAGCAGCTACCGTTTTATTAGTCTTCCATATTCTAAGTGTTTTATATATCCATTATCTCATTTACTCCTTAGAACAATCAGGTCACGTATCACTATTGTCACCATTTTCAGGGTGGAGAAATGAAGCTGAGAGAGAGAGAGATGAGTGACGGGCTCAAGGTTACCTTACCAACTGTTTCCCTACGGCTCCAATCCAGGTGCTTCTTCCCTGCCTGGATGCTGTTCACAGGCGCACACTGACACCACGCTGATACTTGTACAAATCAAACAACCCTTTCCTCAGGCTTTCAAATCTGTTCTTATCCGAAACCTGAACTCACAAGCCAAAAAATCTTGTACCCAAAAATAAAACTTTGGTTTGTCTCCTTATTATAGTGTTTTCCCTTGTTTTTTCAAACTGACGTGATGTATTAAATTGTGTGTGTGTGCGTGTGTGTGTGTCTGTGTCTGTGTGTTTACCGTCAAATCGGATCTCACTGGTTGAGGAGGAGATTGCCCCTCCTTTTCCAGCAGAGCATCTGGTGGATTCGAACCGAGTGCCTCTGGGATTGCAATGCAGCTTCTTGCTACTAGCCCACCAGAGCTCCCTACTAACGTGAATTTGAATGCTTTTAATTTTAAAGATCTTCTTAAACAAGAGAGATTGAAGGATGTCTGAAGGACACCTAGCCTGGGCCAGTGGTTAGTAAAACCGTCTGAGGTGTGAGCCGCATATAAAAAGCTCTACAAAAAGCCCCCTTGAAGCAATTCCTACTCAATTTTTCATGTGATAAGATTTACAAAGTCAGTTCTGTGTATGGAAAAAGAAACAGAACGACAAGATATCGTATCCAAAACCAGCTACAGAGGCCAACTGTTTTGTGGGAACCATATACCCCAGAATTTTCTAGACCAGATTTTGTGCCAAATGTTCTTCCATAGTGTCTCACCTGATTCAAGCCATGGTCTTTTCAGTCACTTGCTACACATCTGGAAGTTGGACGTTGTATAAGGATGACAGAAGAATCAATGGCTTTGAGTTGTGGTGTTGGAGAAAAGCACTTAATATCCCATAAACTACCAAAAGGACAAACAAATATGTCTTAGTGAAAGTGAAACTAGGGTGCTCCTTAGAGGCAAGGGTGGTAAAACTTAAATCTCACATATTTTGGAAATGTTAAGAGGGGGCAACACTTGGAAATAGACATCATGCTTAGAATGGAGGAGGGTCAGAGAAAGAGGAAGACCCTCAACAAGACGGATTAATATAGTTACTGCAACAATGGGTTCAAGTATATTAGAGATAGGGCAAAGTCCAGACAGAACCCTTGCTCAGAAAGTCACCATGAGTCATGGTCAAACTCATTAGTACCTCAAAACAATTGTCACATGAATGCATATATACAGATAAGAAACACCGAAAACTGGTATTTAAAACACAGCTTTGACGTTTATTAGTTCTATCAGCTTGCCCAATATTGCTGGAGTAGTATATTGACAAGGTATTGCCGGAAAGAGAGCAAGAGATATATCACTGCTAATGTCAGATGACTGAGAGCAGAAACTACCAGAAAGATGATTATTTATGCTTTCTTGACTTTGTGATCATAAAAAATTACATAAAATATTGCAAAAATTAAGATTTCCAAAACATTTAACAGTGTTCATGCGGAATCTGGGCATAGACCAAGAAATCATCTCAATAGAACAAGGGAATACTACAGAATTTAAAATGAAGAAAGCATGTGTCAATGTTGTAACTTCTCATCATATCTATTCCATCTACATGCTAAGCAAATAAATTAAGAAGCTGAACTATATGAAGAAGATCACAGCTTCAAGATTGAAGGAAGACTTATCAACAACTCACATGTAGAGTTTATCTTTCAATATAACTTTCCTAGCCATCTGAATCTGACTTGACCATGTGGATGACTGAGACTTCATGAATAATGTGTGCTAGCTTACAAGGGGATTGGCAATCTCATAATTCCACAAGGGGATTGGCCAGTCTCAACAATCTACAAGATGATTGGCTAGTCTCTCCAATAAATTGAATAATTCTATCCACAGAATCAGATCTTCACCTAGCAGTGAAGAAGAAAGAGACCTCTCCACCACCACCAGCACAGAAACTTCACCACTAGGAAAAAAGTAGCCATGGCAGACTGGAGACCTACCATGAGATGGGAACCTTTGGACTGCTACATCTTTGGAAGTAGACCTAAGATCCTTTGCCCAAGTTTGTTGGACAAAGAGGTGGGGGTGGGGCCACATAATTCACAGGACTGAGAACTTTGTAACGCTAGCCTAAAGCCATGCAGCCTCAAGGCTGAGGTACCAGCATGTTTCAGAAGCCATCCTGACTATATTCTGATACTAATCTGGATTATAACCCTTTTACTATGGTGTTGTGTGGTCTGTGAGCTATCGCATTGGATTTTGGACCCAGAAAAGTAGTAATATTGGTGTTGAGTTGAGTAGAAAGAGGTATGGGAGTGTGGTGATGTCTTACCTCAGGTGAAACAGTTTTGTGTTATTGATGCTTTTGATGGAGACAATTCTTCTTTTTGAAGCTGGTAAAGGTCAGATATGACTATTCCCATATCTTGCTCTTTTTATACCACATTTTTTTCAAATTTTTTCATTTTGAGATTTTAACAAAAGTTTATAGAGAACTTGGATTTCCATTCATTCATTGTTGCACATTCTCCTCCCTATCCACCAAGTTTGCTTTTCTCTTTGAAAAAAAATTCACTCATGGTTGCACAATTTCCTCCCACTCCCACCACTCCGAGTCCACTTTGCCATGCAGCTCTTATGACTGTCATAATATCTAATCATATATCATCTGTTTCAATGCGATGTACATTATTTATCCCCTCTTTTCTTAGTTTGCCCCCAACCCTCATGTCAGTCTTGTTTTAGAATAGTGGCATTATGCAGTATTTGTCTTTTTTTTGTGACTGAGATATTTCACTCAGCATAATGTCCTCCACGATCACCCATTTTATAATATTTAATGAGTTCTTTGTTTTTCAGTGCTGCATAATATTCCATTGTGTGAATATACCACAGCTTCTCTATCCATTCATTTGTTGATGGACACTTGAGTTGTTTCCAATTCTTTGCTATGTGAACAAAGCAGTAATAAAGATGGGTGTGTATATTTCTGCTTGGGAGGCAGTTCTGCTTTCTTTGGGGTATATCCCCAGTAGTGAAATTGCTGGATCAAATGGTATTTCTAACTTTTCGAGAAAGTGCCATACTGCCTTCCATATTGGTTGCAACATTTTACACTCCCACCAACAGTGAACAAGGGTTCCAGTTTCTCCACAACCTCACCAGCATTTGTTGTTTGTTGCCCCATTGAATTTTGCTTTTCTTACTCGGGTGAGATGATATCTCATGGGGTTTTTGAGAAATTTCTTATTACACAACAACCGCAATGGTAGGAAATCAGAACAGAAACACAAATGGAGATATGTATACTTATGTTCATAGCAGCATTATTTACAATAGCAAGATAATGGGAACAGTCCAAATGCCCATCAACAAACTAATGGATCGAGAAATTGTGGCACATATCCACAGAGAAGGAACTATGCCAGTTCCTTCAGAGCAGCTTGAACTTCCTCCTTCATCACCTTGCCTCTTAATTATATGTTGTTTCATTAAATTCTTCTGTGTCCGTCAATTCTTTTTGGTATAGTGATCCTGTGTATTCCTTCCATCTTCTTTTGATGCTTCCTGGGTCATTCAACATTCTTCCCTCAGCATCCTTACTTAAGTACTGTGACTCAAGGCTTAAACTTGTTCTTCAGTTTCTTCAGCTTAAGAAATGCTGAGCTAGTTTGCCCCTTTTGATTTTCAGACTCCAGCTGTTTGCACGTTTCATTATAATTCTTTGCTTTGTCTTTCTGAGCGGCCCTTTGAAATCTTCTGTTCAGCTCCTTAACTTCTTGATTTCTTGTCTTTGCTTTGGCTTCTTTGTGCTCTAGTGCAATATTCAGAGTCTTTCTGACATCCACCTTGCTCTTTTCTTCCTTCTCTGTCTTTGTAATGTCTTTTTGCATTCTTCATGGATGGCATTCTTGATATCCTTCCACAGCTAATCTGTTCTTCACTCTTTAGTATTCAAGGCTTCAAACCTCTTCCTTAGATGGTCTTTAAATTCTGATAGGACAGACTCAAGGCCAAACTTGGTTCTTATGGATTTGATTTTATTTTCTTTAGTGTCAATTTGAATTTGTATATGGGTAGTTGATGGTCTATTCCACAATCAGCCCTGGCCTAGTTTTCAAAGCTGACATTAAGCTTCTCCAGTGATTTTTTTTTCTTCACAGATATAATCAAACTGATTCCTGTGTAGACCATCTGGTGAAGTCCACGTGTATGTTTGTAAGTCTCTGTGTATGTTTCTTACCAAAGGTATTTGCAATGAATAGGACACTGTACAGAATTCTATTCTTCTATTTCCAGCCTCAGTAGCTTTCCAACTAGTGATTCTTCTTCCCTGTTTCTGACTTTTACATTCCAGTCACCCATTATTATCACGGTATCTTGTTTACATACTATGCAGCACTTGAGGAATATTGATTTAATAAAATATTATGTAACATTGGAGAGTCTAGAGAGCATTATACTGAATTAACTAATTCAGTCTTATAAGGATAGATATTGCATAAGACCACTATTGTAAAAATAGAAGAATAACTGAGCAAGATGTTTATAAATGTTCAAAAAGGCTAAGAGGAAAGGGAGAAGGGGTGGGAAAATGAGAAAGCAGAAAATCACTAGGATAGCAGAGGTTAGTGGGAGGATGATGAAGGAATAGGAAAAAGTCAATGGAGACTTGAAAAGACAAAGCAATAATACATACAGATAAATAGTATTTCATTGTATAAAATACAATGCATATGATTATAGAAAACACAGTGTACGTGAAGAAAACACAATGTAATGGAAAAAAGTATAGAACATAATATACATACATGAATCACAATGTATATGAATGATTGTATACAAATCAATAAAAATATGAGGGGGAAAACAAAACAAAAATACTTAAAAAGATTACAGCCTTCAGTATGACTTATACCACCGAAAAGTAAAAATATAATGGGGGGAAGAAACAAACCAAAAAAACTAAAAAAAATTATAGACTTCAATATGACTTATACAACAAAATAAAAATAAAAATTCTTACAATTAGAGCAATAAGTAACATCTTGATAAATAGAAAACTACTTAAGTTATCAATAGTTACTTTTTGTTAAAAAGACTGTCCTTTCCCCACTTAACAGATTCTACCTCCTTATCAAAGATCAGTTGACCATAGGTGGATTACCTGATTTCTGGGTTCTCAATTCTACTCCATCAATCTATGTGTCTGTTACGGTACCAGTACTATGCTGTCTTGACCTCCACTGCTGTGTAATAGGATTTGTGGTCAGGGAATGTGATACCTCCTATTTTGTTTCTCTTTTTTAGCAGTGTTTTCCTTATTCAGGGTCTCTTTCCATTCCAAATAAAGTTGCGAATTGCCTTTTCCATTTTGTTGAAGAATGGAATTGGAATGGCAATGAACTTGTAAATTGCCTTTGGTAGAATTGTCATCTTCATGATATTGAATCTTCTTATCAGTGAGCATGGTATATTTTTTCCATTTCTCCAAGTCTTTTTGTTTCTTGTAGTACTGTTTTCCAGTTTTCTGTATAGAGGTCTTTTATATCTCCAGTTAGAGTTATTCCTAAGTATTTCATCTTGTGGTTAACTACTGTGATTGGTATTGGTTTTTCCTAGCTCCATTTTTTTTTCATTTTTTTATTATTATTAATTTACAGAGACTTTGGATTTCCATTCATACATTGTGGCACTTTTCTCCCTGCCCACCCATACTCCCTTACAGTACACTATTCTCTTTGAAAAGTAAAATAAAAATTCTTTCATTGTTTTACAATCCCTTCCCCAGGTCCACTCCACTATGCAGCCTTCACTCTGGACTCCTGTCATGACAATAATACCTAATCACATATCCCTTTTAAACAGTTTTCTCCCTCATCTGTTTCAATGCAGTATATTTATCCCATCTTTCTCTGTCTCCTCCCAAACCCGCTATCAGTCCTGTTGTACAACAGTGGCATCATGCAATATTTGTCCTTTTGTGACTGAGATACTTCACTCACCATAACATCTTGCAGGTCACCCATTTTGAATAATATTTCATGAGTTCCTTGTTTTTCAATGCAGCATAGTATTCCATTGTGTGAATATACCACATCTTTTCTATCCATTCGTTTGTTGATGGGCACTTAGGTTGTTTCCAACTCCTTGCTATTGTGAACAAACTGGTGATATACATGTGTGTGTATCCTAGCTCCATTTCTATCTTCTCCTTGTCACTTTAGAGCAATCCAACTGATTTTTGTATTCTGATGTTGTACCTTACTAATTTGTTGAATTGGTCAACTATGTCAAATAATTTCCTTGCGGAATCTTTAGGATTTGCTAAATATCATTTTATGTTAACAAATGGTTTTGGCACAATTGGAAAACCATCTGCAACAAACTTAAACAAGACCCACACCTCACACCTTATACAAAAACAAACTCAAGGTGGATCAGGATCCTAGATATAAAACCAAGGACTGTAAAATTCATCAGAAAAAAGCTAAGAAGAACTCTAGAAGCCCTAACCCATGGCATGAACAGTCTTCTAAGAATAATGAAAAACTTATAACCAGGAGAGAATAAAATAGATGAATGGGATCTCCTAAGAATCAAATACCTATACACATCAAAAAAAAAAAACCTATACACATCAAAGAACTTCTCCAACAGGTTAAGAAGGAAACTCACAGACTGGGAAAAAATATTTGGCAATGACATATAGGATAAGGGACTTATATCTAAAATCTATAGAATACTCCAGAACTTCAACAAGAAAAATGTAAACAATCCAATCACAAAATGGACACACTATATGAATAGGCACTCCACCAATGAGGACATTCAGATGGCAAACAGACATGAAGAAATGTTCAAAATTTGTAGCTACTAGAGAGATGCAAATCAAAATAACTATGAGATAGCATCTCAGTCCAGTAATGATTGCAAAGTTCAACAAGGCAGCAAACAACAAATGCTGGTGAGGTTGTGAAAAGATTGGAACTCTTATTCACTGTTGGTGGGAGTGTAAAATGGTGCAACCATGTGGAAGGTCTGGGACTTTCTCAGAAAGTTGGAGATAGAAATACCATTTGACCCAGCAATTCTACTATCAGGAATATACCCTAAAGAAACCAAAGTTTCCACCCAAGCAGTGTATGCACAGTCATTTTTATTGCTGCAATATTCACAGTAGCAAAGAGATAGAAGCAATCCAGGTGCCCTCCTACAAATGAATGGCTAGAAAAACTATAGTATATTCAGTGACTGGGGTAATCGGGATAGGTGTGTCAGAGGCAATGAGATTGGCACAGGATAGAGCATGGTTTAGGGCTGTTGTACATAGGGTCATTATGAGTCACAAATGACTCGACAGCACATAACAACAACAACATATTCATACAATGGAATACTACACAACACTGAACAAACAAATCTGACTTGGAAGTTGTGAAGCCAGAGTGTTCCTTAGAAGCAAGAATGGTAAGACATTTCATTGACTTCACTCATGCTCTCAAGACTGTCCAATCTCTGAAGACAGACAGTATGTTTGCAAAGAAGAGGAAGCCTCCAATAAGATGGATTGACACAGTGGCTATAAAACTTGGTTTCAGCACAATAGAAACTGTGAGCACAGCCCAGGATCAGACAAAGTCCCTTTCTGTTGTGTTTATGAGCTCACTATGCAGGTCATTCATCTGCAGGTCATGATGAGTTGAAATCAGCTCAGTGATACCTGCCTCAATGACTTTCCTTGCTCAAGTTTTTAAGATTTGGTTTCTGATTTTTTTAAAAAAAATAATTGTTTTAAAAAATTCCCATTGATATGGGAGAGATGTAGTTACTGTTGTAGCTCCCAGGGAGTTTATGTCAATCTCATGGGTAAGCAAGCACAATTGTTTGGGTTGTCTTACGTGTCGCTGAGTCAGCACTGATTCATAGCAACCCAATGTGACAGAGTAGAACTGCCCCGTAGGATTTCCTAGGCTATAAACAGAATGTACCCAGAGGGTTCACTTGGCAAGAATAGGACCCGAGTCTGGCATGGAAGGTGTGAATCTACAGCCGAACCAACAACTTCCTGAATTTTAAAATGAGGACATATTACCTATCTAAGAAGGCTGATAAAAAGAAAAAGCATTTCACGCATGCAAAGCACCTAGCAGAGTACTTAGGTATGAAAAATCAAATCCCTTTCATTTCTTAATTCTTTTTGTTTTAAAATTCAAAAGCAAAGATGTGTGGGGTTTTATTCAAATCTATAGATGGAGAAGATCTGGGTCCTAGGCCTGGGAGAGCAGCAAAAACCTTCATTAGGGGGCTGCCTTAGGCAATAAATGTATGTTATGTGACTCATAACAATGTTGTTGTTGTTATGTGACTCATAGCAACATATGTACAACAGCCCTGAATCCTCTCCTATCCTGAGCCAAACTTACTGCCTTTGCTACATCTACCCCAATTGCCCCAGTTACATGTCAATCCATCTCATCCAGCGTCTTCCTCTCCTGCATTGTCCCTCCATCCTTCCAAGTATGATGTTCTTCTCTAGGGACTGGTCCCTCCTGTCAAAGTGCCCAAAGTATGTGAGACAGAGCTTCAAAATCCTTGCCTCCAAGGAGCAACTTAGTTTCTAACTCTCCTGGACAGACTTTTTTTTTTTACATCCACAATATGTTCAATACTCTTCTCCAGCACCACAACTCAAAGGCATCAATTCTTCTGTTATCCTTCATCATTGTCCTGCTCTCTGCTGCATAACAGTAATTGCAAAGACCACGGCCTGAATCAGGCGCACCTTAGTCTCTGGACTGACATCATTACTGTTTGTTGTTTTTGTTATGTGCCATTGAGTCACCTGAGACACACATAGTGACCCTATGTACAACAGCTCTGAACCCTGTTCTATCCTGAGCCAAACTTCTTGTCTCTGATACCCTTTGCCCCATTACCCCAGTCACTGAGTCAATCCATCTCATCGAAGGTCTTCCGCTCTTGTGCTGTCCCTCCATCCTCCCAAGCATGATGTCCGTCTTCAAGAACTGGTCCCTTGCAACATGTCCGAAGTATGTCAGACGAAGCTTCAGAATCCTTGCCTCCAAGGAGAAGTATTGCTCTTTAGCATTCTGGAAAAGTCCCTGACAGCAGATTTTCCTAATGCAGTTCATCTTTTCCTTTCTCCCTGCTGATTACAGGAGTGTTAATTGTGTAACCAAGTAAGCTGAAATTGTTTACTATCTCAATCTCTTCTCCATCTACCATGGTGCTTCCAGTTGGCCCAGTGGTGAGAATCTGTTTTCTTCATTTTGAAATGCAATCCATATTGGAGGCTTCAGTCCTTTATTTTCTGCAGCAAATGTTTCAAATCATCCACAGTTATGGCAAGTAAGGTTGTATCATCATCATAATGCACTTTGTTGTTGGTGGTTTTTGTAACTTTCAAAATTAACTTTATACCAGTTCTTTTAAATAGTTGTTGTTGTTATGTGTCATTGAGTCTCCTGTGACTCATAGAGACCCTATGTACAATAGATCTGAACCTTGACCTATCCTGAGTCTATCTTACCATCTCCAACACACTTACCTTAATTGCCTCCATTATTAATAAGCATCAATCCAGCTCATTTGGGGTCTTCCTTTCCTTTTTTGTCCCTCCACCCTTCCAAGCACGATGTCGGTCTTCATGGACTGGTTCCTCCTGGCCACATGCCCAAAGTATGTGGGACGAAGCTTCAAAATCCTTATCTCCAAGGAGCAAGCTGCTTTCACTCTCTCCAGGATTAATCTGTTTGTTCTCTTGGCAGTCCATGATATGGTCAACACTCTTCTCCAGTATCACAACTCAAAGGCATCCATTTTTCTTCTGTCAGCTCTTGTAATTGTCCAGTTCTCTGATGTTAATATCGTATTTTGCTTATCATTACTGAAACTTACAACTAGTCTGCTAAACAATACTTAGGACAGAAGTTGTTCTTTCTCTACGTTTAACTTAATGGGAAAATTATTACTTTATTCTAAGAAAAGTAAACCAACAGTGAGTACTTACTCAGAATAACACAGGTTGATGTATCTTCCTCCAATCCAATTCCTCCTTGTAAAGTCCAGCCTACCAAATGATCTTTTCCACATATAAATTGAAAAAGTACAGAGAAAGAACACATCCTCAACTGCTTGTTAAAGCAAAAGAGAGAATGAGAATAAAGAAGAATTAAGAATGTGAAGAATTGATGTTGTTGTTGATTGTCTTTAAGTCAAGCATGACTCATAGTGACCCTATGAACAAAAGGCTTGAAGCCCCTTTACAACTACCAACATTCATCAAAGTTCAGAGAGTTTCCGGAGGCAATTATTTAGGAAGTGGATGTCACTCCTGCTTCCAAACCTGTCATAGTATGTTGTTGTTATGTGCCATTGAGTCACCTGTGATGCATAGTGACCCTACAGCAGCTCTAAACCCTTCCCTGTGCTGAGCCAGTCTCACTAACTCGAACACGCCAAATCCCAGTCACTATATCGATCCATCTCATCCTGGGTCTCCCTCTCCTGCGCTGTCTGTCCACCCTTCTGAGCATGATGTCCTTCTCCAAGGACTGATCTCTCCTGGCCACGTCCCCAAAGTGAGGCAGAGCTTCAAAATCTTAGCCTCCAAGGAGAGACTTGGTTTCACCGTCTACAAGACAGACCTATTTATTTTCTTGGCAGTCCATGGTATTGTGAAGAATTAAGAATGAGAAACAATGTTCCAAGGTCTGCTTCCAAAACATAACTGGCTTCTTATGAGTTAATTGGATAATTTAGGATAGATGAATTCCTTTAATTATCTGTCTAGAGCTTGCAGATAATATCTACTTGTAGATACTACTACCAGTAGTATCTTAGACATTGAACAAAGCTTGAATTAATTACACCCACGTCCTTTACTGTCTATTTCTTTTTTTAGATACCAGGAACAAAAGAAAGTCCACTGAGAGCGTTCTGAAGGCAGGTCCTTATTTCTTTCAGCATCTATAGGCCTGGCATTCCTTGAAGATCTCCATGTGTCTTTCCCAGTGTCAAGGAGCTTCCTCGCACAAAGGTCCCAGTTCATAAGGACACATTCTAATCCTGACAAGTATTTCTTTTTCTTTTTTAAATTATTATTAAATTTTATTAGTTTCAATGAACATTCACAGGGATTCTGGGCTTTCACTCCTTCATTGCCGCACCATTCTCTCCACCCTCCTCCCCAG
>NW_006399775.1:13495222-13512997 GCF_000299155.1 Elephantulus edwardii
CCAACTGATTTTTGTATGTTGATCTTGTATTCTGCTACCTTGCTGTATTGGTCAACTACGTCCAATAGTTTTCTTGCTTAATCCTGACAAGTATTTCTTGGTAGTACTGAGGTACCCACATCTGGACTTGCTTTCCTCCTTTTTTATCTCCAATGAGACAGGCAAAACTCTTTATCAAGGTTGTTGTTACTTGCAACTATTTGGTTTATCAGATCATAGAGGATCATTACAAAGTTTTCACAATATATAGCTATTGTAGTATGCATTTAATCAGAATTGACTCACAGCTGACCCTCCAGCAGATTTTCAAAAGCTGTACATCACACAGGAGATTGGCCATCTTTCTCCCTAGAAGCAGCTGCTAGACTTGAAGTCTTTGGGTTGGTAGTGCAACTCCTTACCCACTAGATCACCAGAGATCAATATATCATTGTTGTTGTTGTTATATGCCATTGAGCCAACTGTGACTCGTATCATCACACACATATATTTTGGGAGGACATAATTAAATCCATGACACCCTATAAACTCTGTCCCACCTCCAGTGCCTCTGATCACATCCCTTCCTCTTACTCTACTCTGGCCACATTGGCCTCCATGCTGTTTCATGAACACTTTTAGGCATGTTCTAGCTTCAGGGCCTTTGCACTTGCTGTTCCCCCTGCCTAGAATGCCCATCCACGGGCCTCAGCAGGATTTGTTCCCTTGCTTTCGAACTTTGTTCAACAATTAATTTCTCAATGAGCCCTTCTCAGACCACCCTACCTGAAATGTTAACCTCCTTTTCTCTGACATTGTAGATCATGCCCTTTCTACTTTGTTGTTGTTGTTGTTGTTATGTGCAGTCAAGTCACTTGCGACTCATAGCGACCCTATGTATAACAGCCCTAAATCCTGCTCCATCCTGTGCCTATAGCACTGCCTCTGACACACCCATCCCGATTACCCCAGTCACTGAATCAATCCACCTCATAGAGGGCCTTCCCCTCCTGTGCCTGCCCTCCACCCTCCCAAGCATGATGTCCCTCTTCAAGGACCTGTCCCTCCTTACAACATGGCCAAAGTATTTCACACAAAGCCCCAGAATCTTTGCCTCCAAGGAGCTGCCCAATTTAACTATCTCCAGGATGAATCTGTTTGTTTTCTTGGCAGTCTGTGGTACATTCAATACTCTTCTCCAGCACCACAGCTCAAAGGCATCAATTCTCCTTTTATCCTTCCTAGTCATTGTCCAACTCTCTGATGTAAAACAAGTCATTGCAAAGACCATAGCCTGTATCATATGCACCTTAGTCTCCAGAGTGACACCACTGCTCTTCAGTACCCTGGAGAGGTCCCTAACAGCAGACTTTCCCATTGCAATACTTTTTTTTATTTTCCTACTCTACTTTGATTTTCCTACTTTACTATTCCATATATGTTAGATTTTCTCCAGGGAGCCCTGGTAGCACTATAGTTAAAGCACTCAGCTTCTAACCAACCTAAAGGTTGATAATTCAGGCCCACCAGCTAGTCTACGAGAGGCAGTCTGCTTCCAAAAAGAAAGATTATAGCTTTGGAACACCCATGGGGCAGTTCTACTCCTTTTGTTTTCCCTCATCTTCACTCTTTCTGTTGCATATTCAGTACAATCTAGATTCTTCAGCACATCTAGAGTAAATGTCAGATAGCTTTACTCTTGGTTCAGGGAAGAACAAAAATTAACTAGTTCATTTTCTCTTTTATTAACTAAGCTAGGTTGATAAACAAGGAATGCGAACGTGAATGAATCATTGGGTATATTTTATAAGTACAGCTTACTATATGGTGATTCTCTCAGGAGATACAGACAGAATCAGCATGTTGTTCAATTGAATTGCTTGGCCCACCCACTGCCTTATTTCTAGCGTTTCTTGCCAATAGCCTTATGATGATGGGCCCACAGTACACGGTCTTAGAGAGCTGAGCCAGATGTCTTCTTTTCCTGTATGGTGCCTCTTACTGAACTGAACGTCTTCCATGCCCTGTACCTCTCAGTTTCTGACAGTTGTCACACTTCACTAATTGTGTTCTTGGGCACAGTGAAAGATGATTCAACAAACCCAACTGAAAAGAAAGATAAACTCTCAGCTAGAAATAAGAGGCAGTAGTTGGACCAAACAATTGCGTCTAAGAACTTAGAGCCAGAAGGCTCAAGGCTGAAGTGCCTGTGTGTACATTTAGGAAGGTGTCTTAACTGTATTGTGTTATTAATCTGAATTACAACCTTTTAACTCCTCCAATATGATTCTGTGGTCTATGAAGTGCCACATCAAATTTTGGACCCAGCCAAGCAGTAAATTGATGTTGAAATGAATAGAAGGAGGCATGGGAGCATGAGAGCGTGGGAGACATGTCTGACCTCACGGGAATTGCTTTTGTGTTGTTGATGCTGGGGGGATATGGTACTTTCCATGTGGCCCTTGCTCTTTTTACACTTACTGATTCCTGAGACTTTAATTATTTTTTCCCAGTGTCTTCAGTGCAGCTAAAACTTCTTCCTTCATTACTATCAGCTCTTGACCATATGCTTCTTTAGGAATATTTCGGTGTCAACCAATTATTTTTTATAACAATGGCTTTGTATAGTCCTTCTATCTTTGTTTGATGCTTCCTGGATCATTCAAGATTTTGCCCATAGTATCTCTCAGTATTGTAATATAAGGTTTTAATTTGTTTTTCTATTCTTTCAGCTGGAGAAATGTCAAGACAGCTGGTCTCTTTTTAACTCCATCTCTTTGCACATTACATTAAAATACTTTGCTTTGTCCTCTTGAGTTGCCCTTTGAAATCTCTTAATTTCTTTCACTTCTGCATCTTCTCCTTTTGTTTTGTCTTCACTATGCTCTAATGAAAATTTCAGTCTCTTCTGACATTCATTTTGGTTTTTTCTTTTCCTCTTTCATGTAATGACCTTTTGCTCTCTTCATAGATTATGCCATCCCACTACTCATCTAGCCCTCAATCATTACTGTTCAATGCCTCAATCTATTTTTGAAATGGTTTTTAATTTCACATAGAATATCTTCAGGTCATATTTTGGTTCTTATGGACTTGCTTTTATTTTCTTCAGTTTCAACTTGTACTTGCACATGCATAATTGATTGTCTGTTCCACAGTCAACACTTGGCCTGATTTTAATTGCTAATAATGAGTTTCTCTAAAAATTCTTTCCACAAATGTAGTCATTCTGATTCCTGTATAGTCCATCCAATTAAGTCCATGTGTATAGTTTAAATTTATGGGTTTTTTAAAAGGTATTGGTGATGAATAAGTCACTGAATGTACAAAATCTAATCATTCTTTCTCCAGCCTCATTTTGGTTACCAAGCCCATATTTTCCAACTACCATTTCTTCTTTATTCTTCCAGAGAATGGGAATATTAGAAAATTTGATCTTACTCATATAAAACCTATACCTATAAATAGACAAAGAAGCTATTGTACAAACAAGGCAAAGGAAATGTATGGTTCAAAACCAAGAAAGGAGTGTATCAGAGATGTATAGTTTCACCATAAATTTAAATCTATATGCTGAACATATTATTCAGATGGTTGAACTTGATAGAGAAGAATGTGGCATCAGGACTGGAGGAATACTCATCAATAACCTACATTATGCAGACAACACAACCTTGCTCACCAAAACTGAGGACAACTTGAAGCATTTGCTGCAGAAAGTCAAGGGCTGCAGCCTTCAATATGGATTGCATCTTAACATCAAGAAAAAATTCTTGCCACTGGGTCAATAAATAGGCAGGATTGTGATAGATGAAGAAAAGACCGAATTTTTAACAACTTCATCTTGCTCAGACCCACAATTAGCACTCTTGGCATCAGCAGTCAGAAAATCAAAAGACGAGTTACTTTAGGAAAGTCTGCTGTGAGGGAACTCTCCAAAGTGCTAGAGAGCAACGATATCAGAGTGTAAGGTGCACCTGATTCAGGCCATGGTATTCTCAGTTTCTTGCTGAGCATCAGAGAGCTGGACAATGACTAAGAATGACAGAAGAAGAATTGATACCTTTTAGTTGTGATGCTAGAGAAGAATATTGAACATTGGATTGGTATGTTCTGAAGTTTGCAGAGAACAAATAGGTCTGTCCTGGAGAAGGTTAAACCAGATAGCTCCTTGGAGGTAAGGATTTTGAAACTTCATCTCACTTATTCTGGGCATGTTGCTAGGAGGGACCAATCCTTGGAGGAGGACATCATGCTTGGGAAGGCAGAAGGTCAGTACAGGAGAGAAAGATGCTGGATGAGATGGTTTGACATAGTGACTGTGGCAACAGGAGCAGGTATTTCAGAGATGATGTGGTTAGCTTACAACAGGGCAAGATTCAAAGCCATTGTTCATAGGGTCGCTGTGAGTCAAAGTCAACTTGATGGTACATAACAACAATAACCATCATAACAGATCAAGAAGCTATTGCCTAAACAGAGCAAGGGAATACTGAATGACTTAAAATCAAGAAAAGTGTGCCTCAGGGTGTATCCTTTCTCCATATCTATTCAATCTGTATGCTAAACAAATAATTTGAGAAGTTGGACTCTGAAGAAAAATGTGGCATCAGGATAGGAGGAAAACTCATAAACAACCTGCCTTATTCAGATGGCATGAACCTTGCTTGTTGAAAGTGAGGAGGACTTGGAACGCTTGCTGCAGATAATCTAAGTCTACAGTGTTCAATTACATCTCAATACCAAGGAGGAACAATGCTTACCCCTCAGCCAATAGGCAACATCATGATAGATGGAGAAAAGATTGAAATTGTCAATGACAACTAGGCTCTGGTAGCCTAGTGGCAAGAAGCTGCACTGCAATTCCAGAAACGCACGGTTTGAATCCACCAGATGCTCTCCTGGAGAAGGAGGGGCAATCTCCTCCTGTACCAGTCAGATCTGATTTGATGGTACATGCACAAAAAATTAACAAAATAAAATATAAAAAAATTTAAAAGATGGATGAGGTCCAATCAACACCCTTGGCAGTTAAAGAATTAAAAGACATATTGCATTAGGAAACTCTTATTTTTTGAGGACCTCTCCAAAGTACTGAGGAGCAATAATATCAGTTTAAAGGTTAAGGTGCACCTGGTTCAAGCCATAGTATTTTCTTGTTATGCATCTGAAAGCTGGATAATGAATCAGGATGGCAGGGAAAAAATCGTTGTCTTTTAGTTGTGGTGTTGGACAAGAGTACTGAATATCTAAGGAATACCAAAAAACAGATAGTTCTGTCCTGGAGAAGGTGCATCCAGAGTATTCCTTAGAGGCAAGGATGAAGCTTTATCTCACATACTTTGTGCATGTTGCTAGAAGGGGTTATTCCTTTGAAAGGGACATCATACTAGGAAAAGTCAGTAAAAGAGGACGACCCTGATTGAGATGGATTGACACAGTAACTACAGCAATGGGCTCAAGTACATCAGAGATTATGAGGATGGTGCAGGATAGTGCAGAGTTCAGTTGTTCATAGGGTCGTTATGAGTTGTACCGTAGTCGATGGCACTCCACAAGTGCAACAAACAACAAAAAAGTGTGTGAGATGTTATAAAAATGCTACATAACATCAAATATTATGTAACTCATTACTGCTCATTATCCAACAATAATTCATTGTCATCAGCTAGTGAGCTATTTATTACCATAACAACTGAGGAGTGAGTGGGCTCAGGAGAAGAGCTTGAAGGACCCTCATGAGTATAAAGTGCCCTGACTGTTATATCTATTCAGAAAATGAAGTTCAAGGCTCAGAGACCCATGAAAAGACTATGGCAGCTCTCCAGCTGATTAGCTTTGAGAAAATTATTTTAACTAGGGCTATGAGGCTATTACCTGAATTCTAGTTTTCTATCTGGATTTACTCTTTAAGTGTGGTTCAGAATGCCTGAAGAGAAGATCATCGTTATAGAATAAAAATCCACTGCTGGTAAATACAACGAATGTGTGGTGGTTCCCCCTCTAACTCTCTGAAAGTGGCTTTGCAGAGTGTGTGAATTTATCATGGATGACACTGACCTCTGGAGACAAAGCTGTTCGCTGTTCTGGAGAACAACCAAAGAGTGTTTTCATCATGTGAATGTACCACAGATTTTCTATCTATTTGATTGCTGAGGAGCGCTTGAGCTACTTCCATTGCTATTTGCTATTATGAATAATGTTGCAATAAACATGGGTGTGTAAATATCTGTTTGCATCACTGCTCTGGTTTCTGTATGGTATAGTCCTAGTAGTGGGATAGCTGGGTCAAATGGTATCTTTTTTCCAACTTTTTGAAAAAGCACCAGACTGCCTTCCATAGTGGTGGTACTGATTTATATTCCTACCATCGGTGTATGAGAGTTCCACTCTCCCTGCATCCTCATCAGCATCTGTTGTTTATTGTCCTATTGAACTTTGCTCTTGTTGTTAGGGGAGGGAGTGTGGTGGTGAGATGATATATTGTTGTTTTTATGTTTATCTCTCTAAGAACGTGGAATATTATGCAGCATTGAAAAACAATGAATTTGTAAAATATTATACTACATACATGAGTCAGGAAAACATTATGCTGAGGGAAATACTTCCGTCACAAAAAGGACAAAAACTGCTTATGGCTGCTATTAGACCAATAGGATGGAAACAAGAAGGGGGAGACAGGAAAAGGGTGGCTAGATTATCAACACTGCACTGGAATTGTTGCTGTTGTTGTTATATGCCATCGAGTGGCTTGCGACTCATAGCGACCCTATGTACAATAGCCCTAAGCCCTGCTTTATCCTGTGTCAATTGCACTGCCTCTGTCTGACATACTCATCCTGATTATCCCAGTCACTGAATCAATCCACCTCATAGAGGGTCTTCCCCTCTTGTGCCATCCCTCCACCCTCCCAAGCATGATGTCCCTCTCCAAGGACCTGTCCCTCCTTACAACATGTCCAAAGTATGTCAGACAAAGCCCCAGAAGCCTTGCCTCCAAGGAGCAGCCTGGTTTAACCCTCTCTAGGATGAATCTGTTTTCTTGGCAGTCCATGGTACATTCAATACTCTTCTCCAGCGCCACAGCTCAAAGACATCAGGTCCTCCTCAGTTTCAGAAAACTGGGTAAAGGGGAAAATGATTACTATAAGGAATGGATGATTAGGTATTTTATATATATATTAATAATACAATTAATCATGTGAAACAAGACCTGCATTACAAAGTGAATTGGGAGAGAGGACAGGAAAGGCAAGGGGGAAAAATGTGTATTAATTAAAGAATTAAAACCCAACCTTTCTATAAACTTTCACTAAAGCCACAATTAAATTTTTTAAAAAGAGTATTTTTTCTGCAAATCTTCATGTCCTTGGGTCATAGAGTTGTTGTTGTTGTTGTTGTTGTTGTTAGGGCCATCAAGTCCAATACAACTCATACTGATCCTATGAGCAGTAAAACTGAACCCTGTCCTATCCTGTGCCATAATCACAATCTGTGGCATAAAGGATGTAAACAGAATTCCTAGGATTCCTTCAATGAATGTCACCACAATCCTCGCATTTTCCCTCTTAATCGAACTTAAGAAAAATTGTAGATATGTAGAGTCATTCTTCCTAATTTTTAATTGACGAGAAGCCTCTGGAGAAAATGTTTTTATCAAGTATATATTCAATAGTTTGATCAAAGATTGTGTAGAAACGTTCTGATCAAAAGAGGGAAAATGCGTAACAGGATTTTGAATTTTCATGGAATCCTGAATTTCTGATACTATGAGCCTGGATGGATCCCTCATCTCTGAGCTCATCTGCAAATCTTAAATTCTAAACCAAAAACATCATTTGAAGTCTTCTTTTTTTTTTAAGAAGGCTTCTTAAAACAAAATAATACTTCAGCTTAAGTAGAAAAGAGTAGCTATGTTAAATAATCTTTTCTTTTAATATCTAGCTGTATAAATTTAGATTAGTAATCACACCAAAAAGATTAGATAGAAAACTTAGGTGGCAGTGAGTTTATGTTAATAGGAAGAGAACTACTCTGAAAAGATGATGAGAATGATTGCACAAATAAAAAATGTAATGTCAAATGTGATGGTACCTGTATAAATTGTTCATTGTTGTATGTTTTGCTTTGTATATTCTCAACAGCAACAACAAAATAAATTGTATTTTTAAAATAAATACTTGCAGTCAACAATGGGTGCTGGCAAAACTGAACTATTACCTGCAGAAAGCTGAAGGATTCACACCTCTCATCATATAAAAAAATAAAGCCAAGGTGGATCTGAGACCTAGGGGTAAAGCTCAAAACCAAAAAGACCATAAAAGACAAAGTAGGACCAAGTTTAGAAGTACTAGCCCATGGTATAAAGAGGCTGACAAATGTGGTGAGAAATATACAACCAGGAGAGGATAAAATGGATTAATAGGACCTATAAAGATTAAATCCCTGTGTGCATCAATTGTGGTACATTCACATAATGGAATATTATACAGCACTCAAGAACAACGACTTTGAAAGATACTACATAGCTTGGGAGAGCATTATGCTGAGTGAACCAACTAAGTCTCATAAGGACAGATAGTGTATAGGACCATTATTGTAGAACATGTACAAGGATCTGGGGGTGGGGCACTTAAATATAGGGTCACACAATTTGATGAGTAGAGGGAGGAACTGGTAAAGAAAAGGGGAAAGACCCAGTGTGAAAAACAATGTATATAAATTTTGTATGTAAACCAGTATAAAATAAAATTGTTGTTGTTGTTATGTGCCTGTAACTTATAGTGACCCTAAGTACAACAGCCCTAAATCCTGCTCTATCCTGTGCCAATCTTACTGTCTCTGACACAACCACCCCCATTACTCCAGTCACTGGGTCAATCCATCTCATCGACGGTCTTCCTCTTCTGTGTTGTCCCTCCACACTCCCAAGTATGACATCCCTCTCTAAGGACTGGTCCCTCCTTGGAACATGTCCAAAGTAAGTCAGATGAAGCTTCAGAATCCTTGCCTACAAGGAGCAGCCTGGTTTCACCCTCTCCAGGACGAACCTATTTGTTCTCTTTAAAAAAAAAAATCCACAATGGAATATTATACAACAATCAGGAGCAACGACTTTGAAAAATACTTCATAACTTGGGAGAGACTGGAGAGCATTATGCTGAGTGAACTAACTCAGTCTCATAAGGACAAATACTGCATAAGACCATTATGGTAAAAAAAATAGAGGGATAACTAGTAAAACATGTATGGGAACCAAGAGGGTGGAGGAGTGGGAGCGAAGAAGTGAAGATGGTAAGAGTGAAACCACAGGGTTTCACAGTTTAGTGAGTCGAAGGAGGGGGGAAAGAAAGGAGAAAGATCTAGGTGAAAAAAACAGGGTAATGATGTGCAAGGTCCAATGGTGGTTAATTTTATAAAACATAATGCATCAGAATGATCGTATGAAACACAATATGAAGGAACAATAGTGTGAAACACAATGTATACAAACTTTGTAAGCAATCCAATTTAAAAAACCCCAAAAACCACAAACCAAACAATTTTTTCCAACAATGTGAAAAGAAAACTACTGACTGGGAGTAACATCTGGCAATACCATCTCAGACAAGGATCTCATAACAAAAGTTTACAGAATACTACAGGGCCTCCAGAAGAAAAAGACTGATTACACAATTGCAAAATGGGCAACAGACTAAAAGATCTTTCACAGAGGAAGACATTCGGATAGATGCATGAAGAAATGCTCAAAATCACTGGCTATAAAAGAGATGCAAATCAAAACCACAATGAGATATCATCTCACCCCAATAGCAGTGGCAAAGTCTAATAAGACAGCAAGTAATAAATGTTGGAGAGGATGTGGAGAGACAGGAACTCTCATACACTGTTGGTGAGGTTGTATAATGGTACAACCACTCTAGAAGGCAGTTTGGTACTTCTTCACAAAAGATGAACATAGAAATTCCATATTACCCAGCTATTCTACTGCTTGGAATATACCCTGAGAAAATTAGGACTGAAACACAAATGGAGATGTGTACACCAATGTTTATAGCAATGTTATTGACCATTGCAAGAATCTGGAAACAACAACAAGAAAAGAATCTGGAAACAGCCTAAATGTCCAACCATTGTGGTTGTCAAATGGATTGAGAAATTGTGATACAGTCACACAATGGAATACTATGTAGCACTCAGAAGCAACAAGTTTGAAAATTACTACCTAACTTGGGAGGGACCCGAGAGCATTATACTAAGTGAACCAACTCAGTCCCTTAAGGATAAATACTGTATAAGACCATTATTGTAGATATAGAAAGACAAATAGTAAAACATGTAAGAGGATCCAAGGGAAAAAGGGTAGGAGCAGAGGGACGAGAATGGGCAGAGTGTCTCACAATATGATGGATGGAAGGAAGGGTGGGTAAAGGAAATAGGAAGATCTGGTAGGGATCTGGAAAGACAGGACAATGCTGGGTATAATTCAATGTTGGTTAATTTTATAAAATATAATAAATCAAAATGATTGAAAGATAGTGTGAAACACAATGTATTTGAATTTTGTAAGCAAACCAATAGAGCATTATGCAAAGTGAACTAACTCAGTCCCATGAGGCCAAATACTATATAAGACCATTATAGAATGAAATAGAAAGATAATTAATTAGTAAAACATATGTGAGGATCAAAAGTGGGGAGGGCAGGAGCAGAAAGGTGAAGATGGTCATAGCATCACACAATTTAATGGGGAGGGGAGATAAAGGAAATGGGAAAGATATGGTGTGAAAAACAATTTGTCCAAACTGTGTAAGTAAACAAGTATAAAATAAAAGGTTTTTTTAAAAAAAAATAGGTACATGCTCTGTTGGGCTTGCAATGAGATGCTTTGAGGAAGACCTCCCCATCACGGCACACTACAGTTGCTCATTTGCTCTCCCTGCCTACAAGGTACAAATCTGAATATAACCTGGCCCTGAATACCAGGTACAAATCTCCACATATAAGGTGACAGTGGTTTACTAAGGGACGTAGTAGATAATGAAAATTGTCCTAAAAATATTATGTCATTCCCCTGCTGCATACTGGGAATAGTTCTTATTATTTAAGAAATCAAATCTAAGTCAAGACCCCACAATCTAGCCCTGGTATACCTTTCTATCCTTGTCTACATGCCTTTTTCTGAATACAATGTCTAGCCAAGCTTACAGTCTCATGATGCTTGGGTTAGTGCCTTTCCTGGGCTGCCCTTTCCCATCTTCTCCCCATCACTCATCTTCCCTGCTCCCTAAAGTATTTTCTTCTACATGACGTAAACTCTGTGTGACAAGTGAGACTACTGGGTACATGAAACATTCCATTTATTTTACACAAGCTGACCAGGAAAGAGGAGACTCTAGGACTTTTCCCAGTGCACGGGCTATGTAGATTCCTTGTATCTACAATTCAAGACTACGCCTTATGACTCTATTCTGTTCTGCAAAACATTCACCTCCCACACTTTATCCTTGTCTCTCTGAGAACTTTGCCTAGGAGGTGTTAAGTAGGTTGTGGGTTTCTCAGAGGTTACCTTATCTGCATGTGTTTTTCTCACTATAATATCATAAACAGATGGCAAGGTCTCCTACAGGGATAAATGGGAATCAAGCAGGTACTTTTCAATGTCACCTCCCTTTCTCCTGTGTTCTTGGCTCCTCTCACTTACAATTCCAAGACTATAAAGCTTCTATAGTCTACCCTTTGAATGAACTCAAGAATAGCATCCACTGAGAGGGTAGTGTTCTGTTATACACAGAGTCACTATGAGTTAAAGCCAATTCTCTGGCACAACAGAAACAAGTCTTATCTTGCTGAATTGTACAAGTTCTCCTGCATTTACTGACTTAACACATTCCATTTCTAAACCTACAATTGCTGCTGTAATACAATAGGTTCCTCTTTCAAATCAATATTCCCTAACAATCTACATCTTGAAATTCTGGCTATCCTCTTAGGCCCAGATCAGCTCCTACCTCCTCCTAGCAGCACTTCCTAAATGGCTACATATCACAGCAATCTCTCTCTGTGGTGTACTCCTAAGGGAAGTTTGCCCCTGAATTGCTCTGACCTTACATGGCTAGAAATGGCACTTTTTGTGTACCATGGACTTATTCTCCTGCTAAGCCATAACCTACTTGTAAGTAAGAATCACGTTTAAAGCATTTTTTATTCCCTAAAGTGTCCTGCATATAGTAAGATTAAATCACTATTTGATGAAGGAATGACGATGGCATGACATTTCCAGGCACATCTCTTTCCTTGACAAATAGCCACTAAAAATGCGAGGAATACTTGTGGAACCAGAGATAAGGAAATCTAATATTTTAAACCAGGTTGTCTGCTGTAGGAAAGAACAAGGTTTAAAGTAGATGAAGAATGAAGAGCAGTAACTTCATTTGTCCTACAGAGCCTCCTAAATGTAAGGAAACGGTGACATCAGTTAACAAGTATTTCAGGGTGAAGCCAAAAACAAGATGATTGGATGGAAATCTGTTTAAGAAGCAATTAGACTCCTAGACCTTCCTGCATACTGTGCAGTCAAAGATGGCCTTTAAATAACATTTTTCTGTGGGAAATCCCTTCTATCTGTGTCACTGGAAACATCTCTCTCGGTCCTGCTTGGAAAGTGGCAGCCAGGCTAAAGTTGTTTGGTAACTAAGGAAGGAAAGAGGGCTGAAATCTCAACAGTTAGTATATTTATGACCAAAAACAACTGAAGATCAAAGAGGGCATATTAATTAGGTATAGGTACAGACTAAGATACCAAGTACGGTGAAAAAACACAATGGCTTAAACAAGTCAGAAGTGAAATAGTAACAGATTGCAGGCAATCAAGGTGAGTAAGGTAAATGCCATCCCCAGTATTTGGGAGCCTAGCATTCGAAGCGGTGCTGCAGTCCCAAAGGGAGTTCAAATCTACCAGGGTCTCCATGGGAGAAGGATGAGCAACCTCATGGCGTGTGATTTAGTGTCTCTGAAAACTCACTGGACAGTTAGCTATGGGACAGTTCTGCCTCGATGGCACACAATAACAACAGTACACAGCAGCCTTCTCTGGAGTCAACAAGATGCCAGGACCAGATCGCATTTCTCCCAGTCAGTGAGAAGAGCTAAAAATGTGTTCACAGGTGCTTAACTCTGTAGGAGTGAAACATAAAAATTATACACACCTCTTCCCTTCACATCTCAACGACCAGATTTAAGTCCTGGGGGAGGCCAAGATCCAAAGGATTTTGGAAAATATAGTCTCTTGCTGGGTCATCATGGTGTCTGCTCTAACTCAGGGGTTCTATTACTAAACAAGGAGAAGTTACTCTCCTAGTAGATAACTGGCATTCATCTTTACCACAGAACATGGACAGTTGTCTCTGGAATAGCTTAAAGAAGAGCAAAGTCTAGAATTTAGGACTATTCACAATCAATCTGTTGTTCTTTTTTGTCACACCATCATCTTCTTTGCATCTTTCTGGATCTCAGACAATGCCATTATGGATGAAAATTAAATCACACAATAGAAAAGCAAAGAGGAAAGAGAACCTATCTACTCAAAATTACTTGGAATTTTTCTCATATGGAAACAAAGCTTATATTACAGCCACGAAAGCTTGGGCTTAATTTGAGAAGATAGTGACAGCCATTCTATTAATATGAATTCTAGAATTCCTTTCAGATTGTAGAAAAATTATCAAAGTGGTGAAAAATGATCATCTGTACCCTGTTGTTGGAATGTTTATTATGGAACAAGTAAACATTAACATAGATAAATATTTGAATTGGGATGTAGAATTATGTACTGTGTAGACTGTGGAATCACTGTTAAGCTGAAGACTGTTTTATTATGGGCAAAATAAACTTAAAAAGTTTATGTGATGGATTGAGTTGTCTTCTCAAACTCTGTATGTAATGATACAGCCTTTCCCCTGGATGTGACCAGTCAATTAGTAAAGGGATTGTTGCTGTCTTCAGGTGCCCTTGAATGGTGTAAAGATCATAGTAACCCCATTGTCAATAGATTGAAACCTTGCCCCTCCTGTGTCATCCTCACCATGCTGTCATGCTCGAGCCCGTTGTTACAGCCATTGTGTCAATCCATCTTGTTGATTGAAATTTCACTGGCCTTCTACCTTTCCTAGTATGATGTCTTCATCCAAAGACCAAACGCTTTTGACAACATGCTCAAAGTATGTAAGAGACACAGTGTCACCATCCTTCTGTCTGAGGAACACCCCAGTCACACTTCTTCTGAGGGGATTAGGATGGGATTACTCAGAAGAACTCGTTGCCCTCTAGTGGAGACTGACTCCTAGCTGACCCTCTGGTGGGTTTGTAGAGGCTGTAAATCACACAGAAGACTGCCCATCTCTCTCCCATAGAGCTACTTGTGGTTTTGAACTGTCAGAGAGTTCCATCCATTTCATGGAGGGTCTTCCTCTCTTTCACTGGCCCTCCACCTTCCTAAACATGATGCCTTTTTCCAAGTACTGGTCTCCCCTAACAACATGTCCAGGCTGATGATACAATACAACTGCCTTTAGGCCTCGCTCATTAACATCATCTCTTTCTCTCTCATTGCCGTCAAATCAGAACAGATTCCCAGCTGACCTGACATTCTGAGGAAGAAAGAACACAGAAGCAGACTGCCCATCTTTCTCTCGTGGTGCTGCTGGTGGGTTTGAACTGCCAGAAAGGTGTTACCTTTGAGTTAATGGCACAATTAATCCCCTGTGGACTATGCCACCAGGGCGCCTGCAGTTGCTGAAGAAGCAATTTCAGTATCTGTCTGCACCCTTACATCATAAGGGTGAGAAATCATTTTACTTTCTGTAAGATTTCCCCCTCCGCAATCTCCACTTGGTATCTCTTTTCTCAACTTGTGCTGCCTTGTCTCTATGTTTATTCTGTGTGCTGGTGACATCATCTATAGGGAGTTTTTCTGCTAACCTAAAGTGCACTACGAGAGCTCATTAACATCATAGAGGTTAGGGTTACCAGGCAAAGAAATAGTTACCATTTATTGAAGATAATATCTCCATTAACATGTGATACTAACCATCACACACCTCTTAAACTGTGAGAGATCAAATTCTTTTGTCATACTTGTGGTATTTCCATTATAGCAGCACTAGATAACTAAGACAGTTTAGCTCTATTATCATTTTCTGTTCCTATGGTAAGGCAAAGAGAGTTAGCCTGACTGAGTGCAGAAATTATCAAACAATAGCATTAATATCACATGCAAACAAGATTCTGCTGAAAAACATCCAAAAATGACTGGGACAGCACACCAGCAGAGAACTGTCAGATGTGCAGACTGGGTTTAGAAGAAGCCGTGGTTCTAGGGATATTATAATTGATGTTCGATGGATCTTGACGGAAAACCAAAGAGTACCAGAGGGATGTCTATCTGTGTTTGACTATGCAAAGGCATTTGACTGTGTGGATTAGAACAAACTGTGGCTGACTCTGATAAGAATGGGAATCCCAGAACATTTGATTGTGCTTATGAGAAACTTGGACCAGGAGGCAGTCATCAGAACAAGGCAAGGAAACACTGCCTGGTTCAAAATCAAGAAGGGTGTACACCAGCAATGTGTCCTATCTCCATACCTTTTCAAACTATATGCAGAACAGATCATCCAGGAGGCTGGGCTCTATGAGTAGGAGTGTGGTATCAGGATTGGAGGAAGACTTATCAACAACCTGTGTTATGCAGATGATAGAAACCTGCTTGCTGAAACTTAGGAGGACCTGGAATGGTTGCTACAGGTGGTAAAGGACTGTAGCATTCAATATGGATTGAAATACAACATCAAGAAAACAAAGATTTTCTCTACTGGGCCAATTGGCAGCATCATGATAGATAGTGAAGAGATTGAGATTGTCAAGAGCTTTAGTTTGTTTAGCTCCAAATCAACACTCTTGATACCAGCAGCCAGGAAATCAAAAGATGAATTGCATTGAGAAAGCCTGCTGTCAGGGACCTTTCCAGAGTACTTTGAAAAGCAATGATGTCAGTCTGGAGACTAAGGTGCACCTGATCCAGGCTGTAGTCTTCACAATTACTTGCTATGTCAGAGAGCTGGACAATGACTAGGGATGATAGAAAGAGAGTTGATGCCTTTGAGTTGTGGTGCTGGAGAAGAGTATTGAATATACCATAGACTGCCAGGAGAACAAACAGGTTTGTCCTAGAGAGGGTGATATCATGCAGCTCCTTGGTAGCAAGGATTCTGAGGCTTTGTCTGACACACTGTGGGCATGTTGCAAGGAGGGGCCAGTTCTTAAAGAGGGACAGCATGCTTGGAAGGGTGGAAGGACAGCGCAGAAGAGGAAGACCCTTGATGAGATCGATTGATTCAGTGACTGGGGTAATGAGTACATGTTATCAGAGTCAATAAGGTTGGTACAGGATAGAGCAGGTTTCAGGGATCTTGTACATAGGGTCGCTATGAGTCGCAAGTGACTTGATGGCACATAGCAACAACAACATGGTAAGGCGTGTGGTTTGAATCCACCAAAGGTTCCACAGGAGAAAAATTAGTAATTTCTTCCCATGCTATGTAATGCCTCTCACAACCACTGGAGGGTCAGCTATGACTCAGTTCTGGCTCAAAAGCAAACAACGGTATTTGTCTATTAATTTCTCAGAAAAAGATTTTTAAAACTATTGTTTCTCTTTGACATACAATAAAACATATAGAGAAAATGAATGTAAAGTTTACTGAGCATTTAGCATTTCTTATATGGTTTTGCATTTAGTGCTCATAACAAACTTACAGAGTAGGTTTTCTTTTTAAAATTTTCCCTTTTTTTGGCAATGAGGGTATTTTTTTATTATTAATTTTAATGAAAATTTACAGAGATTTTGAATTTCCATTCATTCATTGCTGCACTTTCTACCTGCCAATGCCTCCCTCCCCTTATGCTCTTCTCTTTGAAAAGTAAAAGAATAATTCTTTCATTGTTATACAATCCCTCCACCCAGATCTACTCCACTATGCAGCTTCATTCTGGACTCCTGTCATGACAGTAATACCTAATCACATATCCCTTTAAGCAGTTTTCTTCCTTATTTGCTTCAAAGCAGTGTGCATTATTGAACCAATCTTTCTCAGTCTCCTCCAAACCCGAGGCCAGTCCTGTTTTACAAGAGTGCCACCATGCAGTATTTGTCCTTTTGTGACTGAGATATTTCATTCAGCATAATGTCCTCCAGGATCACCCATTTTGAATAATATTGCATGAGTTCCTTGTTTTTCAATGCAGTGTAGTATTCCATTGTGTGAACATATCACAGCTTCTCTATCCCGTTTGTTTGTTGATGGGCATTTAGGTTGTTTCCAATTCCTTGCTATTGTGAACAAAGCCGCAATAAACATGGATGTGCATATATCTGCGTGGGTGGCAGTTATGCTTTCTTTGGGTATTTTCCCAGTAGTGGAATTGCTGGGTCAAATGGTGTCTCTATTTGCAACTTTTTGAGAAAGCACTATAGCACCTTCTACAGGGACTGCACCATTTTACACTTCCACCAACAGTGAATAAGGGTTCCAGTTTCTCCACAACCTCACCAGCATTTGTTGCTTGCTGTTCTGTTAAATTTTGATATTCTGACTTGAGTGAGATTATATCTCATAGTTGTTTTGATTTACCTCTCTCTTAGAGCTAGGAATTTTGAACATTTCATCATGTGCTTGCTGGTCATCTGAATGTCTTCTTTGGTGAAGTGTCTGTTCATATCCTGTGCCCATTTTTCAA
>NW_006399775.1:13514617-13516526 GCF_000299155.1 Elephantulus edwardii
TATTTTGTCAGTATACCGATTGGTTAAGGATAGTAAAAGGATACCATTTTGACTCTATCTTTCTTGATTTTAAACCATATATTATGTCCCCTTGTTTTGTTTGAACAACTGCTTTTTGGTTTAGGTACAGGTTCATAAATATATATATATATATATCTATACACACACACATATACTAACACATGTTCACACATATATATGTACACATAGACAAATTTTTTATACGGGATAAGGTATAGAGAGAGGGAATTGGAGAGAAAGCTCTGATGATGTATCCCACAGAGCATTGCTGATAATTCAAACACTGTGAGTCTCTCGGGTAAGAATTAATCAGAGGCTCCACATAGGGAACATAAGCTTTCTCCTCCCTTGACAATTTACAGCCTTGGAAACCCAGTGGAGTGTCACTAGGAGTGACAAAATCGACTCAACACTATTGAGTTTGAGGTTTTTGAAGAAGGTAGAGGAGAGGATTTAACACTTGATATTTAAAAAGAATACTTATCAAAGTAGTCTCTACAGAAAAATCAGATCTGTGAAGGGTCTTGCATTTATTTTATAGTTTAGAATTGTTTCCTTTTGAGTTATAGGAGAAGAGACCATCTTTTCAGTGTCCTGGGCCTCTCAGCTTAGGCAAAGTGCCAGGAACCTGACTTTCAGGCTTAAAGCTTGTTTTATAGGGCTCACTCTGTTCATGATGGCTCTAGGAGAGAATCCAAGCCTCTCAATTTGATGGATTTGCTGATACCATGATATAACACTATACAAACAGAAAAGTTTGCCCAAAGGGAAATATTATGACAAATATACAGCCTTTGTTCTGAGCAAGAATGCATCTTCTCCAGGACTCTAGAGGAAATTGGAGCCTAGGAAGCCTTCCCAGGACACCTGCACAATTATGGCAGCATCAGGCACCAACCAGCACCAAGTCACACAGTGTACCTACTACCATCGATCTGTCCAGAAACAAGACAGCTGTGAGAGCAGCACAGGGGACATGAGAAGAGTTGACTACTGCTTCTCTGATTAAGAGAAGACACTCGGTCACATTCTGTTCACAGCCTAAGAACAAGAAAGGACTTTTCCTTTCTTAGAATTAGTGAAACTCATGTTTAATCCTTCATATAATGTGTTCAAAGGTTGTCATTTAAGACCAAACAAGCAAGAGCGTCTGTTTTACTGAGGAAGATGATGAGACTGTTTCCCGTGAAGGAACAATTATTTCCTGGCTTAAGAAGCTTTTACTTTGATTAAAAGAGTTTCAGGAATAAAAATGAAGACCTATAATGTAAAGAATTTGAACATTCTTCTAATCATTTGGACACACTATTTATTTTGGGGATCTAACAATCTGAGTGAAGATATTTTTTTTAATGGTTCACTTTGGAAAAAAGACTATGAAGTTTCTCATTTGAGAACTGACCATTGTTTTTCCTTTCTGTTGACCAAAAGATCTCATAGGAAACAATGCTCAAATGTCTTTACTGGAAAAAAACAGTTGTAATAAAGAAAATTCTTTTTAATTTCGCATATTGAGTAAAAAGAAAAAGTGGTAACAGAAGCTTGAAATGAAAGCAATTTATACCCTAATGCAAAATTTGTTACAAACTCAATAATTTCCATAATAATAACAAATCAGTTAAAAGTTTATTTCCCCCTTGGATTGCTGAAACTATGAATCCTACTGATTCTTCCCAAAACAACCACTGATCAAGTCTTCAATGTCAAATGATCAGGAAAGTCTATGTTGTTGTTGCTATGTGCTGTCGAGTTGTTTGCGACTCATAGCGACCCCATGTACAACAGCCCTAAATCGTGCTCTATCCTGTGCCAATCTCATTGCCTCTGACACACCCATCCAGATTACCCCAGTCACTGAATCAATCCACCTTATAGAGGGTCTTCCCCT
>NW_006399775.1:13518681-13519977 GCF_000299155.1 Elephantulus edwardii
TGCACTCTTCCTGGATGATACATTTAACATCCTCCCACAACTCATCTGGTCTTCGCTCATTAGTGTTCAAGGCCTCAAACCTGTTCCTGAGATGATTCTGAAATTCAGGAAAGTCTATACTGGTCCACAATTCTAATACAGTCAAGGAGGTTTCTCTTCTGATTAAACAAAAGGTGCAATCTTCAGGAAAACCTTTATTACACAAGATTTTTTGTAGTCAAAGGATATTTTTCCTTGATGCTCCTTTTGAACAAAAGGTGTCCGCTTCAGGAGTGGACCAGACTCTTCTGTTGATGGAAATGGCCATTAAGTTACATGGATATATGATATTATAAGATAGATTGTTGTGGTTAATATGCATTGGGAAATACCTCAGAATAGGTTTGTGAGGATAGACTGGAAAACCTGACCAGGCACAGAAGACACTGATGCTCAGATGATGCTCTGAGTCTGGAAAACTTACAGACTAGGTGCTGCAGCTGGCTGGTGGTGGCAGGTGAGTGGGTAGGAGGGCTCCATGCTGACCCTAGCCTAGCAGAGGTTCTTATAGAGTGAGCCTTCTCAGTGCATTTGGAGGCTACTGCATGCTTCAGTTGTTCCTTTTGTTCAGATGCTTTGATGGTCGATTCCCAGGTAGGGGAAGGGTTTGTCACTATTTACTCTGTTACAGTAAGTTTGAAGAAGTGAAGAAGGCTGGTTGCAAATGGTTGGATTTTGAGCCTGGTCAGGTCCTTAGGAAAGAGTCGTTTGAGAAGCATTCGGCTATACTCATACATACACTAACAATGAAATTCACTGCTCTTTATATGGGGACTCTAATAACATGAGTGAAGAATTTTTTTGCAAAAATTAATTCCCTTTGGACAACAAGATAAAGGTAAATAGTCCAATTGAAAAATGGGCACAGGATATGAACAGACACTTCACCAAAGAAGACATTCAGATGACCAGCAAGCACATGAAGAAATGTTCAAAATCCCTAGCTCTGAGATGCAAATCAAAACAGCTATGAGATATCATCTCACCCCAGTAAGAATTGCAAAATTTAACAGAACTGCAAGCAACAAATGTTAGCAAGGTTGTAGAGAAACTGGAACCCTTATCCACTGTTGGTGGGAATATAAAATGGTGCAACCACTGTGGAAGTCAGGCAGATATATGGACACCCATGTTTATTGCAGCTTTGTTCACAATAGCAAGGAGTTGGAAACTACCTAAACGCCCATCAACACATGAATGGATAGAGAAGCTGTGATATATTCACACAATGAAATACTATGCTGCATTGAAAAACAA
>NW_006399775.1:13520130-13521376 GCF_000299155.1 Elephantulus edwardii
AGACTGAGAAAGATGGGTTCAATAATGTATACTGCATTAAAACAGATGAGGGAGAAAACTGTGTAAGAGGGATATGTTAGACAGGAGTCCAGAGTGAAGACTGTATAGTGGAGTGGACCTGGGGGGAGGGATAGTAAAACAATGAAAGATTTTTTATTTTACTTTTCCAAGAGGGTAGTGTACTTGGGGGGAGTGTTGGGAGAGGAGAAAATTGCAACAATGAATGAATGAGAAAAAACCAAAAAACAAAATGCCCCATGCCAGTCCACCTTATTTCACCAATGTCTAATAAGTAAAAAAAAAAAAGTTAATTTGATTTGGTGGGGGTGGGAAGGGAGAAAAGTGCAACAATGAATGAATGGAAATGCAGTCTCTGTAAACTTTCATGTCGCTGTCTGATCGCCTGCAACTTAACAGCGACACCCTGGTAAGCAGGACAGAGATACACCACTGCAGGAGAGGATCAGAGAGTCAATCCAGCACAATTTTATTAGGATCTGCACTTACATAAACAGGAAGACAGGATAGGATAGACTTGCAGATGTGGGACATGCGGATTGGTTAAGAGAACCTTAGCCTCCTGCAGATCACTCCCGGCTCAACAGATGCAGCAGCTGTCTTCCCAGGTGGTGAGCTTTCTTAAGCTGGAACAGGCAAACACAAGGGAGCTTTCTCTACCCCGTATTAAAGTCCATTTGGAGGCTTGCACTTATCTGGAGCTTAGGCGATCTGTCCTGGACAGAGGGCCTCCCTTCCTCCCCAACAGTCTACAACATTTTCATTAAAATCAATAATTTTTAAAAAACAAAATAATTCAACATAAGAAAAACAATCAATGTAATTCATCACATTAACAAAGCAAAGAAAAAGAACCACGTGATCCTATCAATTGATGCAGAAAAGGCTTTTGACAAAATTCAACACCCTTTCCTGATTAAAACACTCAACAAACTAGGATTAGAGGGAAATTTCTTCAACATAGTAAAAAGTATTTATGCAAACCTGAGAGCCAACATCGTTCTCAACAGAGAGAGGTTAAAGTCATTCCCTTTAAGAACAAGAACTAGGTAAGGATGACCACTATCAACTCTCTTATTCAATATTATTTTGGAAGTCTTAGCGATAGCAATAAGAAAAGAGAAGGGAATAAAAGATATCCAAATTGGCAAAGAGGAGGTAAAATTATCTCTCTATGCAGATGATATGATAGTATACCTAGAAAACCCTAAAGACTCAGCAAGAAAAC
>NW_006399775.1:13524596-13525673 GCF_000299155.1 Elephantulus edwardii
GGCAATTGGACAATTAAAACAGACATTGGGGGGGGAAGAAGAACGAACTGGGGATGAGGGTGAAGAAAACAGTGCAACAATGAATGAATGAAAACCCCAAATCTCTGTAAATGTTCATTAAAACTAATAAAATTTAATAATCAAAAAAGAAAAATGGGCACAGGATATGAACAGACACTTCACCAAAGAAGATATTCAGATGGCCAACAGGCACGTGAAGAAATGTTCAAAATCCCCAGCTCTAAGAGAGATGCAAATAAAAACAACTATGAGATATCATCTCTCCCCAGTCAGAATAGCAAAATTTAACAGAACTGCAAGCAACAAATTCTGGAGAGGTTGTGGAGAAACTGGAACTCTTATTCACTGTTGGTGGAAATGTAAAATGGTGCAACCACTGTGGAAGGCGGTATGGCGCTTTCTCAAAAAGTTGAAAATAGGGGAGCTCTGGTGGCCTAGTGGCAAGAAGCTGCAACTACAATCCCAGAGGTGCACGGTTCGAATCCACCAGATGATCTACCGGGGAAGGAGGGGCAATCTCCTCCTGTACCAGTCAGATCTGATTTGACGGTACACGCACACAAAAATAATAAAATAAAATGAAAAAGTTGAAAATAGAGATACCATTTGACGCAGCAATTCCATTACTGGGAATATACCCCAAAGAGATCATAACTGACATCCAAGCAGATATATGGACACCCATGTTTATTGCGGCTTTGTTCACAATAGCAAGGAGTTGGAAACAACCCAGGTGCCCATTAACAAATGAATGGATAGAGAAGCTGTGGTATATTCACACAATGGAATATTACACTGCATTGAAAAGTAAGGAACTCATGCAATATTATTAAAAATGGGTGAGTCTGGAGGACATTATGCTGAGTGAAATATCTCAGTCACAAAAGGACAAATACTGCATGTTGTCACTGCTGTAAAATGGGACTGATATCAGGGTTGAGGTAGACAGAAAAACTGGATAAATTGCGTATACTTCATTGAAACAGATGAGGGAAAGAATAATTTAAAAGCGATGTATGATAGGGTATTATGGTTATCACAAGAGTCCACAATTAA
>NW_006399775.1:13528317-13532809 GCF_000299155.1 Elephantulus edwardii
GAGGTGGATTGACTCAGTGACTGGGATAATTGGGATGGGAGTGTCAGAGATCGTATGATTGGCACAGGACAGAGCGGAGTTTAGGGCTATTGTACATAGGGTTGCTATGAGTCACAAGTGACTCGACGGCACACAACAACAACAACAACATGGACTGCAAAAAGAACAAACAGGTTTATCATGGAGAGGGTGAAACCAGCTTGGTCCTTGGAGGCAAGGATTTTGAAGCTCCATCTCACATACTTTGGACATGTGGCCAGGAGGGACCAGTACTTGGAGAAGGATGTCATGCTCAGAAGGGTGGAGGGATAATACAGGAGAGGGAGACCCTAGACGAGATAGGCTGACACAGTAACTGGGGTAATGGCGGTAGACGTGTTGGAGACAGTGAGACTGGCTCAAGATAGAGCAAGAGTTCAGAGATATTATACATAGGGTAGCTATGAGTCACAGGCAACTCAATGGCATATAACACCACCACATGTTAGACACTATTCTAACAACCATATGTAGTAGCACTCTGGCTTTTTTTATAGATGAAAAAACAAACAAACAAACCTGAAATGTAGAAAATTTTATTAACCTACCCAGGATCAGGCAGCTGTTAAAGTGTCAACTTGTGGTACATAATGACTCCATCATTTGTGCTTTTAGGCATTATGGTATGTTGCTTCTCTATATAATCTACATAAAACACGTTGCAGATGCTCTGAAAATCCAAGCTCCCTTTTCCTCGTTTCCTCTCTGGTGACCCCAAGCCACAGAGTAATCTCTATGGGGTTGAAAGCAGGAAATTCTGCTAGCATCTTTCTCCTAGGATTTTTTGGCAACACATGAACGCTGAGAATCTCCAAGCAGCTTAAAGAACTACCAGCTTTGACTCCAAAGTCTGCAGCCACCAGTCAGAGCCGAGGGTTCATGGGTGGTAATGGCAGGACAGGCTCTGTCAGTCTCATCTTTGTATCCTTGGATAAAGCACTCCCTCTCTGTGTCCTTCCTCAGGGCAATCAATAAACGCAGCACAGCACAAACATTCTGCCTCACCAGAGAGCCATAAGAACTAATTAATGATGGAGCAGGCTTGAAAAATACATAGACTCAAAGCAAATCATACTGATTTCATTGACTTGTCCTTTGCCAGACTGTGTATAACTCTGATGAAATTCTATCTGGATTTTAGAATGGGTCATTTTTAATCAGTTTGTTAACAATAAAAACAAGCATTTTTAACATGGGTAATAAAAGACATTAAAATGATGTTTTTTTAATGCAAAGGCGAGTCAACGAGAGAGATTTTGGTGGAAGGCTTGCTTGTGGTTATTCCCACCCCCACCCCCACCCCCAGCCCCCGCTCCCACCTTTTGTCTTTAGGAAAGATTCCAAAACAGGAAAAGCAAATATCAGATGAGGCGAGGCAGGCTCTACAGGGCAATGGCGCCCCAGGCGAAGGGGCTGAGCAGCAGGGATAAAGTGCAAATAGGCTTTTTAGTTGTTAATCCACTGCGCGCACAGGCCTGACCGGCCCTGCTGCAGCCTCCCAGCCAGGCTTACTCCCCTCTAGATTTATTCAACGTAGGATTTGGTTTTCCGGCCTAGATTGTTTCCCAGTGCCCTTGCAGCACACAGCATTTAAGAGAATGTTTTGAAATGAATAATTTCCTAAGGCCAAACACTGAGAGGAAAAACAATAGCGATTCAGAAGAGGGATGTGAACCAGAAAAGGGAATACAAAGCAGCGAAGAGAGACGCATGCGCAGTGAAGCTGCACAGAAGGCGCTCCCAACAGAGCAAGGACCTGGCTGCTGGCAAGTTCTTGGACAGCTTTGCGTACCCGCTTCTCCAGGTATCACCTCATCTGAGCTTGAGTGCTCAACCTTTTGCTCTGGGAAGCATGGCTGCCCTCAAACAAGCCTTCCTTTCTTCCTTAGGGTTCAGGTGCCAAATGATTTGGGCAAAATCCACTGTCCACCCCAACTGCCTAGAAATTTACTGGTATGAAAATTTGGTACCAGTGTAATCTCCCTAACCACACCCCTCTAAGCACTTCTTCATTGCTTCCTTTAAATTTATCACCCAAACTGCATGTAGGAGGAGACTGCCCATCTTTCTCTCACTTTCATTATTTGTATACAAAATAATAAAAAATTCATTATTTGTCATTATTGTGTACCCTCAAGTCATAATTGACTCATAGAGTGAATCTCGAGACATTTACCAGTCAATATTTTTTTGCAAGAACAATTTAGTGACATTAATTACATTCACCATATTACCACTATCAGTTTCCAGATTTTTCTATCACTTTTAACATCAGCTCAGTGTCCCCTAACAACATTAGCTCAAGGTCCCCTAACAAGACTGTGGGCTTTATGAGGCTCAGACTGCTGTTTTCCTACTCATTTCAGTGTTCATAGCCGCTCAGAGTGGGTTAACACTCAGCTTTGCATGTATAATTTCACTGAGAAGCATGATAAAGGGTAGGGGGATGGTTAAATATCCTAACGGAGTGATAAGGTGACAGGAGAGATGCATTCAGGGAGTCTTTCAGCCCTACTCCATAAATATATTTGTTCTGTGGCTGGAGCTGGTTGTACGTGAAGGCTGGTGAGGGGCGATCCCTTCCTCGTTTAACTACTGGGGAACAGAAGACCCAGAGGAGTCCCAGCATCCTCAGCCAGCCCCTGAGTTGCACACACACATAATCACTCTAATATTGTTCAAAATGAAGAATTTTTTATCAAGTTTTAGTCAGCAGGATTAAGGGCTGCTTGATTAAGTACTGGCGGATGTGGTATCTGTCAAATAAAAGTAAACAGTGCAGTTCCCTTTTCTAATTAAGAGCATAAATCATTCCCTCCTTCAGCAACCAGTTGGAAACCTTTATTTCCCAGTGTTCTCAAGTCCTCTTGTTTTAACAAGAGGGTCTGTTCATCATCTTCATAATTTTACCCTTACCCAGTACAGGTTCTGATGGTAAAGGTCAGTGCTCTCAAGTGAAAAAACAAACTTAAATCTCAGTTTTCCAAAGCAAACTGCTTCAGAAACGCCTTTCAAGGGCTTGGATCTCCCTTCCCCCATTTAAAAATGGCTCATGAGAGGCTCATGAGAGACTCAGCGCCTCAGAAAAGAATGAGTGAATAATCACACTAGAAGAACTTCTGCCTCAGAAGGGGCAGAACTGCCATTTTCTGTATTACCCTATGCTCAGCGGCTGTCACTCCGGTCAGACCTACCTGCAAGTGGTAATGAGATGCCTAAGAAACATAAAAACTCCTTTCATTCTGTCTATAAAGTACGAGTCGCCAGGTGGCATGAAATGTTGATTACTTGGCTATTAATGGGAAGTTGGTGGTTTGAAACTACCCAGACATGCCACAGAAGAAAGGTCTGTTTCCAAAAGGTCACACAGGCTCAAAAGCCCTATGGAACAATTCTGCTTTCTAATACATACAGTTACCATGAGTCAAGAATTAGCTAGGTGGCAAATGGTTTCATTTGCTTAAGATAAGTATTATGTCCCTTTTTCTGGTGAGAAAAAAAAACAGTGTGTCAATTATCTTACCCAAGGTTCCATAGCTAAGAGGGAGTTAACACCAATTTCACACCTGGTGCCTCAGTCTCCTCTCCTGACCATTTTGGGACTTTGCTTTCCAAAGAGGAGGACAAGTCTCTCCTCTTTCACCTAAAATCCTTCTATATAAAGGGAGCATTGGTGACTCTCCACTGTTGCAGGATGTTGGGGTGGAAGGAAGGGTCTCTGCCCAGGACAGATCACCTAAGCTCCAGATAAGTACAAGCCGCCCAACAGCCTTTAATACGGGGTAAAGAAAGCTCCCGTATTTGGCTGTACCGGGTTGAGAAAGCTCGCCACCTGGGAAGATGGCTGCTACCTCTGTTGAGCTGGGAGTGGTCCATATGAGGCTGAGGTTCTCCTAACCAATCCGCATGTCCCATGTCTGTAAGTCCACCCTATCTAGTCTTCCTGTGTATGTAAGTGCAGTGCAGTCCCAATAACATTGAGCTGGATTGACTCTCTGATCCTCTCCTGAAGTGATGTATCTCCATTGTGCTTACCCCCATCAGGATGTCACTGTAGTTTGCTGGCAAACGGACAGTGACACTCCAGTAATCTTTTTTTTAAAGTGTGTGTGTGTGTGTGTGTGTGTGTGTGTGTGTGTGTGTACCATCAAATCAGATATGACTGGTACAGGAGGAGATTGCCCCTCCTTCTCCAGCAGAGCATCTGGTGGATTCGAACCTTATAACTCTGGGATTGCAATGCAGATTCTTGCTATCCAGTAATCTTTTGTGTAAGGTTTGTGCCTAATAAAATGGGCAACAGTCCTCCATCTATCTGTGAAGTAAAAAAGTGCAACAAAAGGGACTTTAAACACAGTAATCAAAGAAGCATTACTCAGGTTCAGGAGTGCTACGTTTTTAGACTAGTGTCCCTCCTTTCCTGCTTCTTTATTGTTTTAAACAAACAAACAAA
>NW_006399775.1:13532909-13541854 GCF_000299155.1 Elephantulus edwardii
AAGGATTCTGGGGCTTTGTCTGACATACTTTGGACATGTTGTAAGGAGGGACAGGTCCTTGGAGAGGGACATCATGCTTGGCAGGGTAGAGGGATGGCACAAGAGGGGAAGACCCTCTATGAGGTGGATTGATTCAGTGACTGGGATAATCGGGATGAGTGTGTCAGACAGAGGCAGTGCAATTGGCACAGGATAGAGCAGGGCTTAGGGCTGTTTCTAGTGCTATAAATTGGACAAGAAAAGATTGGGTTTCTGAGGTTATAGATTACACAAGAGGAGATTATCCACCGTTCTCCCATACAGCCACAGGAGGGTTTGAACTGCCCAAGAGGCATAGCGTTTGGGTTGGCAGTGCAACTCACTAGGGACTAGAATTCTTGACCTCTCTCTTTCAAAAAGAGAAGAAAAGCAAAGATGTACAGAACCAATTCATTCAAATGATGAAAGGACCACATGAACCTCAAATCCCCATGCATCTGAGACCACAAGAATTCCATGGCGTCTGGCTATCACAGGTGACCGCTTTAAAAGGGCGGACAGTAGAAAATCCTGGAGAGAGAGGAGGGAAATATGGAAGAAAACGCAAATGTCAGATAGACCCAGAGATTATGGCCCTTGATCGCCCTTTGAGTCAAGAATGAAACTCACCCCTCCCAGTCCTTCATCCTCACTCCCCAACCACACACATCCAACTCCCACCCTCCGCCCTGCATCTAACTGTTGACTCAACTTTCAGTCAAATTATAAACAGGCATACAAGGTAGCAGGCAACACCGAGGGGCACATACTCCTAAGGTCAAAAAGGACCTCTGGTGGCCAAGTGGTAAGAAGTTGAACTGCCAACCTAAAGATTTGAGATTTGGAGGGAGACTGGCTTTTATAACTACAATCTAACATATAGAGGGGCAAATTTATTCCCTATGTCACCTAACTTGATCTTCCTATGAACCCTTGAGGCAGGCCTCAGGACTGTGTCTCTGGCACTATCAATAGGGTGTTAATGGCTTGCCTTGGGTCACACAGCTGGTTAATGGATGAAGCCAAGCTTTGGACTGCAGCCTCTGGCTCCTTTATTAGTCTGCTCTGCCAACTCAAATGTCAGGCAGAGCCTCATAGAGTGAGAGATTGACCAGAAGACAGTGCTACAGAAAGCCTGATAGTATCTGCTTGATACTTTCTATCACCTTTACCTACAATAAGGAACTCTGGTGGTGTGGTGTATTACATTCCCCTCAGCTAACCAAAGGGTCAGTGGTTCAAATCCACCTGCCACTTATAGAAGAAAGATGTGCAGTCTCCTCCCTGCAGTCTTGAACTCGATGGTAAGTTACTGTACGTTTGAATGATCTCAACAGCATTATCACCTGCCGTGATCTTTAAGGGAGCTCTGAGTTATATTGCTAATCCAAAAGCAACAAATCTACAGTGGTTTGGATTCACCAATGGATCCAAGGAAGAAATGCGAGTAATCTCCTCCTGTCACAATTTTAAAGCCTTAAAAACCCACCAGATGGTCACGATGCAGTGGAGACAACTTAATGGCAGTAAGATGACTTTGAGTGGACAGTGGTCTGTCTTATCTAGAATTCCTGTCTCCAGATCTCTGCATGGTCACTTCCTTTTGAGTTTACCAGGCCTCAGCTCAAATACCACCTGCTCAGTGAGGCCTTCCTCATCCACCCAAGACATTCCCTGTTCTAGTCCAGTGTTTGTGCTTTTTCCTCTTCATAATCTTTAGTACTGATTTCAGTTATCTGACTTATTTGCCTCTAGTAAACTCCATCAGAGTAGAGATCTTCTCTGTCCTCCTCAAAACTATACCATTTGCTTCCTAACCAGCAGTTCTCATACCTGAGTCTGCCTCAGAATCTCCATTAGGTGCTGTTGAGTCGAGTATGACTTGTAGTAGTGACCCTATGAACAACAGATCTGAACCCTATCCTACCCTGGGCCATCCTCCTCTTCTGTGTAAAGTGCTTGGGAAGAGATTGTCCACCGTTCTCCCACAGAGGCACTGGTTGGCTCCAACTGCCAATGCCAGAGAGGCACATCCTTTGGGTTAGCAGTAAGCTCCCTATTGACCACCAAAGAGATCCATCTCATTGAGAGTCCTCTTCTCTTTTACTGACCTCCACTTCTCCAAGCACAATATCCCTTTCCAAGGAATAGCCTCTCCTAGAAACTCTGGTGGCCTAGTGAAAAGAAGCTGCATTACAATCCCCAAAACATGAGGCTTCAATCCATCGGATACTCTGCAAGAGAAGGATAGGCAATCTCTTCCCACATGATTAACTGCATCTGAAAACCCACTAAAGAATCAGCTACTAATTGGTTCTGACTCGACAGCACCCAACAACAGCAATGTGCCCAAAATATGAGATAAAATTTGGCCACCCTTCCTTCCAAGGAGCACTCTGTCTGGTACACTTTTCCCAAGATCTATCTGTTTGTTCTTTTGGCAGTGTATAGGATATTCATACTCTTCTACAACACCACGACTCAAAGGTATCCATTCTTCTTCTGCCATCTATATTCACTAACCAGCTCTCAAATACATAACAACTGATTGAAGAGACCATGACTTGAGTCAGGTGCACCTTAGTCTTTAAAGTGACATCATTACTCTTGTCAAGACACAAGGTGGGAGTAGGAGGTGATCTTTCTCTTAATTCCCTAGGCTATAAGTGAGCAGATCTGAGGAGGAGCTAAGCATTTTCCTTAAATAGCAAGGTCTCTGGTGTTACCTGTGTTCCTGCTGCTAGCTGGGGACACCACACCCTTCCCACCTGCTTTGAGACCCACAGCTCTCTGCTGATGGAAAAGGCTTCACCTTTCTTCTAGAAAAAGATGAAGCAGTATCCTCCTGGCTAGTGGGATTGAACTGCCCACCTTTTGGGTTTCAGCGCCACAAAGCTCCCACATTTCTCTATGGAGGAAAAATAATTATAATTTTACAGAAAAAGAAATTGAGGCACAAAAATGTTAAATCACTCACCCAAGGTCAAACAGTAGCACTGATGGAATGCAAACCTCGTGTGTCTGACTCCAAATGCCAGTCTCGTAACCACCATGCTTCAACTGTGCCTACACATCTTAAGAGTCCTCTCTGTACTTATGTTACTCTAGCTAAAGCTGCCATGTGGGAGATCTTGGTTACAAGTGGACGGCAAAAAGATTCAAAGTACTTCAAAACATTCTTTAAATCCCTTCTAAATCAGCAGAGGAGATTTGCCAAGCTCCTTCCACATCTCTTGGCTTTTACTCTGGCTAAAGGCAAAAATGTCTTTTTTATTTTTTCCCTGTCCTCTTTGCAAAAGAATGCAGAGCAGTTAAAAAAAAAAAATCATTGCTTTCAGGAAAGATCATCTAAGTCAGTACAGGAGTGGAAACTATCTTGACCTAAGAGCAAACAGAAAAGCACTCTAAACATTTTTTTCCCCAGAGGAGGAAAAAAAACTTAGGCAGGAGCATAATATATTAGAGGATCCTATTAAGCATTTGACCAAAATGTATAAAATATCAAATCATCCCAAGCCACTAAAACAAAACTTTGCACAGCAGACCTTGGTTTGTGAGGGTCACATCATTGGAAGGCCTTTGGTGGAGGCTGAGAGGCCCTGGAGGGAAACCTTAGTGGGCATCGTGGTCAGTGACTTCCTACCTAAGAATTGACCCCAATATTGTTGCTGTTCTGTACTGTTGAGTCAGAACTCATAACTGACCCTCCAGTGGCTTCGTACCCCTAAACTTGAGCTGCTATGTGCCATACAACATTGTTGCTGTTATATACCATTGAGTCAGAACCAACTCAAAGCTGGCCCTTCAGTGGGTTTTCAGAGGCAGCAAACTGCACAGAAGGAGAATGCCCATTTACCTCATACAAAGAGGCCGGTGAATTCGAACTTCATCCCTTCAGGCTGGTAGCAAAACTCCTTAACACTAAGCCACCAGAACTCCCTATGTAGGTTTGGGGAATTAGGTTATTTGGGTTAGTTAATTGGGTTACTGTTAATCAGGCTTTCAGTCCAGGTCAATGATCACTTTTTAGAGAGTTTTTCATTCATTCTCATTGCCACTGAGTCAGAACTGATTCATGGCTGGTCTTCCAGCAGGTTTCCAAGACTATACATCACACAGGATGATATTGTCCATCGTCCTTCTGTGGAGCTGCTGGTGGACTTGAAACACCAGAAGGATGCAATCTTCATGTAAGCAGTGAAACTCACTACAGACTACACCATCAGAGATCACTTCCTTTTTTAGAGCACAAATCCTTATTTATTTATCAAATACTCTGCTGGAGCTAAGACTTTTTCTAAGCCAGTGCCTGGTGTGGGAAAATCATAGTCTGAGGTATGGTGAGCCTCTGTTCTCCTTCTAACCTGCTTCATTCCAAAGAAATGCATGGCTGGGGGTCAGTTAGTCAATATCTCTCTATTTTGACTTCCTCATCTATAAGCCTAAGAGAATGACACTAAATTAATTAAATCTTTTTCTAGCCTTGACTTAAATCTTACTTTATTTTATATATATTTATGGGAGAATGCTTTTATTTAAAAAAAAAAAAACCAACCAACACACAAATAAAAACACCACCCCTTAAACTCATATTGTTCAAAAGTCTCTGTTTATAAATCCAAGATCAACATCCTCACTGTCTGAGGACAATTTATCCTCACAATTTATCCTCCTCATAGCACCTACCAGTGCAAGGATCTACGTCGTCTCCTTCCTTAAAACCCCAGTAGCCCAAGGCTGTAGGCTTTATCTAATTGCCCAAGTTCTTTTTCTCTGTCTTCATGCTCATTTCTATCTCTACCTTAAATTTCTCAAAATGAGCCTGCAAAATTCTTGTTGCCTGTCAAGAAGAGACTAGATTGCTGCCTCTCTAAAATGTACACTGAAACTCTACCACCTACAAACCAAAGCATTAAATGCAATGCTGTTGAGTCAATTCTGGCTCATGGAGACCCCGTGTGTTACCAAGTAGAAATGTACTCCACAGGGTTTTCTTGGTTTTGGCTGTTTGTGATCTTTACAAAAACAGATCATTAACAATCCTTTGCCCTCTTTCTTTCCAGCCTGGTCCCGGTGCTATGGCCCCCGCAAAGAAGGTTGATGAGAAGAAAGGCTGTTCTGCCATCACGAAGTGGTGACCGGGGAGCACACCATCACCATTCACAAGTGCATCCATGGAGAGGGATTTAAGAAGCATGCCCCTCGCGCACATAAGGAGGTCTGAGAATTTGCCATGAAGGAGATGGGAACACCAGATGTTCTCATTGACAGCAAGATTAACAAAGCCATCTGGGCAAAGGAATAAGGAATATCCCATACTGCATTCGTGTTTGGTTGTCCAAAACATGTAATGAGGATGAAGATTCCCCAAACAAGCTGTATGCACTGGTTACCTATGTCAAATAAAGTTATAAAGCTTTTTTTTAAAAAAAAGAAAACAAACACCAAAAAGGCTTATCATCAAAATATTCTTCTGTGCTTCTGCTGGGTGGTTTGGCTAGAACCACTGACTTTTATGTTAGTAGTCAAGGGTAAACAATCTGAGCTAGACAGGGACTTCCTTTCATCATTGTTGTTCTTGCTGTTAGTACTGCTGAGTTGGAACTCACCCATAGCTGATCCTCCAGTGGGTTTTCAGAAACAGTTAATCACAGAGACTTCCCATCTTTCTCCCACAGAGAGCACATGGTGGATTTGAACCATGTATCATTAGGTTGGCAATACAATTCTTTCTCACTAAGCCACTTTGAGTCAGCTATACTCCTGGATCATATAGTTAACATGCTTGACTACTAACCAAAAGGTTGGAGGTTCGAGTCTCCTCAAATCCTCAGAGAAAAGGATTAGTGATCTACTTTAGAAAGATCAGCAATCAGCCTACTGTGCTGCTTGCAGGGTTGTCAAGAGTCCACACTGATGATGGGTAAATAAGTCAGTCAGGTTTGCACGTCCATTCTCTTTGGCATCTAAGTTGTGTTCACGTTGATCTCCTTCACTGCACAGTAAATTGAAGAAGTTAGGTTCTCGCACTTAGAAAGCAGGCTTTTCTGATGTCTCACTCTGCTATTGCTGCCATAATATTGTCCTGCATTTCAGGTTTTATTAGGAAGGACACTTGATGACCAGAGTTCAATTCTCTGAAAGTCGGGCTCCTCACCTCTGTCACAGAGGGAAGAAAGGAGGCTGCAGGGCAGACAGGCTGGCGCTGAACCTGAGTCTTCTGTCCTCTACCAGCTGGGTGGAACTTAACCTTTCTGAACCTCAAGTGTAACATTCAAAAACTAGCAAAATACTGTACATATTCACCTAGAGTTGCTCTAGCAATTATCATAAACTGTTGCTTAAAACAGGTGAGGTGTATTCTTCCATAGATCTAGAGGCTAGAAGTCTGAAATCAAGGTATTAACAGAGCCACACCCCCTCCAGAAACTCTACAGATGAACTTACTCCTTGCCTCTCCCAATGCCTAGTGGTCATTGTCATTCCTTAAGCTTATGGCTAATATATCTTTGCTCAGTCTTTATATCAGAGTGTTGGGGGGGTGGTGAGTGTAAAATATCCCTCTGCCTCCTATAGACAAAAATTGTGATTACATTTCAGACCTACCTGGTTAATCCAAGATTATTTCCTCTTCACAAGACTAATGCTATCCAAAAAGGCTTTTTCTTCAAATAGCATAACAGTGACATGTTCCTGGGATTAAGTAGTGCACATATCTTTGAGAGTCATTATTAGCCTAACATAAATGCCTAACTAATAATGCTCTCATGAATATTGAACAAAATGTTTACAATAATATTGTTCACCCCACTAACTGTCGTCAATTCCTTCTCTCTCAGGTGTCTGTGGCTATAAATCTTACCAGACATTCCCTTCTCCCCTGGACCTTTCAGTGGGTTACAACCACCACAGACGTTGAGGATTTTGGTTAGCAGGGAAACCTGCTACGGACTATGCCACCAGCACTTCTGTTTAAAATAATAGGAAACCAAGATGTTAGGGGAGGCTCTGAAATTTGCACTAGAGCACTGAGAAGCCAAAGCCAAGGAAAGGAGTCAGGAAGTTAAGGAGCTGAACAGAAGATTTCGAAGGGCAGTATGAGAAGACAAAGCAAAATATTATAATGAAATGCAAAAGCAGTTGGAGTCGGAAAATTAAAAGGGCCAAACTTGCTTGGCATTTCTTAAGTTGAAAGAGCTGGAGAACAAATTCAAGCTTTGAAGTTGCAATACTTAGTTAGGACGCTATGGGCAGAATGTTGAATGATCCAGGAAGCACTAAAAGAAAATGGAAGGAGTGCATGGAGTCGTACTAAAAAGAACTGGCTAACACAGAAGAATTTAATGAAACAATACATGACCAAAAAGCAATGGTGATAAAGGAGGAAGTTCAAGCTGCTCTGAAGGAGTTAACAAAGAACAAGGCCCCAGAAATTTAGGGAATACAAGTTGACATATTTCAACACACAGATGCTGCCCTGGATATGTTCACCAAATTGTGTTAAGTTTTCTGGAGGACAACTACCTGGCCAACTGGCCAACTGACTGGAAGAGATTAATATTTATTCCCATTCCAAAAAAGGGTAACCTGAAAACAACTATGAGATATCATGCTGGCGAGGTTGTGCAGAAACTGGAACCCTTATTCACTGTTGGTGGGAGTGTAAAATGGTACAACCACTGTGGAAGGTGGTGTAGTGCTTTCTTAAAAAGTTGCAAATAGAAATACTATTTGACCCAGCAATTCCACTACTGGGAATATACCCCAAAGAGACCATAATTGACATCCAAGCAGATATATGCACACCCATGTTTATCGCGGCTTTGTTCACAATAGCAAGGAGTTGGGAACAACCTACGTGCCCATCAACAAATGAATGGATAGAGAAGTTCTGGTATATTCACACAATGAAATACTATGCTGCATTGAAAAACAAGGAACTCATGCAATATTATTCAAAATGGGTGACCCTAGAGGACATTATGCTGAGTGAAATATCTCAGTCAAAAAGGGACAAATACTGCATGGTACCACTGCTGTAAAACAGGACTGACATCGGGACTGGGGGTAGACTGAGAAAGATGGGATAAGTAATTTTTACTGCATTGAAACAGATGAGGGAGCAAACTCTTTAAAAGGGATATGAGATTAGGTATTATTGTCATGACAGGAGTCCAGAACCAAGGCTACATAGTGGAGTGGGCCTGGGGGGAGGGATTGTAAAACAATGAAGGAAATTTACTTTTACTTTTCAAAGAGAAGAGTGTACTGGGTGGGGGAGGCAGGGAGAAAAGTGCAACAATGAGTGAATGGAAATTAAAAAAAGGGGGTAACCTGATAGAGTGTGGAAATTATTGAACATTATCATTGATATCACACACAAGACAAATCCTGTTGAAGACTGTCCAAAATTGAGTGGAACAGTACAAGAACAGAGAGCTACCAAAAATAAGGCCAGGTTTAGAAGAGGCCGTGGCAATAGAAATTATCACCAGCATCAGATGGCTCTTGGCAGAAAGCAGAGATTACCAGAGCAATGCTTATCTGTATTTTATTGACTACGCAACAGCATTTGACTATGTGGATCACAACAAAATGTGGCTAACTTTGAGAAGAATGGGAATCCCAGAACACTTGGTTATGCTCATGTAAAAATTTAATTTTAGGATTGTCTAGACCTAAATGACTGAAGAAGACTTGATGCCTTTGAGTTGTAGTGCTGGAGAAGAGTATTGAACATACTATGGACTGCAAACGGTCATTGCAAAGACAGAAGAGGAAGAAAAGACCAAAATGGATGTCAGAAGAGACTCCGAAAACTGCACTGGAGCGCAGAGAAGCCAAAGCACAAGGAAGAATTCAAGATACTAAAGAGTTGAATAGAAGATTTCAAAAGGCAGCACGGGATGACAAAGCAAAATATTACA
>NW_006399775.1:13548159-13555864 GCF_000299155.1 Elephantulus edwardii
TGGATTAAGACTTCTAGTGTTGTTCCTAACTTTTCTGTAATGAAGTTTATAGTCCTTGGTTTTAGTCTCCCTAGAGTTGATTTTGACTCATGGCAACCCTCCATTATATTTCTGAGACTGTAAATCTTTATGGGAGGAAATCATACCTTCTTTTGGCTAGCAGCCCAACACATCACGCCACTCATTGTTGGAGACAGCCTTTGATTGGTCCCTGTGCCAATATTCAAGGTGGATAGTCTTGAGTCTGAACAGTGTAAACACTAAAGTGTGCTCTGCTCTGCCTCCTCTTACTTTGAGCTTTCAACTCAGCTCCTTAACCACCTGACCATCACAGCTCACTCTCAGTTAGTGGAGATTTCTGCTCCTGAGTTTGATTAAGGTTTTGGTTCTCCACGCAAAGATAGTAAATGTGAGCTTGAAAATCATGCCATGGCGTTAGGCAGGTGAAACTTAGTTCTTTACTTAACTGACTTTTCCTCTATTAATTATGTATCCTGTCTGTGTATTTATCCATCCATATCTATCTTTCTGCCTGTCTATCTACATCTCTGTCTTTTTCTCTGCTTTAATTTTCTCTGTTTTATTTGGAGATTAAAGAATGAAAGTATCACACAAAGTAGGGTAACAGAACTTTATTAAAGAGAATTTATAAGGAAAAAGGAAAGGAAAATACCAACCTATTGGTATGGAGAATGGAAAGACAAGTCTAATTAAAGTGTCCTCTATTATCATATGTTGAGGGTTATAACTAGCATCTAAAGTCCAATGGAACTGAATAATGTACATTTTTGGTTTGAAGTTCAATGATCTCATATGACTGAGGCATGTCATGGTGGTTGTTGTGTAGCTGACCCTGTAGCGGGTTTTCATAGGCAGTAAATTACACAGGAGGAAATTGCCCATCTTTTTCCTGTGGAACAGCTTGTGGATTTGAACCATGTTGCCTTTAGGGATTGCAGTACAGCTTCTTACCACTAGGCCACCAAAATTCCCTGACTGAGGCATGTTATTGTTGTTATGTGCTGTCGAGTCACCTGCTACTCATAGCAACCCTATTAAAACAGCTCTGAAGGCTGTCCTGTCCTGAGCCAGTCTTGCTGACTTTGACACACCTACCCCTGTTGCCCCAGTTACTGGAAAGCAGTTAACCCTATACTGTTGTTATTTAGTTGCTATTGTATGGGTTTCCCCTCATGATGTCTTTATGTAAGCCATTCTATTATTGCAAATATAAGTCTATCACTAGGATCTATTAAGAATCCTTATTTCAGTTCACAAAGTTGAACAGATCTTCAAGTATTGTTTTGTTTATATGCTTGTTTTGTGATAATTTATAAGAAGTAGTAGAGAGTGAAGATTTATTGTAGAAAAAGATTAACCAGAAGCCCTCTCACAGCCCTCCACAGGTAATACAACCTTATTTATTCCTACAATAAAAATTACCAATTGACATAATGCTGAGTGAAATATCTCAATCACAAAAAGACAAGGACAAATACTGCATAGTGCTGCTGTTGTAAAACAGGACTGACATCAGGGTTGGGGTAGACTGAGAAAGATGGGATAAATTATGCATACTGCATTGAAACAGATGAGGGAGAAAACTGTTTGAAAGGGATATCTGATTAGGTATTATTGTCATGACAGGAGTCCAGAGTGAAGGTTGCATAGTGGAGTGGACTTACAGGGAGGGAGTAAATAACAATGAAAGAATTTTCCTTTTCCTTTCCAAAGAGAAGAGTGAGCTGGGGGGGGAGGAGTGGGCAGGCAGGGAGAAAAGTGCAAAAAAAAAAAAAAAGGAAATAGAAAAAATTTACCAGTTATAAGGCAAAATTGCCCTTGATCTTGATCAGAAACTGCAACCCCAAAGTTAACAAATGGTTAAGATTGATTTGGCTTTTTCTACCAACTGAAATAGTCACCCTGCAAATTGCCAAGTACAATGGTGTTTATATAGGCCTCTCCTAATCAGAGGGCAGTGACTAGAAAAAATGGCCAGCTCTTACAAACCACATTAATTCACCCACTATTTAAAGTTGGAAACTCTATGAACTTAGAGAAACAATGAAAGTTATACAAGTGCTCAGGTCTTTTGTTCATAGGACTCAACAGCACTTAAGAACAACAACAACAGTTTAAGGTTCCAGTCTTTTATTATTATTATTATTTTAAATTGATTTTAATGAAAGTTTACAGAGACTTTGGATTTCTATTCATTCATTGTTCCATTTTTTGGGAAATGACATCACGCTGAGAGAAATGGAAGGTCAGAGAAGAAAAGATCTTCAACACGATGAACTGATACGGTGACTGTAGCAATGGGTTCGAGAGTGTCTGGGATAGTAGAGATGGTATAGGATAGGACAAGGGTTAGATCTGTTGTTCATAGAATTGCTGTGAGTCATAGCGAGAGCTCTGCTGACCTAGTGAATAGAAAGTGATGCTACCAAGCCAAAGGTGGGTGATTTTAATCTGTGGCCCTCGGGCCTGGTTTTAATTGTTTTTGGTCAAATATTCTTCTAGGTCCTATAGCCATGATCTGTCCATTTGCTGTACAGAGGTAGCTCGTGGTAGCTGTGATGATGCTAAACACTGTGACACTGATGTGTCAAATGCTAAATGGTTACCTATTGTGGACAGTGTTTGGGGGAGCTTCCTGATTAAAACAGGCTTGGAAGCAGGAGTGGCATCCACTTCTAAAATGGCTGGTCTTCAGAAACCCTATGAACTTGGAGAAACAATGAAATTATTCAAATGTTCAGGTCTTTCACTCATAGGGTTGCTATGAGTCATCTACAATTCAATGGCACTTCACAACGACAACATTTAAATTCTGTCCCAAATTTCCTGTTCTTGGGGCTTGTGAAGAAAAATTTTAAAAATCTAGGAAGACTGGCTTCTCCAACACAGTAAAAAGGAAGGACCTGATTAGTTTCTGCCTCTCGTGAATGATGTTAAAGTCTTTACTGTAGTTCCAAAAAGCGTGTTACAACTGAATGTTATGAATTTTATCTTTTCCTTTAGATCCATAGGACTTCCAAAACACAGGGGTGAAAATAGATATGAACGGCGCTAATCGAGAAGGTTAATCATAATGTTCTGAGAATTCCCAAGGCTCAAGGTTGGCTCCTTGTAGCCATGACTGCTATGTAGCTCTGTCCCTCTCACTAGAATTGATCTGGTCTATAGGTAAGCCCATGGAAGCAGCAGGCAAGATATCAAATGGCATATTGCATTGGGCAAATCTGCTGCAAAAGCACTCTTTAAAGTGTTAAAAAGCAAAGATAGCACTCTGAGGACTGTAGCAAAGTGAGTTTGTTAAGACAGCCTTTCTACCCATCTTAATGCCCATCAATTCTATGTCAGGTGTTTGTGGCCCACCAAGGGACTGGATGGCTTACCAATAATGAAAATAAGGTGCATGGCACCTGGTAAGGTGGGACTACACAAATAAGCAGGAATGGCATCCACCTCCTAAACAGCATGCCTCTGGATACTCTATGAACTTTGAAAAACAACGTTAGTTAGCTGGTTAGTTAGTTAGTTAGAAAGGCTTCAGGCCTTTTTTGTTCATAGGGTCACTATGAGTCATGATCAGTTTGACAGCAATTAACAACAACACAAAAATAAGGTGTATATGATACACATGAGAGGGTTGATCGATTTAGTGTTCTAACAAGACATTAATGCAGCTGTTGCAAAGGTGAAAACTAGGAATCTCCCATTAAGAAAGAAAAATTAGAGAATACAACACATCCTTTGGACATGAGATCCCTATTCAGGCAGAGATGTGTAACCCTGGAGAGAAAATGTAAGACCATGAGATGAGACAGAAGCAGTGGCAGCAGGAGAGGTGGCAGAAACCAGAGAGCAATGTAAGACAGGGTTGTGACCGAGGTGATGCCTTCAGACACTTGCTTGGGAGCCAGGTTTGCCACCCTGTAGAACTAGAGTTAGTGCTTTTGAGGTTAGGCTTATTGGCAATGGGAATGCCAAAAGGCATATAATTGCAGAATGAAAAGAGCTTTGTAACACTTGTCATGAGGTCAAGTGTCAGAGGACGCCTGCCTGTGAACACAGCTGAGAAAAGGCTGTCCTAACCGGAGAAACAGCCTGTCCCCCAGTCAGCACCTGTGGTTTTGAGCTTCCCCAATGATTTCTTTCACAGATGTACTCAGTCTGATTCCTGAATGGTCCATCTGGTGAGATCCATCGCTGTTTGTGGGTTTTTTTTCTTTGTTGGATTTGGTGGGTTTGGGTTTTTTTGGTTTTTTTTTCATTTCTTGCAATTTTCTTAAAAATTTTACACTGGTTTACCTACAAAGATTGTATATATTGCTCTCACAGAGAGGGCAATAATACCTAATCAGATATCCTCCCACCTCCCCAACTCACCCTCCCACCCATCAAACCATGTGACCCCATGATTACCTTCCTTCCCCCTTAGATCCTCATACACGTTTTATTTGTTATCTATTTCTACAATAATGGTCTTCTGTCCTTAAGGGACTGAGTTCACTTAGCATAATGTTAATGCTCTCCAACCCCTCCCTATTTAGGTGGTGATTTACAAAATCATTGTTCCTGTGTGCTGCGTAGTATTCCATTGTGTGAATGTACCATAATTTTCCAATCCATTTGATTGTGGTTGGGCATTTGAACTATTTTCGAGTTCTTGCAATGGCAAATAATGCTGTTTGTTGTTGTTTTCTTTTTTTTAAGTATATGTGATGAATAAATCATTGTACATACAAAATTCAATCATTCTATTTCCCAGCCTCATTTTTGTCACTATGTCTAGTTTTCTACTACCCTTTCTTCATTATTTCCAACTTTTTCACTCCAATCATGAATGGTCACTAATGCATCTTGACTGCATGTTTGCTCTATCTTGGACTGCAAGATTTGGCCAAAGTTCTTCAATTTTCTCCTCTTTGTCTTTAGCTGTTAGTGGGTGTATTTATTATTAGTCCTGTTAACAGATCTTTCTTGTATATGTATGGATAATATCCTATAACTCACAACATTGTACTTTAGGATAGAACCTGAACTTGTCTTTTTAACTAAGAATGCAACACCATTCTTGCTCTGTTTTTCATTCTCGGCATAGTGTATCATGTGCTTATCTGATTGAAAGTGACCAAAAAGACAGTCTATCTCATCTCACTAATACCTAGTATGTCAATGTTCATGTGTTCCATTTCATTTTTCACAACTTCTAATTTTCCAACACTCCTGTTTTGTACATTCCATCTTTCAGCTCTTAAAGGATGTTTGCATCTGTTTCTCCTCATTTTGATTGACTGTCAGTCTGGCCTCTAATACTTTATCTATTGTGTTTCTCTATTGTTCAGAGCTTTCAGAGACCTGAAATTTTATGTATTTATTTATTATTTCAGAAGTAGATAGCCAGTCCTTCTTCCTAATCTGTTTTAATCTGAAACATCCACTAACACCTGTTCACCCTGGGTTACCCCTCTGTCATTTGAAACACCGATAACTTTTAAACAGCTTTTAGCCTCATAGCAACCCACAAGTACAGCAAATTATGGCTCTGAAAGCTGGACAATGACTAAGAATGACAGAAGATGAATTTATGCTGTTGATCTGTGGTGTTAGAGATGAGCACTGAAGATCCAGGGATGGCCAAATGAACAAACTGATACATCTTGGAGGAGGTGCAGCCAGAGTACTCCTTGGAGGCAGAGATAATGAAGTTTTGTCTTGCATATTTTGGATATGTTGCTAGGAGAACTTATTCCTTGGAGAGAGACCTCCTGCTTGGGAAGGTAGAAGGATGGCAAAAGTGAGGAAGACCTTCAACCAGGTGGGTTGACATGGTGACTGTGGCAATGGGCCATGTCATGTCAGAAATTGTGAAGATGGCAGGGGATAGGGCAGTGTGCAGATGGGTTGTTCATAATGTCATTATGAGTCATACTTGACTCGAGTAACAGCTGGAGAAATACATCTTGAGTATTCTTGGATTTTAGTTATAACCTGATACTTCCCTAATAAACTTCACTACAATACTAATAAACCCCAGAAAAGTGAGTATTGTCCTTGAGTTCTATATGGTCAATGCAATGAAATCATGGAACCCACCAGAGAAGCAGTGAGTGCTGTGGTAGGAACTGTTGGTGCTAGAATTGGAGAAAAGTTTTAGAGCATAGAGTATGGAGACATGTCTGGCCTCAGAATAACTGGGTTGTAGATGGTAATTCTACTTCTTTGTGAAGTCAATGGAGGTCAGATTTACCACCTCATGCCTACTCAGGTGTGTATAATCACAACATAGTTGGGTTTCTAGTTTAGGATGAGACACTCAGAATCCTTCCTAGGAAATTTGCATACCAGAGCTGGGCAAAGAAAGTCATTCCTTTTGCATATTGGAAGTTGTAAGACATTGTATTTGTCTTTCCCATGTTCCCTACCATGGGGGTGGGATCTCATTTGTAGTGAACTCTGATGGTTTAGTGTTAAGTAACTGTCCTGCTAAATCAATAGTACATGGTTCAAATCCACCAGCTGCTCCATGGGAAAAAGATGGGCAATCTCCTCCCAGATGATTTACTGGCTCTGAAAACCTGCTGGAGGGTCAGCTGGGAGTTGGTTCCAACTTGATTGTACTCAACAACAACAACAACAACAACACCAGGAGAGAATAAAAAAACTGGCATAAAGAAGCAAAAACAGGAAGCAGAGTGGTTTTTGGACCAGTTGTGCGTCTATGTGCCCTGCTCTTTCACAAGTTCCCATCTAAAAACATTACAGTGTGTTTCTGTCTCTGGTGATAAAGGGTCTCAATGAACACAATGAGGTATCATGTAATGAACATTTTAAAGTTCAGAACCTGAGTCTTCTATCAGGGCAAGGATCTCCAATTGCCTTGGCTAAGCCTCAGTTGGATACAAGAAATCAATCCTCTTATCCGCACCTCTTCTGAAGATGTTTTATTACTGAAATTACACTTTCTACTTCATCTTCTCCACAGGATAAAAACATTTGAATTCACACAATGAGTCAAGTATGACACAAGTGCCCTGGATGAGGTGAAAATGAAACCATTTTTTGTCATAATGATGTTCATAATATGGAGTAGGAGGGAGTGGAGAAACAAGAATGTATATTCTTCCCTTTAATATCAGATGTATGCCCTGCTTCCCATTTCTTTTTTTTGGGGGGAAGGGTGGTGGTTTTGGGGTTTTTAAATAATTTTAATGAAAGTTTACAGAGACTTAGGGTTCCTGCTTCCATTTCTAAAGCATGGTATTGCCTGACACGGATATGCAAATCTATTCCTATTTTGTTTCTCCACAGAACTCACTGTATTTCTTCTATTTCTCAAAACTTTTTATCAACTGATAATCTATTTTTGATTGGATGGTACAGTTGTTAAGGATTTATAGAGAGAGGTCAAGTGGCAGAAAGTGATGCTACTAAGCCAAAGGTGGGTGACTAATCCACGGCCCTCAGGCATGTCTTTGTTTTTTGTGAAACATTCTTCTAGGTCGTATAGCCCTGGCCTATCCACTTTCTGTACAGAGAAGAAACTCGTGGCTGCTGTGAAACTGAACACTGTGACACTGATGTGTCAAATGTAAGAATGGTTACCCATGGTGGATGGTGTTTGGTGGAGCTCCCTGATTAAAACAAGCTTGGAACTGTGGCAACTGAACAATTAAAACAGACATTTGGGGGGGGG
>NW_006399775.1:13555999-13558695 GCF_000299155.1 Elephantulus edwardii
AAGTGTTCAGGTCTTTCATTCATAGGGTCGCTATGAGTCACCTACGACTGGATGGCATTTAACAACACCACCACCCGTTAACTATTGTTATGTAATGATTTTCTCTAAAATTTAATGACTCGCAATAATAAATACTTATTATTTCCCATACTTTCTGTGAGTTAAAAATCTAGCAGCAGCTAAGTACAAGATCTCTCATGAAGTTACACTGGAAACACTGGTTGAGGCTGCAACCACCTGAAGGCTGGACGATCACTAGAATATATCCTTCCAAGATGACATACTTATATGCTGGCAAGCTAGTACAGGCTATTGGCAGAAGCAGTGTCCTCATGATATGACAGTGAGCTTCCTTCAGAGTGGGTGATCAAAGAGATGCAGTAAATTTTATTAGCAGCAGAATGTTTTTCTTTAATGAAGCAGCTTACAGATACTAGTTTCCCTCAGAATTTATACTAAAAAGTGATCAACTTGTTGGCTCAAATGGAATAATTTCATCCATAAACTCCTAAAAACTGTGTAAATCTACATTCATTGCTTAGTTGCCAGAATAAGAGAAGTCATCAGGTTATGATGAAGAATGGATTGAGCACTGGAGCTATAGGTCACTCAACTGAGTTCTACAGAGTTGTTTTCTCTTGCTGTGACCTTTGGCAAATCACATCTATCTCCATAAGTAAGTTTCCTACAAAATGAAGGGACTTATTAATCTTCTGTCAGGCACCTCTCCAAAGTGCTAAAGAGCAATTATGTCTGTCTAGAGACTAAGATGTGCCTGATCCACAGAATGATCTTCTCAATTGTTTGCTATGCATCAGAGAGCCGGCCAATGAATAAGGATGACAGAAGAAGAATTGATGCCTTTCAGCTGTGGTGCTGGAGAAGAGTATTGAACATACCATGGACTGCCAAGAGAACAAACAGGCCTGTCCTGGAGAGGGCAAGAACAAGTTGCTCTTTGGAGGCAAGGATTGTGAAGCTCTATCTCATATACTTTGGGCATGTTGCCAGAAGAGACAAGTAATTTGAGAAAGACATCATGCTTGGAAAGGTGGAGGGACAGTACAGTGACTAGGGCAATAGTGACAAGTGTGTTGGAGACAGTGAGACTGGCTCAGGATAAGGCAGGGTTCATAGAGTTCTATCAGTCAGAGTTGACTCAATAGCACATAAAAACAATATATCAGATATACGATGGATGTCAAATCTGGGTAGCCTGGAAAGCTTCTTTCCACCCTCCTCCCTTTAGATAACTCAACAGAACTGCTTCTTGGCTTATCTGAGTCTGTTTACAGGACAGAATAAGGCCTTTTTTTACTGATATCAGCATTTTGGGTAGACAAGACAAGGATCTAAGTCTGCAGATCAATAGATTACATGACCCATTCTGGGAATGAAACATTGAAGAAGAATGCATTGTAGTCATAGTACCAAAACCAAAAAACCCCCAACATTTCAAGTACAATGCTGTGAAGGACAAGATACCAGTCATACTCATACAAGGAAGACTTGAGAATCAAATATATGCACCAACAATTATAGCTAAAGAAAAGGAAATTGAAGCTTTATACCAACTTCTACAGTCTGAAATGGACCAAACATGCAATCAAGATTCATTAGTAATAATTGGAACTGGAATACAAAAGTTGGACACAAGGAAGAAGGACTTGGTGACACACATGTCAAGAATTATGGATTTGGCCACAGAAATAAGGCTGGATATCAAATGACTGAATTTTGTATAATCAATTATTGATTTATTGCAAATGTCATCTTTAAAAGAAAAAAAGATTATAGAAATGGACTTCACCTGATGGACTACATAAGCTCAGACTGACTACATCTGTGGAAAAAAATCAGTAGAGAAACTCATTATCAGTAATCAAAACCCAGCCAGATGCTGACAATGAAACTGTCAAACTGAAGCTGAAGAAAACGAAAACAAATCCCTAAGAACCACAACATGACCTTGAATCTATCCTATCTGAATGAAAAAAAAATTTCAAGATTGGGTTTGAGGCATTGAACACTAATGATTAAAGACCAGATTGGTTGTAATGATATCCTTTATATCATCCATGAAGAAAGCATAAGATCATTACAAAGACAAGGGGGATGAAGACAAAAATGAATGTCAGAAGACTCTAAAATCACATGAAGTATTGAGAAGCTAAAACAAAGCAAAGGGAAGAAATGCTTAAGTAAAAGATGAACAGATTTCAAAGAACAGCTTGAAAAGAAAGTTGTAAAACAATGTGCACAGAGGTGGAGTTGGAAAGCAAAAAGGGAAGAACTCATTCAACAATTCTCAAGGTGAAAGAGCTGAAAAACAAATTCAAGCCTCAAGCCTCAATTTTAAAGGATACTATGGGCAAAAGCCTGAATGATCTAGAAAGCATCAAAAGAAGATGGAAGGAATACACTGAGTCAGTGTGCCAAAAAGAATTAGTGGACATAGACCCCTTCAAGAAGTTAGCATATGAGGGAGTTCTGGGTGTGCTGCAATCCCAAAGGTGAGCAGTTCGAATCCAGACACTCTGCTGGAAAAGGAGGGGCAATCTCCTGTGCCAGTTAGATCTGATTCAATGGCACACACACACACACACACACACACACGAAGTTGCATATGATAAAAGAAATGAAAAAGATTGATTGGGAACCTGAAAAGACAGGATAAATTATGGGCATAGTCCAAT
>NW_006399775.1:13559070-13574605 GCF_000299155.1 Elephantulus edwardii
AAAAGAGTTTTCCAACATGGATGGGTTTTGGTGGAGTTCCCTGATTAAGACTAACTAGGAAGAAGGATGGGCCATCTACTTCTGAAATAAAAGGCTTTTGAAAACCCTGTGAACACTAAACAAAGAGAATCTTTATATTTGTGTAGTGGTAGAGCCCAGATTGGAAGTTAGTTGAAATAAGGAAGATCAATAATAAACATCATTTAACAATTGGTACATGGAATGTTCGTAGCTTGAATGTTGAAAAATGGGATATTGTAAAAAGTGAAATGGAATGCATGAATATTGACATGATATGCATTAGTGAGATGTGATGGACCAGCTCCAGCCACCTTGAATCAGATAATCATATGCAGAAAATGAAAACAGAAGAATAGTGTTGTATTCATAGTCAAAAAGTCAATTTCAAGTTCTATCCTAATATACAACATTGTGAGTAATAGGAAAAAATCCATATGCACACAGGGAAGACCTGTTAACACGACTACTGTTCAAGTAGATACTCCTATATCTAGTTACAAAGAGGAAGAAATTGAGAATTGTTACCAAATTTTGCAGTCTGAAATTGACTGAACGTGCAATCAGAATGGGCTAATGATAATTGGTGACTGGAATGGAAAAAGTGGGAAACAATGAAGAAAGACGAGTAGTTGGAAAATATGGGTTTGGTGATCGAAATGAGGCTGAAAATAGAATGATTGGATTTTGCATTTACAATGATATATTCATTGCAAATACTTTTTCTAAAAGACACAAAAGATGACTTTACATGTAGATTTCACCCAATAGGCTGCATAGGAATCAGATTGACCACATTTGTGGAAGAAATCACTGGAGAAGCTCAATATCAGCAGTCAAAACTAGGCTGGGGCAGATCATCAATTGCTCATATGTAAGTTTAAATTGAGGCAAAGAAAATGAAATTAAGTCCACAGGAACCAGGATATGATCTTGGATCAATTTCATTGGAATTTCATTATCATTTTAGGTATAGGTTTGAGGCATCGAACACCAATGATAGAAGACCAGATGAGTTGTGGGATGATATCAATGATGTCATCCATGAAGAAAGCAAAAGGTCATTGCAAAAACAGAGGAGAAAGAAAAACACCAAAATGGATGTCAGAAGAGACTCTGAAGATTCCACTGGAATATCGAGAAGCCAAATCTAAAGGAAAACATGTCAAAGTGAAAGAGCTGAACAGATGACTTCAAAGGGCAGCTCGGGAGGACAAAGTAAAATATTATAACGGAATGTGCAGAGAGCTGGGATTGGAGAATTAAGAGAAGCTCTCACTCTGCATTTCTCAAGCTGAAAAAACTGAGACATTTACATTTTGTGTTGCAATGTTGAATGATGCTATGGGCAATGTATTGAATGATCCATAAAGCATCAAAAGAAGATGGAGGGAATACACAGAGTCAGTGTACCAGAAAGAATTGATTAATACTGAAAAATTTCAGGTATTACCATGTGAACAGGAGTCAGTGGTAATGAAAGAGGAAGTGGAAGCTTCACTGGAGGCATTGGCAAAAATAAGTCCCCAGGAATCAATGGGATACTAATTGACCTTTTTCAATTAACAGAAGCAGCCTTGGATGCATTCACTGGTCTATGCCAGTAAATTTGGACGAAGGCTGTCTGGCCAACAGATTGCAAGAGGTCTGTATTTGTTCCTACTCCCAAAAAGGGTGATCCAACTGAATGTCAAAATTATTGAACAATATCATTGATATCACATGCTAGCAAAATACTGCTGAAGATCATTAAAAATGGCTGAAACAGTACATAGATAGTGAACTGCCAGAAGTTCAAGCAAGATTTAAAAGAGGCTGTGGTACCAAGGATATCATTGCTGATGTCAGATGGATCCTGGCTGAAAGGAAAGATGAAAGACCAGAAGAATGTCTATTTGTGCTTTATTGACTATGCAAAGGCATTTGACTGTGTGGATCATGACAAATTGTGGCTGACATTGAGGAGAATAGGAATCCCAGAGCACTTGGTTGTGCTCACGAGGAACCCATACCTAGACCGGGAGGCTGTTGTGTGAATGGAGCAGGGGAGCACGGCATGGTTTGGAATTGGGAAGGGAGTGTGTCAGGGATGTATTCTGACTCCATACCTGTTCAGTCTATAAGCTGAGCAAATTATCCGACAAGCTGGACTCAATGAAGAGGAGTGTGGCATCAGGGAGACTCAACAATAATCTGCATTATGCAGATGACACAATCTTGCTTGCTGAAAGTGAGGAGGATTTAAAGCACTTGTTCCAGAAGATCAAGAAATGCAGCCTTCAGTATGGATTGCGTCTCAATATTAAGAAAACAAAGATTCTTACCACTGGACCAATAGGCCATATCATGATGCATGGAGAGGAGATTGAAACTGTCAACAGCTTCGTCTTGCTTAGATCCACAGTTAACACCCTTGGTATGAGCAGTAAAGAAATAAAGAGATGCACTGCAATTAGAAAATCTGCAGTAAGGGACCTTTCCAAATTATTAAGGAGTAGTGATGTCAGTTTGAGGACTAAGGTGAGTCTGATTCAGAATGCTCTTTGGAGGCAAGAATGATAAGGCTTCACCTAACATACTTTAGACATATTACTAGGAGGTGCTATTCCTTGGAGAAGGACATGATGCTGGGAGGGCTGGAGGGTCGGTGAAAGAGAGGAAGACCCTCAACCAAGTAGATTGATAAGATGACTGCTGTAATGGGCTCTTGCATGTCAGAAAGTGTGAGGATGGCACAGGACAGGATTGGTTCCAGATCTTTTGTTCATAGTGTCACTATGAGTCATACTCAACTCAATGACACCTAACAACAACAACAAACAAACAAGCCAATATAAAACATTTTTTTAAAAAAGCAGCAGCACATAATCATGAACCAAAGGTAATCAAGAAAGATGTGCATCAGTGTTGTATCCTTTCTTTATACCTATTCAATTTGTTCACTGAGCAAATCATTCCAGAAGTTGGGCTTTCTAAATAAGCATGTCTCCTCTGGATTGAAGGCAGATTTATGAACAAGGAGGATGACACAAAACCTTACTTGCTGGAAATGAGAACTTGAAACAATTGTCGCAGAAGATCAAAGAAAGACTACAGTACATAATTATTGTTGTTAGGCGCCTTTGAGTCAAGTACAATTCATAGTAACCCCATCTATGGACAACAGATCTGAATCTTGTTCTACCCTGTGCCATGCTCATCAACTCTGACACATTTGATCCCATTGCTGCATTCACCATGTCAACTCATCTAGTAGAGGGTCTTCCTCTCTATTATTGACTCTCCACCTTTCCAAGCCATGATGTTCCCTTCTGAGGAATCGCCTCTCTTAGCAACATGTCTAAAGTATATTAGATGAAGCTTTGTTATCTTTGCATCTGATAATCATTCTGGCTGCACTTTCTCCAAGATACAGGTTTTTCCATTGGGCACTCCATGGGCTAGTCAGTTCTCTTCTCCAACAACACAGCTCATAATGTTGTTATTGTTAGGTGCCATCAAGTCAAGTATGACTCATAGTGACCCTATGAACAAGAGACTTGAACCCTGTCTTATCCTAACTTTGATATACTTGATCCCACTGCTGTGGTTACCACATCAATCTACCTCGTGGGCATCTTCTTCTCTTTCATTGACCTTTCCAAGCTTGATATCATTTTCCAAAGAACAGCCTTTCCTAGCAACATGTCCAAAGTGTGAGAGTTCAAGCTTCACCATTCTTGTCTCCAAAGATTATTCTGATTGAACGTTTTCCAAGACTTATCTGTTTGGGGTTTTTTAGTACTCCATAGGATATTCAGCATTCTTCTCTGATACCACAACTCAAATGTATCAATTCTTTTTCGGTCATCCTTACTATTTGCCCAGGTCTCTGATAGCTCATAATGGACAAGCATTTTTAAAGTGTAGGACACATGAAGAGTTAAGAAGTATCTTTTACTGAGAATAAATCAGACTGGAAGAAAAAAAGAAATCACAAAAAAGTACATGTAATATGCACATGCACAGTTAAGTATATGCAACTATCCATCAGTATACATGGCCACTAGCTTCAAGTTCACCTACTCCAGCTAGCAGCTTCCATTCTTATGCTAAGAGCAGCAAAGCCATCACGTGATGTGGGGTGTAGAACCGATCTGCCAGCACACGGGCAGCTGTGGAGCAGAACAGGCTTGGGGCTAATCTGCAGCTTGGGAAATCTCGAGTCAAATTTTAACTGAGACACAGACTCTGCTCAAATAGGCAGAATAGCTGCGGGCATAACTTGTTCTTGTATTTCAGTGTTTTATTTTTCCTTATTTTGTCATGTTCTAAAATGAGAAAATATTAAGTACACTTCCACACTGACATGCTACAATTTTTCAGCTTGCTGAAAGGTTTAGAATAAGCTTTCCTTTTCAGGTCCAATAGTAGTATCAAACAAAATACTTTCCTTCTGTTCTAACCTAACACTGTTGAGAATACTGGAATGCTTTCTCCCGGTAAGTTGCTGTCATTAGGTGCCCTCTACCTTGTCCTAATCTGCACAGTACTTACTATCTCTGATATGATTTAATCCATTGTTAAAGTCACTGTGTCAGGTCATTTTCTTGCTGGTCTTCCTCTCTTTCTCTGATCCTCCACCTTTCCCAGCTGAATGTCTTTTTCCAAGGACTGATCCCTCTCCTGACAACATGCCCAGAGTATGTGAGATGAAGTAGTCTTTGAGTAATTCTTAAACGATTTCAAATTTCTAAACAACATTGCACTTGGGAAAGATGGGCAGTCTCATCTCAAGAGATTTACAGCCTCTAAAACCCACTGGAGGATCAGTTATGAGACAAAAAAGCCAAAGCCAAAGTGAGGGGAAAATGGATCTTCTCCAGTTTCTGGAGAGGTAGCTGCTTCCCAATTTTTAAATATAGATTGCTGAGAATGTCTAGTGCTACATCTGTTTGTTGAGACACCTCAACTGGTATTCCAATTCCTAGAGCTGTGTTTAATGCTAATGACATGGGTGTAGTTTCAACTTCTTCCCTTAGTACCATTGGTTCTTGATCATAAGCTACTTTTTTGAAAACTTGAGCATTGATTAGTTCTTTTTGGTACAGTAATTCTGTGCATTAGAAAGAAAGATAGTCCAACATTCCAAAGAAATATAATCCAATTGAATGCATAAATTCTATACCAAGAGCATAATATCACACACAAGGAAAATCTTGCTAATGATTGTTAAAAAAACAGCTGCAGAAGTACCTCAGCAGGGAACTGCCAGAAATGCAAAGCCAATTCAAAAGACGACATGAAGTGAGGGATATCATTGCTGGTGTTAGATGGATGCTGGTTGAAAGCAGAGAAAACGAAAAACAATTATTTTTGTTTTGTTGACTATGCAAAGGCATTTAATTCTGTGGATCTTAATAAATATGAACAGTATTGTGAAGAATAGGAATTATAGAGTACTTCCTGTGTTCACACAGAACTACAACACAGACCAAGAAGTCATTTAAATAGAGAAAGGAGATTCTGAATGGTTTAAAATCAGGAAAGGTGTGGGTCAGGGTTGATCCTTTCACAGTATATATTCAATATGTATGCTGAGTAAATAAACTGGACCAAATAAAGAACTCAGCATTAGGACTAGAGGAAGACCATTAACAACCAGCAAAATGCAGATGAATGACACAATTTGTAGAAAACCAGGAAGACTTAAAGCACTTACTGATAAAGCTCAAAGACTAGAGCCTTCAATATGATTACACCTCAACATAAAGAAAATAATTCTCAAAAAAAGAAAAGAATTCTCACAACCAAACCAATAAACATCATAATAAAGGAGAAAAGATTGAAGTTGCTAATGGTTTCATTATACTTGGATCCACAGTCAATATCCATGGAAGTAGCACTCAAATGTTCTACCAGTCTGCTACCAAGGAGCTCTTTAAAGTGCTAAAGAGCAAGAATGTAATTTCAAGACTAAGGTGTGTTAGTAATGGCATTTTTAATCATCTGTCTGCAAAAGCTAGACAATAATAAAAGACTGAAGAACTGATGTCTTTAAATTATGGTGCTGGCACCGAGTAATGAATAAACATGAACTGTCAAAAGAACAAATAAATCAGTCTTGAAGGAAATCCAGATGATACTCCTGGGAGACAAGGATGGTGAAAATTCTCATATATTTTGGTCATGTAATCAGGGAGGGTCAGTCCCTAGAGGAGGATATAATGATTAGTAAAGTAGACCAGTGGAAACCATTCACAGAGATGGATTTACAATGACTGCAACAATGTACAGCAGATTGGGAGAATGCCAGGACCAGGCACTGTTTCATTCTGCTGTGCACTGAGTCTCAAATCCTCCAAATTCACCACAAGCTTCAGGAGTATGTTACTTCTTGTTACCATCAAGTCAGACACATGCAATCTCATGTGTGTAGAACAGAAGTGCTGCGGAAGTACATAGTCAAATCTGTCTTCTGAAGTATAATCAGCACCATTCAGGGACGACAGCAGTGCTAAAGCCTGCTTTTCCTCAGTCACTGATAAACTAACAGCATAGGTAAGAGACAGGAGAAGTGTTAACAGTGAGATGCAGTGAGCATGAAGGCCCATGAAAAGAATTTGAATTTGTCAAATGGGTTTTACAGAAAACAATGGATTCAATCTGATAAGATTAGTATTGAATTTTTCTAACATTTTAAAGTCTGACGACCTATATAAAAGGACAAGAGATTAGAAATAGGCACTTGAGAAAAGAAACTGAGATATGCAGTGACTATAATTGTAGCCCTCCCCTATTTGCTATTCTATATCCAATTCTGATTTCCCCTTTATTGGAGAGCTCAATTCAGGATTTTTAAGATGAAGAATTCAGTATTACAAGTTGATAGATGACAACTCTTTATTTGAAGGGCAAAAATAAGATATATGCAACGCTCTGGCAGTTTTTAATTAGATCAAGCACTGACGCATATACTTATGGTGAAAGATGTACATGCAATATGAGCAGCTTTTCCATGGGGAATTTCACTACTAAGCCAAAGGCCAAGCCTCTCTGGTGGTTCAAATCCAATAATGGCTCCACAGGGGAAAGATGGGCAATCTTCTCTCACATAATGTACAACTTCTAAAAACCTGCTGGAGGGTCAGCTATGAGTCTCACTCCATGCAATGACCTTGACTTTTTTTATAAAACACTGTTGCTCTCTATTCATTTATACTCTTCTACTAAAGCAAAAAGGAAAACAAAACAAAATAAAAATACAGTTGCCTCTGTGTTAATTCTGACTCACAGAAATCTATCAACAAACGAATGGCTAGAGAAGCTGTGGTATATTCACACAATGGAATACTATGCTGCATTGAAAAACAAGGAATTCATGCAATATTATTCAAAATGGGTGACCCTGGAGGACATTATGCTGAGTGAAATATCTCAGTCACAAAAGGACAAATGCTGCATAGTGCCATTGTTGTAAAATAGGCCTGACATCGGGGTTGGGAAGGAGACTGAAAAAGACAGGATAAATAATGTATACTGCAATGAAACAGATGACGGAAAGAACTGTTTAAAAGGGATATACGAATAAGTACTACTGTCATGACATGAGTCCAGAATGAAGGCTGCACAGTGGAGTGGACTTGCGGGGAGGGATTGTGTAACACTGAAAGAATTTTTCTTTTACTTTTCAAAGAGAAGAGCAAATGGGAGGGCAGGGAGAAAAGTGCAACAATGAATGAATGGAAATCCAAAATCTCTGTAAATTTTTATTAAAATGAATTTTATAAATTAATTTAAAAAAATAAATGCCACATGTTGTCAGAGTGTTTAATAGGGTTTTCAGCTGTGCTTCGTAAGCTTTTCAATGTCTGTGATTTTCCAGAAGTAAATCATCAGGCCTGTCCAGTCTCCCAAGGCGCAGCCATCTTTTCATTTAGCAAATACAATGAAATTACTTAATGTGTTCTTTCTAGCCATGTATGGTTTTATAACTCCCACGAAATAACTGGGTAAGGCCTTTGCGGAGGTGGGACCACTCAAGTAAGATGTATGGAACTCTAACAAGAAAAGTTGATCCGTTTTGTCATTCTACTAGACTTAAAGCTATACAGTCGAGAAGCACAGGGGGCAACCTCACTAACATCAAGAAGAGCCTCGGAGGGAGCACAGCCTTTGAACACAGGATCCCTGTACTAAGAACATTTGAGACCCAGAAATCTGAGAAAGCTTCAATGCTGGAGAAGATGAGAAACAGTAAAGATGGAGCAGTGATCACAAAATAATCTAGCAAAAGAAAAATAGCAACAGCAAAACTCTAACATGATGTAGTGGCTGGCTGGCTCACAGAACAAGGCAGTTACAGTGACTAAACCAATCCACAGAGCAGGGGAGCTTAGTGCTTTCAGGCAGAAGGCTTCTGGACAGAGTGGGATTCCTCCAGGCACTTATGAAGGGAGCTGAAGAGCTTTTTAATACTTGACTGAGCAGCACAGACATCTGCCTGAGGGGCAAGAGGAGCCTGCGTGACCTAGAGATGCCGAGAGACCTGCCCTACGCTGAAGAAGGGAGACTTTGCCTACATGTCTCCTATCCCAAGTTAGAGCTTACTGATCTAATCCCGATTTGTAAACTTATTTCCCTGATAAATTCCAACTGTGAATATGATCTGTAAACTCTGTGTGACCATTACAACAAATTATTGAATTCAGCAGAGAAATAGAGAATGTCATGGGAGAAATGGCTGGAATTAGAAATAGTAAAAAGGTGGGATGGAGAAGGTATATCTGACCTTGACCTCCAACTCCTGAGGCTCAACCTTAGGTTGAAATTTATGGTGATTCCTCGTCCACTTTGTGAAGTTAGATGAGGTCCCTGACACTTTCACAGGACCAAAGGCCGCGGCTGTTGACACCACCCAGACTCCTTTACATAACAGGAAAGGGATAGAAATTCCTTAAGGAAATGTGGATAAAACCAAATACGGAAATGAAACTTCATAGGAACAAAGGAGTTTTTAAAAGCTAGATTGCAAACTGGTGTAAGTACCTTGGAGCTACAATTTGACTGAGAGAGATTTAATCCAAATCAAGACAGAACAAGGTTGAAAATTCTTCCATTGCCATTTCTACCTCTTACTTAGAAACGGCAAAGTCCAAGAAAGAGGTGTGGGGGTGAGTCCTCCCTTCACAGGTGTCTGTCCTTTCATGACACCTTTATCTGCAGTGCAATGTAGAAGTGAAACAAGAAAATTTCTTTAAAACACCAAGGCATAAACCATTGTGAGGTATACTCCCAAATGCAAAGACTGTATGAGCTGTACTGCCCCCACCCCCTTCAAACCCTGCTCCTCCTCTAGGTTTAGTGTCTACATACACTGTGCACATTATTTGTAGGTATAAGCTATATACATTAACATATTCTGTGTGGAAAATATGACAAATCATATTTGATCAATATCCCAGCCTCATAAACATAACTGCAACATATGCTACATGTCCTTAAAAAATAAGACACATTTTTAAAAATAATACACATTCAGACGTAGGAACCTTGATGGTATAGTAGTTTATGTGTTGAAAAGCCAGTAACACCCTATTATTCCAAAGGCACATGGTTCGAATCCACCAGCTGCTCCTTGGGAGAAAGCTGGCCAATCTCCCATGTGATTTATTGCCTCTGAAAACTCACTAGAGGGTCAGCTATGTGTCAATTCCAACTCAACAGCACGTAACAACAACTAACTAAGAAGAGGCCAGTGGTTCAAATGCACCAGCTTCTCTGTGGGAGAAAGATAAGGTAGAATGTTCCAAGTAAGACTTACTGTCTCAGAAACCCAGTGAAGGGCCATCAGGAGTGGGGCTCAACTCAATGGGAAGAGATTTGGGTTTGGGATCAGATATTTTTTAATCAAGAATAAAACCTCCACCCCTCTTTGTCCTCTCTTCACTAGGAGCAGCTTTCCTGCCACAGCCTCTTATTCCCTGAAAATGTATGCCTGCCCCAAGTTTGTCTCCACCCCTTCCTTGGTCAGGATTGCCTCTGAGCTGCTGAGCCGTCCATTGTCTGCAGAGGTGCTGAACAACCAGAGACACTGACAGATGAGAACTTCAGGGCTTGACAGCCCCATGTTCCTCGATTTCACTTATCCCTGGTTGCAGCTTCCAACCCAGCACCATCTCAAGGTAAACAAACACAGCAGTCAAGTTTATTGGGGCTGGGGCCTCCACAGTTGGAATGGCAGGTTCTGGAGCTGGGATTGGGACTGTGTTTGGGGGCCTTATCATTGGTGATGCCAGGAATCCTCTGAAGTCACAGCTCTTCTCCTACGCCATTCTGGGCTTTGTTCTCTCAGAGGTCATGGGGCTCTTCGGCCTTATGGTGGCCTTTCTAATCCTCTTTGGCATGTGAAGGAGTCATCTCCATCTCCCATAGTTGTTGGTTCCCCATCACCACCGTGTCTCATCTACCCTAAATGTATCTTTTCCTGTATTTCCCCAGGCAGCCTGGGGAAAGTGATTGGCTCAGGGTTTGACTAAGGGAAGATAAATACTGTTAATAAGGGGGGAAAAAAGAATAAAAACTCCAAACTCGTTGCCATCAAGCTGTAACTGACTCATAGCTGCCCTTGTAGCTGGATTTTAGAGGCTGTATATAAATTGTACAGGAGATTACATATCTTTTCCCCACAGAGCCACTGGTTGATTTGAACCACCTGAGAGGCTCAGCCTTTGGATTAAGGGAGCAGCTCCCTACGAACTAGGTCATCAGAGCTCCCTCTCTAAATGGACAACTTATACATACAAGGGGACACTAATGATTATTCTACGTGGGAGACTAAAATTTGTCCTCTGCAGGAAAACTTCCTGATTTAGCATTAATGTGAGTTTACAAATGATCCGTCTGTCTCACATTCACCCTGAACTAGTAATTTTAACCATTTAATAGTGATTCTTTAGAAAGTATAACCCCCTTTATACCTACTACCCTCTGTCTCATAGATTTTTCTCTATTTCTCCAGAGTTCTGTTTTGTTGCTTCATTTGATTTCCCTTTGCTCTTACATGAGTGACTGTGCAGTGGGTTCGTGTGTGTCAGGAAGTGTGAGGATGGCATAGAATAGAAGAGGGTTCAGATCTTTTGTTATAGGGTCACTATGAGTCAGACTCAACTTGATGGCACCTAACAACAACAGCAACAACAGCTCTTACATAGAGTTTTCCCCAAGCCTTAAGTTCTTTTAAAAACCATTCTAGTGTTTGACATACCAAGAGGCAGCACTGACACAAAAGAAAATGTTGTAACAAGGGATTAGAAGACATTATTGTTATTATGTACTATAAAGTCACCCATGCACCCCTGAGTGCAATAGCTCTGAACACTGCCCTATCCTCAGTTGGTCTCACTGACTCCAACTCACCTAACTCCATTGTTACCATGTCAATCTATCTCATCCAGGGTCTTCCTTTCCTGTACTGTCCCTCCACTCTGTCAAGCATGATGTCCTTTTCCAAGGCCTGGTCTCTCCTGGCCAAGTGCCCAAAGAATATGAGACAGAGCTTCAAAATCTTCATCTCCAAGGAGAAACTTGGTTTCACCCTCTTCAAGACAAATCTATTAGTTCTCCCAGAGATCCATGGTATGTTCAATACTCTTCTCCAGTACCATAACTCAAAGGCATCAATTCTTCTATTATCCTTAGTCATTGTCTAGCTCTCTGATGAGTAGCAAGTAATTGCGAAGACCATAGTCTGGGTCAGGCACACCTTAGTTTCAACACTAATAAGAAGCTAGGCACAAGGGAGAACCTACTGTATGACTGATCCCTTCTATATGATTTTCTATAAAAGGCTAAACTAAGTTCGAATCCACCAGATGCTCTGCCGGGGAAGGAGGGACAATCTCCTGCTGTACCAGTCAGACCTGATTTGACAGTACACTCACACACAAAAATAATAAAATTTAAAAAAAAAGGCTAAACTAATCCATAGTAGTTGTTTAGGGTTGAGAAAAAAATGGGAAAGGGAAGATTAATTAAGGAGGGGCATAATAAATTTGGGGGGGTAACAAAATTCTGATTGTGACTGGTGTCAAACAGTTGTATATATTTTTCAAAATTTAAGTATAATAATAGGTAGGGAAGTCTGGTGGCACAATGTATCTGGTGCCTCTCTGCCAGCTCAAATCTACCAGTAGCTCCAAGGGAGAAGAATGAGGAACCGCCTCCTATGATGTTTACAGTCTCCCAAAAATCTGCCGGAGGGTCAGCTCTGAGTTGATTCCAACTCAACAGCAATGAGTTTATGTGTGTTTTATGTAATAAGTACAGTTTCATTATGTATAAGTTATACCTCTTTTATTTTTTTTAAAAAAGATACATGGATTACTCTAGGAAAATTAACAAATCATCATCTCACCTTAAATGTTTTGATAGAATTGTATTACCTACTGCTCAACTCTGCTCTCTCTGTGAAAGAGCTCAGATATGAAGAAACCCAGGAAGTTGCACCACTGGAGAGTTAAAAAGATCAGAGTCAATCCCAAGAAACTAGCCCCTGGGCCTTGGGTCAGGCAATGGAGTTAAACAGTTTTATGAAACTTAACAGGCAAGTGTTATTGTAAGGTTTTGTGTTTTTTTTTAAAAAAAGACAGTGAAAAGTGATAATTTCTTTTAAATATTTAATTCTTAAAACATAAATTTTGTTTACAATGTCCATTTAGAAATTAAGCTATAAAACAAAACTATAATCATTAGACAAGAACTTACTTTAATTATGAGAAAAATGAATGCCTGCAAAACTCCCAGAGCATTACATTATCATCATGCTGCCTGCATTTGCACCTATATTTTGAAAGAGGTTACATAAATATCCAGAGCTTCAGTTTTCTCTGTGTGATGGAAAATTATCCATAAGGCTACTGTGGAGATGATAACACTCTAATGTTAACATGACAATTTTTAAACCAGTTTTAATTCCTAAAAGGAAATTGCCCTTATAAAACATTAGCTGATTTAAAGTTTTATATAGTTATAACAAATTAGGCAGAACTGTATCTCAGGATGTTCTGAAGAAAAATAGTATACTCATTTTCTTGTTAAAATGCAAAGGCTTGATTGGGAAAGGGATATACAAGAGACCAGTTTAACCTAGAACCCTCGTGCTGGAAAAAGTACTAATACAGACACTGCTTAAGTTAATTATATACATACACTATCACAAAACAAAATTGCAATGGTAGATTTTAAGGAATATGGAAGAAAGTATTGTATATATCTGAATATAAGGTAGTTCTAGATCTCAAGCACAAAATTAAGGCAATTATTTTTAATGAAAAAAAATGACATATGCAACAGACAGTATGCTTCACGAGGGGCTCTTGCCCCATTCTACCACTTTCTACCTCCAAGTGTAATTTTGGAAAGAAAGGGCTCAGACTTGGTTAGTTACCTATTACATGTTTTTATTAAATGAGCATCAATATTAAAGGTCAAGAAGAATGTTCAGAGAGATTGATTATATTTTGGGAGATGAGTGGTAAGGGGTTGTGCGGCCAACCCAAAGGCACAGGGTTTGAATCCACCAGCTGCTCTGAGGGAGAAAGATGGGCAGTCTCTTCTTATGTGATTTACGGCATCTAAAAACCTGCTGGAGGGTTAGCTGTGAGTCAGTTTTGAATCTACAGTATAAAAAAAACCAACAACAACAATTAAGCTTTCATTCAGATTAAAACTGAATGTATTCACACTGGGCTACCAAACCATTATTCTTGTTGTAACTAGAGAACAGTGAATATAGATTATACAGATTTTCATAGTTCCATCCACATAATAACCACTTGTGCTATTTCTTTCATTTAAAAAAATTCTTATTAAATAATCTTGGAAAGGAAAATTAGCTTAGCCTCAGTTCTATAGTATAAAGACAAAGAGAAAATGATAAATTTTCTGCTCGAATATTATGGGTTAGGACCTTTATCAGTGATGTGCTAGTTTCCAGAGAGCACCACTATGCTGCTGTCTGTGCCAGAAATTTCATGTACTGTCCTCTTGCATCAAAATGGTCAGCGGGCCGGTTGTATGCTGTCCATACTGGCTCTCCTACGAACAGCCGCATTGCTTTGACGTAGTTCTGGAAAGTAAACAAACCATCATCTTACCAAAGCAGAGAATCTTTATATTTATCTATATTGTGTATATTTATATTATAACTACTAAGATACATTTCCTACTGATTTAATGTAACATTTTTAGTTGTCTTGTACACTCTGAACAAAAATTAGTATCAAAAAGTACTGTTAATGCTCATAAGTTCTTATGCTCAGGTAAACAAAAAGTACATGCAGCTCAAGTTCAATTTTTCTATTTTTAATTTAAAAATATAAATAATGAAAAAAATACATAAATAATGAAAATTGGCACTGACTCGGAACCCAGAGACTGGTGAGAATCAGGAAAGGCAACTAATATCCCTTCCTTTACTCTCACATCTTTCTTGGGTACAGTTTACTAAGAACCAGGACCTTCCTATGCTGCTGGTAGGCAAGAGAGGTCAGTTTCAGCATGATACCTCAAAATATTAAATGCACATCTCTTAATCTAATATTCATTCCTTTAGAAATTTATCTTATAGACAAACTTATGTAAGTACAAAAAGGTTACTTTTTTCTCAGCATTATTTATAATAAAAAGCATTGGAAATGATCTATGGAATCCTCATCGTGGATCATACATTCATATTAAGTCACTCATTTAGGGTACAGCCAACAATGGCATTCTATGCAGCTGTGAAAAAAGGAACAAGGCCCTGCACGCCGATATGAAACAATCTCCGAGACTTAGCACGTGAGAAAAAGTAAAATGCAATGTGTATAATCTCTTACTACTTGTGCTAAAAAAAAAAAAATTACTTGTTCATGTTTGTTTGGCTATGCATAAAAATCTCTAAGATTTGCTGTAAAAAAAAAGAAATTCATTATCTTCAGGGAAGGAAACTGGGTGGCTGGAAATGAGAAAAGACAGAGACTTTTCATTTTATGTCCCAAACATATGTATGTAAGTGAGGAAATTATGACTGTCATAGTGAGTAGATGCTTATACTTTTGAAACCTCCTGAAGCAGGGTATGACGGCAAAGACAAGAAAAGCTGGTGGTGACTCCTTTACACTAACAGTAATATGCACTGTGCACGCCAACTATTTTATATATCACAGCATACAAAATATAAAGACAGACAGATATACACCAAGTAAAGCAATGATGGAAGTTGCCTTCATCCCTTATTTCCTTTAGCAATGCTTTACTAAGATATTTCATCAAAACTATCTAGAAAATAAAGATATCTAATAGCTAAGACAAAAAGAAGGAGAGTGGATGCTTTTGAGCTGTGGTGCTGGAGAAGGGTACTGAATGTACCATGGACTGCCAGGAAAACAAACAGATTCATCTTGGAGAGGATTAAACCAAGCTACTCCTTGGAGGCAAGGATTCTGGGGCTTCGTCTGACATACTTTGGACATGTTGCCAGGAGGGACGGGTCCTT
>NW_006399775.1:13575195-13580895 GCF_000299155.1 Elephantulus edwardii
AGATGGAGCCTCAGAATCCTTGCCTCCAAGGAGCCACCCGGTTTAACCCTTTCCAGGACAAATCTGTTTGTTTTCCTAGTAGTCCATACTCTTCTCCAGCACCACAACTCAAAGGCATCAATTCTCCTTCTGTCCTCCTTGGTCATTGTCCAGCTCTCTGATGCATAACAAGTGATTGCAAAGACCATGGCCTGTATCAGACGCACCTTAGTCTCCAGAGATATGCCATTGCTCTTCAGTACTTTGGAGAGGTCCCTAACAGCAGACTTTCCCATGGCAGTGCACCTTTTAATTTCCTGGCAAATGGTGCCAAGAGTGTTGACTGTGGAGCCAAGCAAACTAACTTTTTTTTATGAAACAACAAAGTAATATTAGATGCCTCATAATCATGTACCACCAGAATTAACAGCAAACTATGGGTTGGAAAATATGTCTTGGCTAAAAGCACATGACCATCTTCTTGTTAATTAGTTGAGCCTATGCTAGGCCAGTGGTGTCTTTAAAATGTGTTAACTGGGCACCAAGACTATAAAACTACTAACAAGCAAAATAAACAGCTGTTCACACTTGGGATTCCCAGGTTACAGACTCCAGATGGATTTCTCCTTGAAACTAAGAGCTAACAGTCATGAGCAATGACCATATCTAAAGGTCAGTTTTTCTTTTAAATATGGTAGAGCTATTGAGTGTTAAAAATTTATGCAAATTTGCAATCTTATAAACAACAAGAAATAGATCCTACCTTTTCATCCAGTGTGAAACGGTGATAAATCCCTGCAGGAAGTGTTATCATGTCTCCTTTCTCCATGAAAATCCGGATCCACTTGTCCTCTTTATCCCTTACATCAAAATATCCACTCCCATCCAAGATATATCGAATCTCATCATCCAAGTGCAAATGCTCCTCATAAAACATTTTAATCTAGAGTAGGAGAGAAATTATTTTAAGCCTGATGTCCTTAGGACCAATCATGCAAATTAGCAGAGATCCACCCACTGACCTTAACTTTAAAAGCATCACAAGTGAGATGAATAAAAATTTTCTACCATAAAAATGAATGTGATACTTGCTAAGAACTGAAACTCCTGTGGTAGAGTGTATAATGTGCTGCCCTGCTAACTGAAAGGTCAGTGGGTCAAATTCACCACATACTCCAAGGGAAAAGGATGGGCAATCTCCTCCTGTTGAGATTCACAGCTTCAGAAACTCAACAAAGGCTTGCTTATGTATGAATCAGAAAAGATTCAATGACCACAATCATATTATTATTACTATTATTATTATTATTATCATCATCATCATCATCACATCTAAATCCACTAGCTGCTGCAAAGGGGAAAGGGGCAATCACGCGAGTGTGATTTACTGACTCTAAAAACCAGCTGGAGGGTCAGCTATGCAAGGATTCCAACTCTATGGTACACAACAACATCAAGAGAGTAGTAGCATAATATAAAGTCTTAATACTTGCATAGTGCATATACTGTGCTAGGCAAGATTTTAAGTACTTACAGGTTTTAATAACCACGTAAGATAGAGGTACTAGTTATAATTCAGTTTTACATATGAGGAAATGGTGGTACAGAGAGGTTAAGTGACTGGCCTAAGGTCACACAGCTAGTAAGCAGTGGAGTGAAGACTCTCACCAAGACATTCTGGCTCAAGAGTTCATCTAATAGCCACCACTCAAAAACTATGCTTAGCATAGGAATCTTGTTAAAGAGAACACAACATATGGTTAAGTGAATGGTTGAGGATGGCCCTTAATGAGATGAACTGGCACAGAGATGGTGACAGTGGGCTTGAACATGGCAGAAGTCATGAGGATGGTGCAGAACAGGGCACGGTTCAGATCTGCTGTTCAGGTCGCAATGAGTTTAATTGACTCAAAAGATCCTGAAAGCAACAACTAGATGAAGGCAGGCAATAGGAATCCTTAAAAGCATTTACCATTTGCTCAAAAAGAATTTTGTGTTTTTCAAGTCTTTTCCCATTAACATCTTTTTTTAACTGTTTGTTTACTTACAAAATTTGAATAAATTGTTATCACACCAGATTCTTCCAATTTCCCCCACCCCCTTAACATCTTAAATAAAAATATTCAAATAATCTTACAGTATAGCTTCTATCTAAATTAGATCACTAATATTTTACCATCTTTGCAATGTAATATCTATCGAGATGCCTTATTTAAAAATGTTTAAAAGTTTCCCTCAAATTTTAGATATTTAAAAAAATCACTAAAAGCCCTGTAAATACTTAGAATATCATCACTTATAACACTCTACTGGGATATTATTAACACTTGTTGCTAGGTGCTGTGGAGTTGAGTACGACTCACGGCAACCCTATGAACAATAGATCTGAACCCTGTCCTGTCTCGTGACTTCCTTATCATCTCTGACATACTTCAGCCCCCTGTTGCAGTGACCGGGTCAGTCCTTCTCATTGAGGCTCATCCTCTCTTCTGCTGACACTCCACCTTTCCAAGCTTGTCCCTTTCCAAGAAATAGCCTCTTCTAACACCTATGCCCAAAGTTTGTGACAAGAGCTTCACCAGCCTTGCCTGTAAGGAGCACACTGGCTGCACTTGCTCCAAGATATATCTGTCTGTTCTTTGATCTGTCCATGGAATATTCAGTACTCTCCTCCAACACCACAACTCGAAGATACCAATTCTTCTTCTATAATTCTGATTCATTGTTCAGCTCTCACACACACAGCAAGTGACTAAAAAGGTCATGGCTTGAATTAAGCACATTTTGGTCTTTAAACTGACATCATTGCTCCTCATGACTTAAGAGGACACAGGATACCAGTCTTTGCCAGGAAATTTGGAGGACAGCTGCCTGGTCAATGGATTGTAAAGGTCCATATTTGTTCCCATTTCCAAGAAAGGTGATACAACTGAATAAAGAAACTATTGAACAATATCATTAATATCACATGCAAGCAAAATACTTCTGAAGATCATTTAAAAACAGCTAGAACAGTATATAGTTAGGGAACTGCCAGAAGTGCAAGCAGGGTTTAGAAGAGACTGTGGCACCAAGGATGTTACTGCTGATGTCAAATGAATCCTGGCTGAAACTAATGAATACAGAAGAATGTCTATTTGTGCTTTATTGGCTATGCAAAGCCATCTGAATGCAAAGCCATTATGAATGGATCATAACAAGTTGTGACTGACAATGAGAAAAATGGGGGCCCCAGAGAACTTAATTTTACTCATGCAGAACCTATACCTGGACCAGGAGGCTGCTGTTTGAACAGAGCAGGGGAACACTGCTTGGTTTAAAATGAGAAGAGAGTGTGTCAAGGTTATATTCTCTCTTCATACTTATTCCATCTGTATGTTGAGTAAATTATTCAAGAAGCTGTATTCTATGAAGAGGAGTGTGGCATCAGGACTGGAGGGGGACTCATCAATAACCTACATTATGCAGATAACACAATCTTGCTTGCTGAAAGTGAGGAGGACTTGAAGCACTTGTTGCAGAAGATCAAGGAATGCAGCCTTTGCTATGGATTGCATCTTGATGTCAAGAAAACAAAGATGGATGGAGAGGAGACTGGAACTGTCAACAGCTTCATCTTGCTTGGATCCACAAACAACACCCTTGGTACCAGCAGTTAGAAAATAAGGAGATGCGGTTCAAATCCACCAGATGCTCTGCCGGAGAAGGAGGCGCAATATCCTCCTGTACCAGTCAGATCTGATTTGACGGTACACGCACACAAAATAATAATAAAAATTAAAAAAAAAAAAGAAAACTTTAAAAAAAAAAATAAGGAGATGCACTGCACTGGGAAAATCTGCAGTTAGGGATCTCTCCAAATTATTTAGGAGTAATGATCTCAATTTGAGGACTAAAGTGCATCTGATTCAGCTCATAGTCTTTCCCATCACTTGCTATGCATCTGAGAGCATAACTGACATGTTTGAGTTGTGGAGTTAGAGAATAGCACTGAATGGACAGCCAAGAGAACAAACAGATATGTCTTGGAGAGGGTGCAGTCAGAGTGCTCGCTGGAGGCAAGAATGATGAGGCTTCACTTCACATAACTTGGGTTTGTTGCTAGAAGGGGCTATTCTTTAGAGAAGGACATGACGCTAGGAAAGGTGGATGGCTGGTGAAAGAGAAGAAGACTGTCAAAGAGGTAGTTTGACCCAGTGACTGCTACAATGGGTTCTTGTGTGTCAGGAAGTGGGAGGATGTTGCAGGACAGAACAGAGTTCAGATCTTTGTTCACAGCATCGTTATGAGTCGTACTCAACTCGATGGCACCTAACAACAATAGTAATAACTAATTAAGGCAAAAATTACAAAGACTTAATAAAAACAGAGAGCGAATGCCTGATAGGAGTGAGAACTTTTATAATTCAATTTATAAAGCAATTATCTGTAAATTTCCTATTGGTTACAGAAGAAAAGAGTTTTACAATAGAGAAACTTCAAACCAATTTAACCCACTGATCAATGTTCTCAGCAGCAATAATAGGATAATCTGATAGCATGTTACCTGGTGAAATGCTGGGAAGATACATCATTTGTGTAGAATTCATACTAAAATTATGCATTTTAAATCTAATCATGGTAATAAACCCAAGTGCAGAGCAATGGATTTTTCTTCATATATGACTTTTCTAGCTTTGAGTTTATAATTCTGCCAAAAATAACTCTGGTAAGGCTGCAGCTTGCCCTGTTAACACAACCCCACAAGGTTATGATTTCATGGGAATGGATCAGTTACTAGGCAAATTACCAAGGGGAGAAGTCTGTTCCTGGTTTGGGGGTAGGGCCAGGACTCAAAATTTACAAGATGTGGATTTACATACAGATCACCTCCAGAGAAGTCTAAGGGGGCATTACTATTCTCCAAAAGAACCTGAATTGCGATGGATCCTTTGATCCCAGATTCTTACAGAGAATGTCTTAGATACAATACATGAGAAAGAAAGCATAACGCAGGAGAAGGCACAAGACAGTTAGAAATAGCAACAACCACATCAGAGCCCAGCAGGAGGGAAGTGGTGGCAGCAGTATGTGTGACAGGACCCAGGAGTGCTAGACAGGAAGTTACAGTGGGCTCTCTAACCCAAAACATAAGAGCTGAAATCCAAAGAGGGAGGCTTTTAGGTGGTTAGGGTGCCTCCTGGCACTTGTTAGCAGAGCTTAAAAGCTGTAACATTTGCCCCCCACTGTTACTGGGATCACCTTCCTGTCTGGAGGCCAGAGTGAGGAGAAGGCATCCATCAACCTCAATGCCATCAACAAGTGCCCCCTGCTGAAGCCATGGGCCCTGACCTTCTATGGCCGAGCCCTGCAGGCCTCTGCATTGACACCTGGGGTGGGAAGAGGGAGAATTTGAAGGCAGCTCAAGAGGAGTATATCAAACAAGCCTTGGGCAATAGCCTCACCTGCCAAGGAAAGTACACCCCATGCTGTCAGGCCGAGAGAGCAGCCAGCTCTTCATCTCTAACCAGGCCTACTAAGTGGAGGTGTTCTAAGGCCGCCCCCTCGACACTCCAGACCCCAGCGCCCTCTTAAACTTAACACTTGAGAAGAAAGGCCTCATCTGGAGCTTCAGGCTGCTCCTTCCCATCACTCTTGCTGCCCTTGTGATATTGGTGTGTGGTGGTATCTCTGTTTGCTAACTCCATCACCTTTTCCAACCCACTGCTAATAAATAACTAT
>NW_006399775.1:13580995-13581721 GCF_000299155.1 Elephantulus edwardii
AAGCATGGAACTGCCTAACTGCCTAGAGAAAACCCTTGGTTGGAAACTGTTCTGACTGAAGAACTGTATTCTGTCTCTCAAGTTCTATCTGTTACTTCTAAGTTGATCCCAATCCCAAGTTGTAATAAAGGAAAAAGTCTTAAAAGCAGCAACAAGGAGGGGGTAAAAAAGCATATAAAAAAAGCTTCGATTTAAATACTTTGGGCATGTTGCTAGGAGAGGCTATTCCTTGAAAAAGTGGAGGGTTGGCGGAAGAGGAAGAGCCTCAACCAGATGGACTGACACAGTGGCTGCCACAGTGGACTCGAGTATGTCAGAGACTGTGAGGATAGCACAGCATACGACAGGGTTCAGCTCTGCTGTTCAGAGACAACTATGGGTCATATTCGACAGTACCTAACAATAAGAGGAAGAAGAAAGCTAAGGATAAAAGCTATATTTCTCACTAATAGCAATACAAATTAATATAGCAACCTCTTTATAAAGTACTGAAAATTACTGCATAGAATTCTAGCTCAGAGAAAACATTTTCAAAAGTGAAGTCATTCAAAGATATAAAACTAAGAGATGTCCACCAACAGATGTGCATTATAAGAAATGTCCGCCATTATGCTGAGTGAAATATCTCAGTTGTAAAAGGACAAATATTGCATGGTGCCACTGCTGTAAAATGGGACTGATATCAGGGTGGGGGTAAGACTGAGAAAAACTGGATAAATTGTGTAT
>NW_006399775.1:13582082-13592176 GCF_000299155.1 Elephantulus edwardii
AAGAGAGATAGACAAATAGATTTACAAAAAAATTAAGAGAACTAGAAATGGTAACTACATGCATACGTGTAGAAGATCCTTATTCTTTAAATATTTCCCCTATTTAAAGAAGAATAAAACTGCAAAGTATGGGACTTACAATATTAACAGAAATAAAACCTACGACAGCAATAGGCTAAGATCCTTTTAATATTTGATGACAAAGTCATTAAGAATGCTTCTTACAGGAGCGTTCTGGTGGCATAGTTGGTTGTATGTTGTACAGCTGACTGAAGGTCAGTGGTTCAAATCTACCAACTGCTTCATGGGAGAAAGACAATCTCCTCTGGTAAATATTTACAGCTTGGAAATGTCGATGAGGGGTTGCTATGGGTCAAAATTGAGTTGACAGCAGTGCGTTAAGGTCCTTGAGGGCAGATTCATTAAGTAAAGAAAGGGACTTCCAGTTTCAAATGGGACATGTAAAGAACATGAAAGTTGTCACTCTACTACTTACAAGACAAAAATGACCGACTGAAAATATGAAACCTTAGAGCTATCAGAAGTGTGAGAGCCCTGAGTGGCTGTAAGCTACTAAATCTAAAGGCAGGCAGTTCAAACCACACAGCAGTGCCATGAAGAAAGACTGGAAGAAAAATTGGAGCCACTGAAACAGTTCTAGTCTGTAACAGTGCTATGAGTTGATTCCAATTCCAAGGCAATGAGTTTGGGTTTTCATTTTTGAGATACTGGGGTTTTATTTTCATCAGAGAACTGAGGGTAAAAACATCATTCCCATATTTAGAGGTATACAGATAGAATCACAGGCAAGATTGGCTTATTTGTTGCCCTGTTGTTGTTGTTAAGTGTCGCTGAGTCATAGGCTACCCTATGAACGAAAGTCCTGGACACCTGTATAACTTTCGTCCTTTCTCCAGGTTCATAGGGTTTTTAGAGGCAATGGAAAGTGGTTGCCATTCCTGCTTCCAAGCTTGTTTTAATCGGAGAGCTCTGATTTAAACAAGCTTGGAAGCAGGAGTGGCATCCACTTCCAAAACTGCTTGCCTCTGGAAACTCTATGAACATGGAGAAACCACCAAAGTTATGTAAGTATTCAGGTCTTTCATTCATAGGGTCACTATGAGTCAACTATGACTCAATGGCACTCAACAACAACAAGAAGTTCCAGCGAGTACCGTAAGACAATGAGAGGTATTCATATTAACAATCACAAAATAATAAAACATAAAGACTATCTCTTCAGGGATAAAGTACCAGAGTAATGTCTATCTGTGTTTTATTGACTGTGCAAAGGCATCTGACTGTGCGGATCACAATAAATTGTGGCTAACCTTGAGAAGAATGGGAATCCCAGAACATGTAATTTGTGCTCATGCAAAACCTATACTTGGCAGGTGTCAGAACAGAGCAAGGCAACACTACATGGTTGTTAATAGCTTCAGCTTGCTTGGTTCAACAATCAACACTCTTGGCACCAACAGCCAGGAAATCAAAAGATGAATTGCATTAGAAAAACCTGCTGTCAGGGACCTCTCCAGAGTACTGAAGAACAATGATGTCAGTCTAGAGACTAAGGTGCACCTGACCCAGGCCATGGTTTTCACAATTACTTGCTATGCATCAGAAAGCCAGAAAAATGACCAAGGATCATAGAAGAAAAATCAGTGCCTTTGAGCTGTGGTGCTGGAGAAGAGTATGGAACATACCATGGACTGCTAAGAGAACAAACATACTTTGGGCATGCTGCCAGGAAGGACAAGCCCTTGGCAAGGGGCATCATGCTAGGAAGGGTAGAGGGACAGCACAAGAAAAGACGACCCTGGATGAAATGGATTGACTCAGTGACTGGGGTTATGGGGGTAGATATGTCAGAGACAATGAAATTGGCTCAGGACAGAGCGGGGTTGAGAGCTGTTGTACACAGCGTTGCTATTAGTCACAAGCGACTCAACGGCACATAACAAACTGCACAAAGATAATGTTCTACATCCTGCTTTGCTGAGTTGCTAGTTAAAGAGCAAGCACTGGTCTTTCCCTGCCTGAGCAAAGACTCAACTAATTGCCACTGACACACAGAGAATCTGCCTGTGGGTTTCTGAGGCTGTAACTCACAAAGGTGAGTCCATCTTTCTCTCTCCAAAGAATTGGTGAATTCAGAAGGCCAGAAAGAGCTTGACCTTTGAGTGAGCAGCACAGCTCCCTACAGACTATGCCACCAGAGCTTCCTTGGAGCAAAGAAGGGGGAAAGAAATCAGACTATTAGTCCAAAAGACTAACGGACCACATGAACTTCACTCTACATGACCCTACAACCGAGGTACTAGGTCTAAGAACTAGATGGTATCCGTCACTGCTGACCACTCTGAAAGGGATCCTAATAGAGGGTTCCTGAAAGAGCAGGAGGAAAATGTGGAACATTAAACTCTTAAGCCTATAACCCTTAGCTGCACTTCAAGCCTGAAACTACAAGCACCACCTGGGTTTCAACTTTCAAAGGAATAGGCTTCTAAGGTGATCAGGGAATTCCTTAGAGTGATCAACCATCAACAAAATTATGCAATTTGCCTACAGGTAAGCGTTAAAAAGGAAGGAAGGGACAGAAAGGAAGAAGGAACAAAAACAGGAGACACAGGGAAGAAGTGAGAAGAGTGCTCAAATACAGAGATTATAACATAACTTTAAGGACCTCTCCAAATTACTGTCAGGCTGAGGACTAAGGTGCATGTGATTCCAGCCATAGTCTTTTTGATCACTTGCTATGCATCTGAGAGCTGAACACTAAATAATGATGACAGAAGAATTGATTCCTTTGAGCTGTGGTGTCGGAGAAGAGCACTGAACATTCCATGGATGGACCAAGAAAACAAACAAATACATCCTGGAGAGGGTGCAGCCAGAGTGCTCGATGGAGGCAAGAATGATGAGGCTTCACCTCACATACTTTGGGCATATTCCTTAGAGAATGACATGATGCTAGGAAGGGTGGAGGGTTGGCAGACCCTCAACCAAGTGGACTGACTCAGTGACTGTCACAATGGGTTCTTTTGTGTCAGAAAGTGTGAGAATGGCACAGAACAGAATCAGGTTCGGGTCTTTTGTTCATAGGGTTACTATCAGTCATACTCGACTCAACGGCACAAAATAACAGCATAACATACTTGAATTGAAAACACATTTGTTCTGTAAATTTCCACTCAAATCACATTAAGTCAATTTTCAAAATAACATAACAGTTATAGGAAACAGGCAAACTGAGGAATGTAAAATAGAATAAAAATATTAAATGAATACATAAAAACGTAATGGAGTGCTTGCAGCCTAGGGGTAACCCAAAGGCACATGGTTCAAATCCACAGCTGCTCTTCTGGATCTGGGGAATAGGTGAGCAATCTTCTCCTGTTTGATTTACTGCCTCTGAAAGAACGCTGAAGGGTCAATTATGAGTGAATGCCCATTGGACAGCACATAACATAAGAAATTAAAAAGGCAGGAGGAGGGAAGAGATAGGACAAGTAGTAAATGAGCTAAATATCTGCAATGAAAGGCAGAGATTCCAATCTGAATTCAAAAGAAAAATCAAAACTCAACTTCTTATTATCTAACAAAAAATGTACTTCACAAATGCATTAAAAAGAAAAGAATGGGAGGGGAGATGTCATGCTAAAACTAGTCGAAAGAAAGCTGGAATGAGTATACTATTACCAGACAAAGTAGACACTGGAGAAAAGAATACTGTCAGAGATAAAGTAATTTCATAATGAGAAGGAGCTCAATTATAAAGAATTGCACTGCCATGGAGCTGATTTTGGCTCACAGTGACCATCTCCATTGTGTTTCCAGGGATAGAAATCTTTACGGGAGGAGATTCTCCATTTTTCTAGTGGATTCTAATCACCTACCTGACTCACTACATCACCAGAATACCAAAGACCAAACCCACTGCCATCACGTTGATCCTAAATCATAGACAGCAAGCTTCCCTCAGGTTCTGAGGCTTTTAAACTTCCATTTTTCTATAATCTAGAATCTTTCTCCCAAGAAACTGTTGGTGGACTCAAAACACTTATCTTTCTGTTAGCAGTGCAACATACAATGCACTACCTATGAAACCAAAACACCCCGCCACCCTTGAGTTGATTCTGACTCACAGTGACCCTCCTTCGGCTGGGTTTCTGAAGCTATACATCTTTACAGGGGGAGATTATGCCACCATAGCTCCTTAACTGACCAAGAGCAGGTAGGAATCCTAAATGGTAAAGACTTGTTAACAGAGCTTAAAAATCCATGAAGGAAAAGTGTTATGAGTGAATAGTAAAAAATCTACAATTACAGTCAGATATTTAACACTTTTTAACAATTTCTAGGACCATTAGTCAGAAATCAGTCCTGGTATAAAAGATTTGAACAGCACTATCAATCTACTTGACCTAATTTATATTTACATCAACAATAGAAGAAATAAATGTTCTTTTCAAGTGAAAGGGAACACTTACCTAGATAGATCATATTCTGGGCCATAAAACATGTTCAACAAATGTGCAAGAATTCCAATAACACCAAGTATGTTCTCTGATCACAATGAAATGAAATCATAAATCAACCAAAAAATATTCAAGAAAAATCCCCAAATATTTAAGAAAAATCCCCAAGTATTTGAAAATAAGTTATAGACATCTAGATAAGACCTCTGAGTCAAAGAAGAAATCAAAAGGAAATGAAACAGTATTTTGAACAAAGAGAAAATAAAACAAAATCTACCAGACTTTGTGTGAATTCATACTTGGGAGGAAATTTATAATGGCAAATACTACATTCAAAAGCAAAAAAGTCTCAATCAGTGGATCAACTTTACCTTGGAAATAAGGGGTAGGGTGGGAAGGAAGTGTAATTACACCCAAAGTTGTTGCTGTTGTTAGGTGGTATTGAGTTGACTATTACTCACAGCAACCCTATGAGCAACAGTTCTGCACTTTGCCCTATCTTGCACCTTCCTCAACATCTCTGATATATTCAAATTCACTATTACAGTCACTCTGTCAATCTATCTTGCACCTTTCTCAATATGATATCTTTTTTCCCAGGAATGATTCCTCAGTTGTTGTTGTTGTTGTGTACCATCAAGTTGAAACCGACTCATAGCTGATCCTCCAGTAGATTTTCAGAAGCAGTAAACCACAAAGGAAAACTCTGTCCATCTTTCTCTCACAGTGCAGCTGGTGGATTGGAACCATCTGACTTTGACTTGGTAGCATAACTCCTTACCTTTAAGCCACTAGAGGTCCCTCAGTAGAAGAATGTAAATAATAGAGATCAAAGGTGAAAATCAACAATAAAATGAGACACAATGGAGAAAACCAATCAAACCAAAAGCTGGATCTTTAAAAGGGAATAAATAAACTTGGTTAGCCTCTAACCAGATTGATCAAGAGAAAAACAGAAAAGACAATCACTAGTATCAGGAATGAAATGACAGTATTATAGATAGTACATGTATTAAAAGGCAAAGAAATATAATCTGAATAACTTTGTGATAATAGAAAACAGAAAAACCCTCATGTATTATTGAAACTGAATCCATAGTTGGGGAGCTCTGGTGGTGTAGTTCATAGGGAGTCACACTGTAAACCCAAAGGTGGGGTCTCTTGGGCAGTTCTAATCTACCAGCAGCTCCGAGCAAGAAATATGGGCTGTCTCCTCCCTTGTGGAGTACAGTCTCAGAAAACCAGCTGGATGCTCGGCTGAGTCATTCTGACTCCATGGCAATGAGAAAAACAGAAAATTCATTGTAAAATTAATTTCCAATATAAAATATCCAGGCCCAGATTAGTGGACTTCATCAGTGCATTCCAGGAACTTCATTAGTGAATCTACAAAACAGTTAAGGAAGAAATAGTACCAGTTTTATAAGCACTGTTCCAAAATATTAAAGAGGGACTATTTCCTAACTCATTCTATGAAGTCCGAATTACCCTGATAGAAAACCTAGATTAAGACATAAAAGAGAAAAAAGAAAAAAGAGGAAAAGACCCAAGCCTGTATATACTAGTAAGTGACAAAATAATTTTCTGCTTCCAAATAATTTAAAGCTCTCTTACCTTTTCTTCATAATTTGGTAGTTTATCTTTGCATATTGTTATAATATCCATCCAGCAATAGTTTCTCTCTTTTCGGATCTTTTCTAATTCTGGATCATTTTCGTATTTATCAGCATCCAACTAAAAGAGTTTAGATGACAACAAAAAGATTCCATTCTCATTATTCCAAATCTATTGTCTTTCCCCTCTGTCAACCACAAACTAACTCTCCTTCGTATCCTTTCCCTAATTCTTGCAATAATTTTTTTCCAACTCCCAAAACATCCAGCCACCTTTCTCTCTAAAAGAGAGATGATTTTTCTCTTCTGAGATTCTTTTCTAGCCCAACTGCCACATGCGTTGGTGAAGTTTTCATCATCAAATTTTGGAAGAAGAAAAAGAAAAAAAAGCCCAACAATATATTACAGGCAGTCGTATTACCAATGAGTACTGTTCCTAAATCTATCTTTAAATCCAATTGGTAAATCAGAACAAGTAGATACAGGCAGTATCTAACACCACTTAGTCAAATGTTTTAGTATACAGATATCTTTCAGTGCAAAAAAATATTACAGAAATACTTCCTTATACACTAAGCTAAATTAACATAATACAATAATAATAATGATGTTGAGTACCTGTCACAAAATCGATCCATTTGTTATTATGAACTGCCCTCTATGTACCTTAAATCTTTTATATTATAAATTTTATATATACTATCAATTCCCATATAAAATAATAAAAACACAACACAAAGGACACTAAAACCAGACTGAACAAAATTTAATCACAAGAGCCCCCTGAGTCATCACCCAGAGCAGAAGTAAAAGGTAGAAGAAACTGAATTTGACCCTACGGAATTACTCAAAATATGTCTTTTAAAGTAAATCTTATTTCATTCTTTAGATACAGTTAGAAGTTGACCTGTAATCTCATTCTTGCTCTTAAATTGTCAAATGCACAACAGAAAAAAAGCTCTAAACAGTAATTTGACCCTTCTGGTTGTTTGGATAGTGGATAAATTAAATTTTATTAGATAACAAAATTTCTTTTCCTCTCACAATAGAAAATATAAACTTTCTTGCTTCAACGTTGGCATCTTCCAATAGGTTATATTTTTCCCCTCAAGTAAGTTATAAGTAAGTAACCCACCAAGAAGACTATGTACAAATTTACACCCAAAATCAAAATACAAGACTTATTGTGTGGAATATACTGGTATTCCAGAATTAAGTTCTACAACTAACAGAATGCATGATCTCTCACTTTTCCAACTCATGCTGATTCCACGTGTGCACAGAACTGCTTCAAAGAGTTTTCAAGGCCTTTTAAAAACAGATTCTCATTCTGTCTCTTCCAGTGCACCTCCTCTGAGTTCAAATGGTCAGCCCTTTTGACTTGTTGGTTTGCTCAACTGTCTACATTATCCAGAGACTCCTATTAGATAAGGCAAATCCTATAAAGTAGAAATATCTCTCAAACCAGAATATTCTATGATGCTCTCCCATTTCATGAAAGGCTCCAAGGAAGTCTATCATGTCCGAGGTCATCAGCCCAGGTCAAATGCTTGGGTTCAATGGCCAATTGGAAAAGAGCACAAAGAGCCAAGGAAATCTTAGATATCACTTCAAAAAAACACTCAAGGAATTTTTTTTGTGTGTGTGATATTAATGAACTTCACAGAACAGTTGGGTTTCCATTCATTTACTACTGTATATTCCTCCCCTTTCTCTCCCTTCCCTTTCCCCTAGTCTACTTTATAATGCTCTTTTGTTTCAGATTGTCAATTATCATACATATAATGCCATTATGTGTTCCCTTCAGACAGTCCTCGCCCTCATCTGTTCCACTGCAGTGTTCACTATCTATCCATTCTCTTCCTATTCTCCTCCCAACTCCCATTTTAGTCCTATTTTATAACAAGGGTTTTGGGTAGTATTTGTCCTTTTGTGACTGAGATATTTCCCTCGGCATAATGTCTTCCAGGCTCACCCATGTTGTGTAGTGTTTTACAAGTTCATTGTTTTTCAGTGCTGTGTAATATTCCATCCTGTGCATGTACCACAGTTTTTCTAACATCACTTTATTTTCGGTGCACACAGACTGCAGGGAGGAGAGGTGAGTTGCAAGCCCTGCAGGACTTTCTCACAAAGTTTTTAATGTGCTTAAGAAATAAATAACATTCTGCCACACTTGTATAGTACTCACTAACTTTATCACACTATGCACCTGTGAGGTATACTTGGCTTCACATAATACTGATTCTGCAAAACAACACTGCACTTGCTTAAACATGGCTAAAAACTGCTTATCACATACACAAGGTACATTACAGTACTCAGATCTGTCTGTTGTATATACAGCACATTAGGGAATCCCACAAAATCTCTACTTGGTTTTTGTTTTTTACTATTTGGCTTTTTGTTTCCTTGCTGTTTTAACATCATGGAGGCAGAGTGCAGTTCAGAATTTAGTACTGACCAATGTCTAGGTGGATTTCAAGTGCACCTCATACAAAACCCTTTCTAGTTCCTCCTCTCTCCAAGAAGCTGAGAAGTTACTGGTAACAAGAACACCAAAAGAGCACTTGAATCAAGAATTAAGTGGGGAACAAAACATAATGTGAATGAAGGCACAGTGTGAAACACAATGTATACAAACTTTGTAAACAAATCAATATAATAAAAATTAAATACAAAAAATGTAAAAAAATTAACATGTTGTTGTTGATGGCCGTTGAGTCAAGCACAATTCATAGTGACTCTATGTACAAATGACCTAATGCCTTTACTAATTAATAATGCCTAAAAACTGTCATCATTTCTCCAAGTTCATAGAGTTTCCAGAGACATGTGGCTTAGGAAGTGAATGCCACTCCTGCTTCCAAACCTGTTTTATAACAGGGAGCTCTACCAAACACTGTCCACATTGGGAAACCATTCTGGTATTTGATACACCAATAATACAAGGTTCAGCATCACAACAACCCAGGTTACTTCATACTGCACACTGACAAAGAGTGATGTACAATGTAGAAAAGTGTTCCTCGAGATATAACAGCACTAGTTTCACTTAGCAGTGGTTAAGTGTCATCAAGTGGAATATGACAGAGTAAGTTTAGCACAAAAGACCTGAACTTTGTTCTATAACTAACATCATTTTGTACATTTATAGAGTTTAGAAAATTGGAAGAGTTTAGAGAGTTTGTAAAGTTTCCAGAGGCATCTAGTTTAGGAAGTGGATGCCACTCCTGTTTCCCAGCATAAGTCAATCTGGAAGCTCATCCAAACATTGTACATATGAATAACCATTAAGGTATTTGACAAGACTATGGAACAGTGTGCAGTGTCACAGCAACACCATGTAGTTCAGTTCTGCAAACAGACAAAAAGATTGCTGTTTCATTTAAAGAATATTCATTCAAAAATTAATACATTTTAAAACCCCTGCGGGTTTTAAACGCCTTTGAGCAGACTTCTACCCTAGATAAAAGCTCAAGGACACTGGCTCTTGAGGGGAAAAGAGCAGTAATACACATCAGACATGACCTCAAAAGCTCCTCTCACATGCCCATCAAGACTGCCATCAGATGTAGCAAACAACCAAAGTCCCAGAGTGGAGGTTCCAGGCCCCAGCCAGCAGTCCCCTCCCCACCCTCTGCAGGGTTTTAAAGCCACATCTTTGAGCAGACTTCCACCCTAGGCAAAGGTTCAAGGATACCCACTCTTGGTGGGAAAAGAGCAGTAATTTTTAAAAATTAATATAGTAAAAAAATAAGTTGGTATCTCTTAGAGTCATGATTTGGCAAAGAAATGTGAGTGAACGGCTAATGCACTCCACTTGTAATGGAAAGGTTGGTAGTTAGAAGCCCTCTTAAGAAATGTCTGGATTACCCGGGAGAGCACCTAAGGGCACGCCCACAGGTGGGGAATTTGGCCAGGCTCTCTTGGGCTACACCAACTGCCCAAAACAAGCCAGCCAGCAGGCTTCTGTGAACTCTGCAGACCAGCTAGAGGC
>NW_006399775.1:13598461-13600262 GCF_000299155.1 Elephantulus edwardii
AAAAAAAAAAAAAGAAATGTCTGGCAAGCTAATTATAAAAAACCAGACATGGAAAATCCTGTGGCCACAGCTTCACCTATTCGGAGATCTTAAGAATTAGATGTGACCAAATTAGATATGACTAACAGATGTATATTGATAAAATGGGGGGAAAAAACAGAACAGAACGCAAGCTGTTAAAAATCCAGGACTTAACTGGGCCTATTGAGACTGGAGAACACCCTGTGATAGAGATATTCTTAAAAATCTTGAATGAAACTCACTCCTGACATTATCTTTTAGCTAAGTAACATAGTGGCTCACTAAATAAAGAATATCATTCATGAGAATTTTGCACTTTAAAAAAAAAATCTACATTTTAGAAAACAAAATTTTATTATGTTCAGTATTTTTTTCTTTAATTACTCATTTTCCAATGTCAATACATTGTCATAAATAATTTGAGAATAGTTTTGTCTTCTTTGTGTACTATTTTTATGACCTTTGTATACCAGAATGGTGAGCTGAGAAGAAGTAACATTTCTTAAATAAATATACCTTTCCTGAACTGAAAAAAATAATCATCTACATGAGATCATTTGGTCAATAAATATTTAAGACAAAGAGAAGAAGATAAAGGGGCAGGGAAATTAGATTAATGGAAACAGAACCACTGGAAGAGATTTAAGAATGATTCATTATCACTAAACAATTTATGTGGAAATTATTGGATGAGAACCTAAACTGCTGGGTAAATCTTTACAAAAAGCACAATAAATATTTCAGAAAAGAAAACTAAAACTATATGGTACATTCTTACTCTGACAACACATGGGTCAGAATGTATTCAAAAAGCAACTGGCAGGCTAGTAGAGCTTCAACAGCCACCAGCCCTTAGCCAGAATCATCTTTGTTTTGGTTACTCCTGCCAGATAGTACACTTCCCCCATGCGGGTCAACCAGTTCCCCAGGTCAGTCAACACTGAGGCTCCAAGTTGGGTTGCGAGATGAAATAAAAGAGTTGAACATTACCTTCAGACAAACACCACATTTTTTTTTAATACCTGATCACTCAAAATACAGATTAGCTAAAAGTAAAACCTTAAAAGATTTAACCAATCCCAGTTCTCACCTAGTCCCACCCACAGCAATGAGCCTTTGTTTCTCTTAACCACTCAACAATAAACAAGCTCAGATTATCAGAACAGTATTACGGAAACATTCTAAAGCTAAAATAACATAGAATTTGTTCAGAAGGTGGAGGAAAAGCAATGCTGTAAACAGAAATTGGAAATTAAACCCAGTTTTATGACACTCAGAACATCGACCTCTTTCTGGGGAAAAAAATCCTTACGTTCTTCCCTTTTACTACTAGTTCCCGATTTGGTACTGAACATCTCAGAATATTATGTTTTTACAAAACTGTAGAAAATTTAAAGCACAAGACCATACTTAAGTGTATTGGTCAGAAAATGAAACTCACATATTCTTAATATTTTCTAAAATGTAAAGTGTTGGCTAGTGTTCCCCACACTCAATTTTTTTTCTCACTAGGATTCTCAACAGGTGTCAGTGCTAACACTCTGGCCTCTCCACTTCCTATCGCATTTGTTCTTAGATTTAAGCTGTTTCCTTCTCTCCATTTATCTCCACTCTCTTATCGTCATGCCATTAGGCCAGGCTCATGCACCATTTATAACCCACTTGTCCCAACTCTGACACCCCAAAGTATTTTTCTCTTTTTAATAATTTATTATTAATTTCAATGAAAATTTACAGAGATTTTGGATTTCCATTCACTCACTGTTCCACTTTTTTCCCC
>NW_006399775.1:13600362-13602376 GCF_000299155.1 Elephantulus edwardii
TACACTACAATCCCTCCTCCCAGGTCCACTCCACTATGCAGCCTTCGCCCTGGACTCCTGTCATGACAACAATACCTAATCACATATCCCTTTCAAACAGTTTTCTCCCTCATCTGTTCCAATGTTTTAATACATTATTGGAGACCCCAAAATATTTTAATCATGTGCACACAAGCTGGCGCTGAGAAGGGGCATGAAAACCACCACCAGGACTCTCGCAAATCTCCAAGTAATTAATTTCTACCACTCCAGAAACTCTATGAACAATGCTCAGGTCTTTGGATCATAGGGTCGCTTTGAGTCGTCACAGCACTTGACACAACAACCCCTCATTAATCAGGCCTTTTACCCGGTCCCACCCCTGCAGTCAGGGCCCAGACCATCGGCTGAGCATGCGCAGTTTGCAGAGATGGCAGGCCGGAGGCCAGTCTCCGCCGCTCGCGCTAGCCCTGCGCCACCGTCACTGCGGCAGCTCACCCACTGGCCAGCCTGGGGAGTGCGGGGAACACAGAACTCGGGATGGGGAGGGGATGGAGTGGGAGCAGCACAGAAGGCCAGTTCCCCACACCAACCCTGTACTCGTCGGTATGCAACTGTGCACCTCTTGGAGCTGCTGCGCTAGGACGCAGTGCGCAGGCGTTTCTTTGGTAAGCGTATTGCGTCCCTGCCCTAGAAGCCAAGGCTGCAACCTATAGCTTTGTAGAGTTAGAAAAGCCGAGCTTTAGCCCAACTCCTGAAGTCTTCCTCCTTCCTTTCCTCCCAACATACTTTCCAGTAAAAGACACCAAGGCGACGCAGCTGCTCTAGGCCGACCGGGTGGTCAGGCTCCATTCGATGAGGCTTCCTCTGATCGTCTGAAGATTCGTCCATATACCACGCTTCCACCATCTTAACGGCCTCACCTGCAGGGCGCCCACAACCACAGGAAAGGCCAGGGCGCTGCGCAGCTCTAACTCTCCTGACTTCCCCGCCCCGAGGGGCGCAGCAGCTCCACCTCCACCCCCAGATGGACTGTGGCTCCACCCCCTCCTCCAACCTCCTCAAACTCAAATGCTGTCCCCGTGCTGTTTTGTTGTGGGGTGTTTTTGGGGTTTTTTTCCCTGGCACAGCTTCAAGGCAATGTTGGATTTGTAAGCATGCTGTTTGTTCTTTGGCAGAACATCATGCAAATGCCTGTTAGTAATTGTTCAAAGGGTTCGGAGGGAGAAAGAAAGATGGGCAGTTTTCCGTAGAAATTGCTGTTTTGTACAGTGCAGTTGGAACCGACCCATAGCTGACCCTTCAGTGGGTTTTCAGAAACTAAATATGTCAAAAGAGGTTGAACCTCGTTTGCGGAGCTGCTGCTGGATTTGAACCGCCTATTTTGTGTTGGTAGCTCAATTCGCTCCATGCAGTTTTAAGGTCACCATGTTGTTAGGTGCCTGGAATGGAGTTTGACTTATAGTATCTTTATGAACAGACATCCGAACCCTATCCTGTCCTGTGTCATCCTCACGATCACTAACATACTTGAACCCACTGTCAGTTCATCAGATTGAGCGTGTTCTCTTTCACCGTCCCCCCACCTTCCCAAGCATGATGTCCCTCTCTAAAGAATAGGCTCTCTTAGCAAAGCTATGTCATCTTTGCCTCCAAGGAGCACTCTGGCTGCAACCTCTCCAAAATATATCTGTATGTTCTTTTGGCAGTCGGTGGAATAGTCAGTATTGTTCTCCAACACTACAATTCAAAGGCATCATTTCATCCTACGTTATCCTCCTTCGTTGCCCAGCTCTCATATGCATGGCAAGGGAGCCATGGCCTGAAACCGGCGCACCTTAGTCCTCAAACTAACATCGTTGTGCAACTCAATTATTTGGAGAGGTTCCTGACTGCACACTTTCTCAGTGCAATAGGGCTCCTGATCTACTGACTGCAAGTACCAAGTATAATGATGGTAGATCCAAGTAAAATTAAGTCGTTGGCAACTTCAATATGATGGATCTTAGCCGAAAGCAGGGAATACCAGAAGAAT
>NW_006399775.1:13605066-13621275 GCF_000299155.1 Elephantulus edwardii
ACCGTGCACCTCTGGGATTGTAGTTGCAGCTTCTTGCCACTAGGCCACCAGAGCTCCCCACACTGTTACAGTCTTCAGCATCACAGCAACCACAAGTTACCTCTGTACAGCAACGCACAGACCAGTGCTATACCACCTAGAAGAATGTTTGACAGGAAGACAATTTGAACCTGGCCTAAGGGCCGCAGACCCTCAGGCCCTTTGGGCTTAAGGCCGCCTGCTGGTTCAAACCCTAGGCCCAGGCTGGCTAGCCTCACTCCGGGGACAGAGCAAACCTGAACGTCAAACACATTCCCGGAAAAGCAATCGACTACCGATCTGGGCTATTGTCTTTGCAATTACGTGCTATGCATCAGAGAGTTGGACAGTGAATAGGGTTGAAAGAAAGAGAATTGATGCCTTTGAGCTGTGGTGCTGGAGAAGAGTGTTGAATATACCATGGACTATTAGGAGAACAAACAGGTTTGTCGTGGAGAAAGTGAAGCCAGAATACTCATTGGAGTCACGGATTCTGAAGCTTCATCTGACATACTTTAGGCATGTTGCAAGGTGGGACTGGTCCTTGGAGAGGGATATCAAGTTTGGCAGAGAGGCGGGGCAGCGAAGGAGAGGAAGACCTTCGATGAGATGGATTGATTCTGTGACTGAAGTGGTGAGAATAAGTGTGTTTGAGATGGCTAGGTCCGCACAGGATAGAACAGCATTTAGAGTCCTTGTAGGGTCGCTATGAGTCGCAAATGACTCAATGGCACATAACAACAACATATGGGATAGGAGTTCTGGTGGCCTAGTGGCAAGAAGCTGTGCTGCAACCCCAAAGGCACGTTTGAATCCATCAGCTGCTCTGCAGGAGAAGGATGGGCAATCTCCTCCTGTGTGATTAAAACCCGCTGGAGGGTCAGTCAGCTCAGGGTCAGTTCTGACTTGATGCCACACAACAACAACAACAACTGGGATAGCGCTATGGTTTGAAGCTGGGTTTGGTTACCACATAGAACTTTCCCCCTGTAAGTATGGCTCAGAGTGGTAGTATGCTCTCTCTCTTGCCCATTCTCTATCCTCATAACACTAGTTTTTTTAGTAGCAACACAAACTGCAGTACTAACAGCTTAAAATGCCTTCTGTTGCCTCATTTGTTTTCTTATTACCCTTCCCCATGGATAAAAACAAGTGCCCTTTTTTTTGGTAGAATAAAAACAACCTTTCCATTTCATGATTGTATATCTCTTACAATTTGAGAAGGGGAAAATATGGAGAGAAACAGTTGCTCCATCAACCTAGGTTTCTTTTTTTTAAGCAATGAACCAGATCATCTCAACCATTGTTTTAAGCAGGGAGTCAAGTAACTGGAAAGTGTAGTATTTAAACAAGACTGTCCAAGGGAAGCTCATCCCCATAGCTCAAACCTAATCCCAAGACTTCCAGAAATATTGTGTAGAAAACACATTCATTTCGTTTTTCTTGGCTTGCTCTAGGACCTTCACGAATACTGTACCCATACCCTTTTTCTGCTCTACTTCATTGCAAAACAGAGATCATATTCTGTGCTTAAAACATGCCAAAAAGGCTTCCATTTTCACCACTTTATTGAAACTATTCTTACAAGGATAATACAGTTTTCCATATTGTCAAATCCAGTCAGGAAACTTCTGTTCTTAGCACTCATCACAGTTCTTTGCTCTTGAAATACTTTCTTCTCATTTTTCTTCAATTCCTTGGTTATTTGCTACTCTTTTTTACTTTCTCCATTTTATGAACATTTCATTTTATGGTATTAGACAATTGTGTCCTTGTCCTATTCTATATCTAAACACTCTAGGTGACTTTATTTAGTCCCTGATAAACTGATGACTCTCACATCACAATTTCCAGCATGCCCTTCTTTTCTGAATTGCAGAAAGTAAAACAATTTGTCATTGTCATATAAATGGCTAAGAATTATCTCAAAACTAACATGGCCAAAACAAAACTCTTGATGCTCTGAAAGCACCCAAATATGTCATTCTCCCTAGTCTTCTCCATCTTAGAACACAGCAGTAGCAATCAGTCACTTAAACCAAAACTTGTTTCTTTCCTGTAACCCAAACCAAACTCTCATCAAATCCATCAGCAAATTCCTTCACTTTCACACCTTATTATTTCACACACTAAATGCATTAATTACTCTCCACACAAGCAACTCCATCATCTTTTATTGCCTCCTAATATGGTTCCCCTTCTTGAGTTCTACTCACTGAAATCCATTCTTTATAAAGCAGAGTTGTTGTAGTTGTTATGAACCATCGAATTACCTATGTACAACAGCCCTGAAATCTGCTCTATCCTGTGCCAACTTTACTGTCCCTGAAACACCTACCCTCATTAGCAAAGCCACTGGATTAATACATCTCATTGATGGTCTCCCTCTCTTTCTCTGTCCCTCCACTCTTCCAAGCATAATGTCCTTCTCCAAGGACTGGTCTCTCCTTGAAACATGTCCAAAGTATGTCAGACGAAGCCTCAGAATCCTTACCTCCAAGGAGCAGTCTGTTTTCACTCTCTAGGTCGAACCTGTTTGTTCTCCTGGCAGTCTATGGTATATTCAACACTCTTCTCCAGCACCACAGATCAAAGACATCAATTATCTTTCTATAATCCCTAGTCATTGTCCAGTTCTCTTATGCATAGCAAGAAACTGCGAGGACTATGGCCTGGATCAGTGCACCTTAGCCTCCAGACTGACATCTGTGTGTCAGTACTCTGGAGAGGTACCTGACAGCTGACTTTCCCAATGCAGTTTATCTCTTGATTTCCTGGTTGCTAGTAACAACAGTGTGGCTTGTGGAATCAAGCAAGCTAAAGCTATTAACAATCTCAATCCCTTCACCATCTATCATAATGCTGCCAGTGGTGAGAATCTTTGTTTTCTTGACGTTGAGTTCAATCCATATTGGAGGCTGCAGTCCTTGATCTTCTACAGCAAACACTTCAGGTCCTCCTCAGTTTCAGCAAGCAGGGTTATGCCATGGGCATAACACAGGTTGTTGATGAATCTACCTCCAATCCTGATGCCACATTCCTCTTCATACAGCCCAACCTCCCGGATAATTTGTTCTGAATATAATTTTTAAAGGTATGGAGGTAGAATACATCCCTGGTGTACACCCTTCCTGATTTTGAATCATGCAGTATCTCCTTGCTCTCTTCTGATGACTACTTCCTGGTCCAAGGATAGGTTTCACATAGCATAATCAAATGTCTTGGGATTCTCATTCTTCTCAAAGTCAGCCACTGTTTGTTGTTATCTACACAGACAAATGCCTTTGCATAGTCAATGAAACACAGACATTCCTCTCGTACTCTCTTGCTTTCAACCAAAACCCATCTAACATAGCTATAATATCCCTAGTACCACAGCCTCTTCTAAACCCAGGCTGCACACTGTTGATATATTGCTCCAGTCATTTTTTGTTAGTTTTCAGCAGAATCTTGCTAGCATGAAATATTAATGATGTTGTTCAATAATTAGCACACTCTGTTGGGTCACCTTTCGTTGGAATGGGAACAAATATAGATCTCTTCCAGTGAGTAGGCCAGGTGGTTGTCCTCCAGATTTCTTGGCACAACTTAGTGAAAACATCCAGGGCAGCGTCTGTTTGTTGAAAGACGTCAATTGGTATACCTTCAATTCCTCGAGCTTTGTTTTTTGCAAGTTCTTTCAGAGGAGCAGGAACTTCTTCCTTCATCACCACAGGTTCTTGATCATATCTTGTTTCATGAAATTCTTCTGTGTCAGCCAATTCCTTCTGGTACAATGAGTCTGTATACTCTTTCCATCTTCTTTTAATATTCATTTAATATTCTGCCCAAAGCTTCATTAACTATTGCAATTTGTGGCTTGAATTTGTTTTTCTATTCCTTCAGCTTAAGAAATGCTGGGTGAGTTTGGCCCTTTTGATTTTCTGACTCTAGCTATTTGCACATTTTATTATAATACTTTGACTTGTCTTCCCAAGCTGCCCTTTGAAATCTTATGTTTGGCTCCTTAATTTCTTTATTCCCTCCCTTTGCTTTGGCTTCTTAGAATTCTAGTGCAATATTCAGAGTCTCATCTGACATCCACCTTGGTCATTTCTTCCTCCTCTGTTTTTGTAATGACCCCCTGCATTCTTCATGGATGATATTCTTTATATCCTCCCACAGCTCATCTGATCTTCACTCATTGGTGTTCAAGTCCTCAAACCTCTTCCTGAGATGGTTTTGAAATTTGAGTGGGATAGACTTAAGGTCAAATTTTTGTTCCTGTGTACCCTTTAAAAAATACAAATCACAGCATGTCACTTCTCTGCTTAAGCCTTTCAGTGGTAATCCTAAAGTAACTATTTTGAAATAGCTTAAAATATTCATTTCCAAGGCCTGATGAAATCTGGCACAACACCTCTCCAATTTCATCTCCCTTTCCATCTTGTTCTCTCATGTTCAGCCACTGGCCTTTAAGTGTCTTCACCTCATGATTCTCCTTGCCTCAAGGCCTTCACCTTTACCATTTTTGCTACCAGAAATGTTCTTCCTTCCTCCAATTTTCTGCTATGCATACTTCCAATTCATGCTTGGAAAGATTAGTGAAAGAGAGAGGGACCCTCAGTAAGATAGGTTGACACACTGACTATAACACTAAGCTCGAGTATATCAGAGATGATGAGGACTGCACAGGATATATTCAGGTCTAACAACACCATTTCAATTTCTAAAAGTCTTCTATGACCACTTTCTATGTAATTAGGGGTGGAGTTTGTAATGTTTATTTTATTGTAGTTGCTGTTATGTGCCATCAAGTCCACTACAACTCATTGTGACCCTGTGAACAATAGCTCTGAACCCTGCCCTATCCTGAGCCAATCTCACCATCTCTGACGTACCTGCCCCCATGGTCACAGTTACTGTGTCAATCCATCTCCTCCAGGATCTTCCTGTCCTGCACTGGCCCTCTACTCTTCCAAGCATGATGTCCTTCTCCAAGAACTGATCTCTCTTGGCAACATGCCCAAAATATGTGAGACTGAGTTTCAAAATCCTTGCTTTCAAGGAGCAACCTGGTTTCACTCTCTCTAGGACAGATATGTTTGTTTTCTTGCTAATCCTCAGTATATTCAATACTCTTTTCTAGCACCACAACTCAAAGCCATCAATTCTTCTTCTGTCATCTTTATATATTGTTCAGCTATCAGATGCATAGCAAGAATTTGAGAAAACCATGCCCTAGATCAGGTGTACCTTAGTCTCTAGACAGATATCATTGTTCTTTAGCACTTTGGAGAGGTCCCAGACAGCAGAATTTCCTAAAACAACTTATCTTTTGATTTCCTGACCACTGGTGCCAAGAATGTTGATATGTGGATCTGAACAAGATGAAATGGTTAACAATCTCAATCTTTTCTCCATCTATCATAATGCTGCCAATTGATCTTGTGATGAGAGTCCTTGTTTCCATAATGTTGAGATGCAGTTCATCTTGAAGACTGCAGTTCTTGATCTTCTAGATGCTTCAAGTCCTCCTCAGTTTCAGTGAGTTAGGTTGTGTTATGCGTATAATACATGCTGTAGATGAGTCTTTTCGCCAATCTTGTTGCCAAATTCCTCCTCCCCAATGATCTGTATACAGATTGAAAAGGTATGGAGAAACGATACATCACTGACAGACTCCTTTCTTGATTTTGAAACATAGTAGACCCTTGCTCTGTTCCTACAACAGCTTCCTGGTCTAGGTATAGGTTTCACATAAACACAATTAAATGTTCTGAGATTTCCGTTGTTCTCAAGATTAGCCACAATTTGTTGCAGTCTACACAGTCAGATTCCTTTGCATAGTCAATAAAACATAAACAAACATTCTTCTGTTACTCATTCTTTTCATCCAAGATCCATCTGACATCAACAATGATATCCCTAGTGCATGGCCTCTGCTAAACCCAGCTTGTATTTCTGGAAATTCTTGCTATTTGTTTGAATAAGACCATAGATTCCACATTTATACCTCTTACTAAATGCCTGAACTTGTCTGTATTGACATTTCTATGTCCGAAGATGAGTATTTTTCAATGATGTAGTGCATTTTACATAATAGACAACTGAATAAAGTTTATAGAATGAAAAAAGTTTGGGATGAGAAACATTCCAAATAGACTTCACAACGTTATTCCGAGTGCTCTCCAATTCAAAATTTAATACTTCTTCTGTCATACCTTTGAAAATTATAATGATGATGATGATAATAATAATAATAGCAACCCTCCTATGTTCTTTATATTTTAATTTTTTTTTAATTTTTGTGTGAGTGTACCGTCAAATCAGATCTGACTGGTACAGGAGGAGATTGTCCCTCCTTTTCCTAGCAGAGCATCTGGTGGATTCAAACCGTGTGCCTCTGGGATTGTAGTTGCAGCTCCTTGCCACTAGGCCACCAGAGCTCCCCTGTTCTTGATATTTATGGGTTTTGCAATCACTTGTTATGCATCAGAGAGTTGGACAATGACTAGGGAGGATAGAAGGAGAATTGACGCCTTTGAGCTGTGGTGCTGAAGAAAAGTATTGAATGTACCATGGACTGCCAAGAAAACAAACAGATTCATCCTAGAGAGGGTTAAACCAGGCTGCTCCTTGGAGGCAAGGATTCTGGGGCTTCGCCTGACATACTTTGGACATGTTGTAAGGAGAGACAGGTCTTTAGAGAGGGACATCATGCTGGGCAGAGTGGAGGGACAGCACAGGAGGGGAAGACCCTCTATGAGGTGGATTGATTCAGTGACTGGGGTAATCGGGATGGGTGTGTCAGAGGCAATGAGATTGGCACAGGATAGAGCAGGGTTTAGGGCTGTTGTACATAGGGTCACTATGAGTCGCAAATGACTCGATGGCACATAACAAAAACAACAACAACCTCACAATTACCCTATGACAATTGTTTTTGTTCTTGCCATTGAGCTGGCTCTGACTTACAACAACCTTTTGCACAAAATGAAACTCTGTCCAGTCCTGAACTACCCTCACAGTCTCTGCTGTGCTTAATTAGACCCATTATTATACTGAGATATGGCCACTATTTATTGTCCTCGTTTCTTTTTCACATTTAGGGAGTTTAGTAGGGAAGTTAACAAGTTATAATTCAGGTTGGAAACAGGATGCAGCTCTTCAGTCAGGACATCTTCTCAAGTGTGTTCACAGACCCTCTGACCTTCAGCCTCATGGCTTTAAATTATTGTTATAAAACTCTTATGCTTTTTATGTGCCGTCAAGTCAGAAGTGACTAATAGTTGACCCTACAGTGGATATTCCAAGGCTAGAGATCACATGAGAGGAGACTGCCCATCTTGCTGCTATAATGCAGCTAGTGGCTTTGAATCTCCTGCCTTTGAATTGTGAGAGTAACTCCATACTCACTAGATCACCAGCACTTCCTCCCTATGTAGTAGACATTTGTAATTTTTAGTGTTGAGAAGGGTAGTGCTGAATATGGATGAAGTGCGCACAGCTTGATCAAATTAAATACTACTAAAAAATGGGAATCCCAGAACACTTGATTGTGCTAATGAGAAACCTATACTTGTGCCAAAAAGCAGTCTTCAGAACAGAGCAAGGAAACACTGCATGGTTCAAAATTGGGAAGGGTGCATGCCAGGGATATATCCTATCTCCATACCTTTTCAGTCTTTATGCAGACAGATTATCCAGGAGGCTGGGTTCCATGAGGAGAAATGTGGCATCAAGATTGGAGGAAGACTTATCAACAATCTGCGTTATGCAGATGACACAACCCTGCTTGCTGAAAGTGAGGAGGACCTGATGTGCTTGCTGCAGAGGGTCAAGGACTGAAGCCTCCAATATGGATTGAGGCTCAATGTCAAGAAGACAAAGATTCTCACCACTGGACCAATTGACAGCATCAGGATGGATGATGAAGAGATTGAGATTGTTCACAGCTTTTAGTTTGCTTGACTCCATGGTCAAAACTCTTGGCACCAGTAGCCAGGAAATTAAAAGATGTATTGCGATGGGAAAGTCTTCTGTTAGGGACCTCTCCAAAGTTCTGAAGAGCAATGGTGTGTCTCTGGAGACTAAGGTGTGTCTGATACATGCCGTGGTCTTTGCTATCACTTGTTATGCATCAGAGAGTTGGACAATGAATGACCAAGGAGGATAGAAGGAGAATTGATGCCTTTGAACTGTTGTGCTGAAGAAGAGTATTGAGGGTACCATGAACTGCTAGAAAAACAAACAGATTCATCCTGGAAAGTGTTAAACCAGGTGGCTCCTTAGAGGCAAGGATCTAACATACTTTGGACATGTTGTAAGGAGGGACAAGTCCTTGGAGAGGGACATCATACTTGGTAGGGTGGAGGGACAGCGCAGGAGGGGAAGACCCTCTATGAGGTGAATTGATTCAGTGACTGGGGTAATCGGGATGGGTGTGTCAGAGGCAGTGCGATTGGCACAGGACAGAGCAGAGTTTAGGGCTGTTGTACTAAAAAATAGCTGTTGTTTTATGCCATCAAGTCACTTGCTCTGGACCCTGCCCTTTCCTGAGCCAGTCTAATTCCGACACACCAGCCCCCATTGCCCCAGTTACTGTATCAATCCATCTCATCTGGGGTCGTCCTCTCCTGTGCTGTCCCTCTAACATTTCAAGTATGATGTCCTTCTCCAAGGACCGGTCTCTCCTGGCCACATGCCCAAAGTATGTGAGATGGAGCCTCAAAATCCTAGCCTCCACGGAGAGACTTGGTTTCCAGGACAGATCTATTTACTTTCTTGGCAGTTCATGGTATGTTCAAGACTCTTCTCCAGCACCACAGTTAGAATGTATCAATTCTTCTTCTGTCACCCTTGCTCTCTAATGGACAGAGAAGTAAGTAATTGCTTACTTTGCAAATAGTTGCTAAGACCATGGCCTGGATTAGGCACACCTTTGTCTCTAGACTGACATTGCTGCTTTTCAGCACTCTGGAGAGGTCCCTGACAGCAGATTTTTCCAGTGCAATTTGTCTTTTGATTTCCTAATCACTGGTGCCAAGAGTATTGACTGTGGAGCTCAGCAAGCTGTAATTGTTAACAAACTCAATCTCTTCCCCATCTATCATGGTGCTGACAATTGGCCCAGTGGTGAGAATATTTGTCTTCTGGATGTTGAGCTTCTTCTATTCATATTGAAGACTACAGTCCTTGACCTTCTGCAAGCAAGCGCTTCAGTTTCAGCAAGCAAGGTTATGTCATCTGCATAACGTAGGTTGTGGATGAGTCTTTCTTCAATCCTGATGTCACATTCTTCCTCATAAAGCACTGCTCCCTGAATGACTTGTTCTGCATATAGATTGAAAAGGTATGAAGACAGGACGCTTCTCTGACACACTCCTTTCCTGATTTTGAGCCATGCAGTCTTCCCTGCTCTGTTCAGAAGAGTGCTTCCTGGTTGAAGTATAGATTTTGCATAAGCTCGATCAAGTGTTCTAGGATTCCCATTTTCCTCAAGGTTAGCCACAAATTTGTTGTGATTCACCCAGGAAAAATGACATATTGGGTTTCTGTGGTGTATAAAGGTTATCATTCCAAATATCTTTCGTTAGTGAATGATAAACTGTTTCTTTTGAGCTGAAGTACTTATTGTATTAAGGAGAGAGGATTAGGATGGGATACAAGCCCAACTCTACTAAAAGTTTGTATAAGCTCATTGTACCTCGTGCTGCTTCTCTTTTTGAACTCTTGCCTTCAACTGATAGTCTACAATGCTCACCAGTCTCTGCAACAGTGGCATGTATGTCTACAGTTATGTAAGTTATTCCCCTGATGGATCTAAATCACTGGGAGACTTTCTAGGGAACTACCGAAACCAAGGGACATAGAAGACCTAGAGAACTGAACAAAGGATGTGCTGTTGATGTCAGAAATCATGGAGTTATACATCAAATCAAGCATCTGGGACAATGTTGATTCAACACTTCTTATAACTGCTCTGCTACTAATCTTAGCAAAATGAATTGTGAGTAACTGAAAACACATAATATGACAAATATAATTTTTATTTATTTGAGTGAAGATTTACAGGTCACATTGGTGACAATTTTAAAATATTACCCAAAACCAATAAATAGTACAGATGTATGTGTGTGTATATATGCATATATGTGTATAGGCATATATATGTTTGTGCACATATAGATTCATCAATATGTAAGTGCACGTACTCATGTGTGTGTATGTATATTAATATAAATGTTATTATTATGTGCCATGGAGTTGGAACTGACTCATAAGTGACCCTCCAGCAGGCTGTAAATCACACAGGAAGAGATTGTTCATCTTTCTCTTGCAAACTGGTTGGTGGATTTGAACCACATGCCTTTGAGTTGCCAACCCAACTACTTACCACTAGACCACCAAAGTACCTCATATTAACATAAATAATAAAACACATAGAATATACAGTTATGAATACTTCTTAGACATAACTATCACATAACTTAATTTTCTGGCTTTGAAGGTTTAGGGCTATAATCTCATGGGGCAACTCAGGTGTTGGTATAATAAAGCTCATGAAATCAATGTTCTACCTCCTGCTTTGGGAATTGTTTCTGGGTCTGGGAAATCTGCTAGTTATCTACAAGAACTACTAGTCTCTACTCATCTGATGCAAAAAAAGAAAGAAACTAAGGGCTAAAAGAACAAACTAGTATATAGGAGTAATAGTCTACACAAAATCAGAACTAGTTTAGATTTGGTTACTATTACCAACAATTTTGGATCAGAATGGACACAGTAGATGGATCCTGATAAAATAAGGGAAATATATATATATCTTTTTTAAAAATCTCAATTTACCAGACAAGTTGAAATTACTCTTTCATTTTTTATTAAATTTTATTTTGAAGTGCTCTTTAAACCCTGAATTGAAACTACAAACTAAGGTCACCTCTTAAAAAAATAAGATTGGCTCTGTTCAAAAAAATAAAGAATAATACCTGTAAGGACTGAACTTCCTTGAGAAAAATGATAGTTATTAAACTAACTGGCCACAATTTCTTGAAAGCAAAAATGAGAAGAGGGCAGAAAACAAGATTACTGGAACTATCAGAATAGATTTAAGAGGAATGTTGACAAGTTGTGAAAAATGTAACCAATGTTACTAAACAATCTGTGTAGAAATTATTAAATGTCAACTTAATCTGCTGTGCAAACTTTAACTGAAAACAGTATTATTCTTTAAAATTTATATAGTAGAATTGATGCTATTGATATCATTCAGTCACTGAATTACTTTTAAGAGTACTTCCAATTTTCTACTCAAGCTGCATTAGTACGAACTTGCTATATAGCTACCATTTATTGACATCTATCTTAAGCAGGTGTCTTGTCCCTTACACGTTGTTGAAGGATGAGGGGAGCTGGTTTATACCATTAAAAAACACACCTTTGGAAAAGCAAGATAACCAGGGCACCCTGAAGAATTATCAAAGAAATCCAACGTTTGCTGTCAGAACTAGTTCAAGCTGGCAGAATCAAATAACAACACTCATTATTTTCATATGGACACTGCTGGCCCACAGGATTTCTTCTTTGAAGAGGATTTCTTTGAACTTGAACTGTTTCTTCCAGAAGAATACCCAGAGGCAGTCCAAAAAGATATGATCAGAATTTATCACCCTAGTGTATACCACCTGGCAAGAGTTTGTTCAGATGTTTTGAAAGGCAGGAGGGACTCCATCATTGCACATCTACACAGTCTTCCAGGATTTATGAAGTGTTCCCAGTCTGGAAGGTCCATTAGTAAACCATGTCAATGCAGAGGAAGTCCAAGGCAATTAATGATATTCAAGCTCGTAGAACCTGGGACGAGGCTCTATAGCCAAGGTGAGCAAACTTTTTCTGTTACTGGGCCAGATAGTAAATATTTTCGATTTTGTGGGCCAAGAAATAAAACTGAAACTAGTATAAAATTAATTCTATAACATACATTTAAAAATACTGAAATTCATACTTTTATGCCATACCAAAAAAAAAAAAAAAAAGCAGAGCTCAGATTTGGTTCATGATTTGATTAGTTAACACCTGTTCTATGCAATGAATATTATTTATATTTCATGTAATCAAGTGTACTTTACTCTTTTAACTTGTAAATGGAACTGTCAAGGAACTAAAATGTTACTTTTGTAAGCTACAATTTAGCTTGCCAAAGATGCATGGGTGCTAGCAGAAGGTACAGGAAGATTCTCCTGTCAAAGAAAAAAAGGACAGTTTTTATCACTAAATAGTAATGAATTTTTAGCAACACTGAGGCATTGACAAAAAATAAGTCCACAGGAATTGATGGAATACTGATTGATATGTTTCAGCAAACAGATGCAAGTCCTGGATGTACTCACTAGTCTATGCCAAGAAATTCAGAAGATAGCCACCCGGCCAACTAACTTAAAGAAGAAATCTATGTTTGTTCTCATGTGGTCATACAATTTGATGAGGTGGGGATGGGGGTGTGAAGGAAATGGGAAGAATCTGGTGTGAAAAACAGTGTATTTTCATTTTGTAAATAAACTAATATTTTTTAAAAGGTAGATGATACAACACCTTGTAGAAATTATTAAGCAATATAATTAATATAACAAGCAAGTAAAATCTTGAAGATTATTTAAAAATAGCTGAGCATTCCAGAGGTACGCAGTTTGAATCCACCAGACGCTCAGTGGGGAAGGAGGGACAATCTCCTCCTGTAGCAATCAGATCCGATTTGACAGCGCACACACACAAAAAATGATAATTAAAAAAAAATAGCTGAGCATTACATTAACAGGGAATTGTCAGCAATTCAAACTGAGTTTAGAATAGGCTGTGGCACAAAGAATATCATTGCTGATGTCAGATGGATCTTGAAAGGAAGCCAAAAATACTAGAAAGATAATTTATTTTATTGACTATGCAATGGCATTTGATTATAACAAATTACAGATAACTTTGAGAAGAATAAGAATCCTAGAACACTTACTTGTGCTCACATGAAACCTATACAGCAAAGAAGTCGTTATTCAAACAAAGCAAGGGAACACTGCTTGATTTAAAATCAGGATATGTGTGTATTAGAGTTGTATCATTTCTCCACACCTATTCAATATATATGCTGAGCAAAACATTAGAGAAACAATATGAAGAAAAATGTGTTACCAGGATTGGAAGAAGACTCAACAACCTGCATTATGCAGATGACATAACCTTGATTACAGAAAATGAAGAACACTTGAGGCACTTACTGCACATGATAAACACTACAGCCTTGAATATCGATTACATTTCAACAGGAAAAAACCAAAAATCCTCACCACTGGATCAACAGGCAGCATTATGATAGATGGAGAAAAAGATTTTATTTTATATGGATCTACAATCAACATCCATGGTAGTAGCAATCAAGAAATCGAAAGACATATTGCATTGAGAGAATCCACTCAAAGAACTTTCCAAAATGCTAACGATGTCAGTTTAAGACTAAGATCTGAACTTCACTGAAGAAAATCAGATGTCCAACAAACACATGAAGAAATGTTCAAATTCCCTAACTATTACAGTGATACAAATCAAAACAACAATGAGATATTATCTCACCCCCGCAACAATAGCAAAGTTCAATGGGACAGCAAACAACAAATGCTGGCAAAAATGTAGAGATTGTAACCCTCATACATTGCTGGTGGGAATGTATAATGGTACCACAAATATGGAAGGCAATCTGGTGCTTCCTCAGAAAGTTGGGAATACACAAATCATTTGACCCAGCTATCCCACTACGGGGAATATGCTCTAAAGAAACCAGAGCTATGACACAAACAGATGACACACCCATGTTTGTTGCAGCATTATTGACAATAACAATATGGAAGCTGCCCAAATGCCTTTCAACAAATAAATGGATAGGAAAACTATCCATTGTAATGGTACATTAAAACAATGAAATAGTCTGCAACACTGAAAAAAAACAAACAAACCATGAATTCATAAAACACTATGCAACATGGATGAGTCCAGAAGACATTATGCTGAGTGAAATATCTGAGTCACAAAAGAACAGATAATGTATAAGACCACTGTTATAAAAATAGGATGGACACCAGAGGAGATCAGGGAAAGGATAGATAATGAATACTACAGTGGAACAAATGAAGGGCAGAACTATGTGAAAGGAGTGGATGATTAAATACTAAATGGATGACAATTAGCAGTCTGGAACAAGATATGCATTACAAAGAGGAGGAGGGTGAGGGAGGAAAATGTGTATCAATGAATGACTGAAAACCCATCCTTTATGTAAACTTCCACCACAATCAGAATTTTTAAAATATGCCTGATTCCGAGAACAAACAGGTTTGTCCTGAAGAGGGTGAAGCCGGAGTGCTCCTTGGAGTCAAGAATTCTGAAGCTTCATCTGATATACTTTGGGCATGTTGCAAGGAGGGACTGGTCCTTTGAGAGGACATCATGTTTGGGAGAGTGGAGGGACAGTGAAGGAGAGGAAGGCCCTCGATGAGATAGATGGATCAATTCTGTGAGTGGAGCGGTAGGAATGAGTGTGTTTGAGACGGCAAGGTTGGCACAACAGAACGGCATTTCGGGCTCTTGTGCATAGGGTCGCTATGAGTCGCAAGTAACTCGATGGCACCTAACAACAACAACATACCTGATCCAAGTCATGGTATTTACAATTATTTCATGTGTATCTGGAAGTTGGACAATGAATAAGGATAATGAAAGATTTGATACTTGTGAACTGTGATATCGTCAAAGAGTACTAAATATTCCAAGGACTATCAAGTGAAATGAATGGACCCCTTCCAATCTGTTGGCCAGACAGATGTCTTCCAAATTTCCTGGCATAGACCAGTGAGTGCACCCAAGTCCGCATCTGTTAATTGAAACAAATCAATTGGTATCCCATCGATTCCCAGGGCCTTATTTTTTACCAATGCCTTCAAGTGCAATTTCCACTTCTGCTTCCATTACCATTGGCTCCTGTTCATATGGTACTTCTGAAATTTTTCAGTTCCAATCAATTCTTTCTGATACAGTGACTGTGTATTCCCTCCATCTTCTTTTGATGCTTTCTGAGTCATTCAATATCTTGCCCATAGCATCTTTTAATATAGAAACACGAAGCTTAAATTTGTTTTTCCATTCTTTCAGCTTGAGGAATGCAGAGCGACTTCTTCCCTTTTCCAATACTTTGCTTTGTCCTCCCGAGCTGCCCTTTGAAATCGTCTGTTCAGCTCTTTCACTTCAACATGTTTTCCTTTAGATTTGGCTTCTCGATACTCCAGTGCAATCTTTAGAGTCTCTTTTGACATCCATTTCAATTTTTTCTTTCTCCTGTTTTTGCTTTCTTTATGGATGATATCCTTGGTATCATCCTACAATTAATCTGGTCTTCTATCATTGGTGTTCAATGCCTCAAACCTGTTCTTAAAATGATCATGAGGTTCAGATGGAATTGATTCAAGATTGTATTTTGGTTCCTGTGGACTTATTTTCATTCTCTTTGGCCTCAATTTGAACTTGCATATGAGTAATTGATGATCTGACCCACAGTCTGCCCCTGGCCTACCTTTAATTGCTGATATTGAGCTGATATTATACAAGCAATCAGGAAATAAGGAGATGCATTGCACTGGGAAAATCTGCACTTAGGGACCTTTCCAAATTATTGAGGAGTAGTGATGTCAGTTTAAGGACTAAAGTGCATCTGATTCAGGCCATAATCTTTTCAATTACTGGCTATGCCTCTGAGACCTGGAAAATGAATAAGGATGACAGAAGAAGGGGGGAAAAATTGGCGCCTAAAGCTATGGTGTTGGAGAAGAGCACTGAAGGTATGTCTTGGAGAGGGTTCCGCTGGAGTGCTCTTTGGAGGAAAGAATGATGAGGCTTCAATTCACATACTTTGGATATGTTGCTAAGAGGTCCCTTGGAGAAGAATATGATGTTGGGAAGGGTGGAGGGTCAGCAAAGGAGCAGAAGACCCTCAACCAGGTGGATTGACAGTGACTGCTGCAATGGGCTCTTGTGTGTCAGCAAGTGTGAGGATGGCACAGGACAGGACTGGGTTCAGATCTTTTGTTCATAGGGTTGCTATGAGTTGTACTCAACACGACGGCATCTAACAACAACAATCAAGCAAAAAATAAATCTGTCTTGGAGGAAGTA
>NW_006399775.1:13622147-13623922 GCF_000299155.1 Elephantulus edwardii
ATTCCATTGTGCGAATATACCACAGCTTCTCTAGCCATTCGTTTGTTGATGGGCACTTAGGTTGTTTCCAACTCCTTGCTATTGTGAACAAAGCCGCAATAAACATGGGTGTGCATATATCTGCTTGGATGTCAGCTATGGTCTCTTCAGGGTATATTCCCAGTAGTGTAACTTTTAGAGGCAAAAATGATGAAATTTCATGTCACATACTTTGGGCATGTTGTCAGAAGGGGCCAGTCCTTGGAAAAAGACATGTTGCTAGGAAAGACAGAGCATCAGAGAAAGGGAAGACCTTCAGCAAGATGGACTGACAATGTGACTGTTACAATGGGCATATCAGAGATTATGAGGATGGCACAGATAGGGCAAGGTTTAGATCTGATATTAAGAGGGTAGCTATGAGTTGACTTGAGGATATCTAACAACAATTATTAGCATTTTTGCACTATCTCGGTAATTCCCTTCAGGGATAGAAGGATCAATGCGTTACATCATAGAAGAGGAACTGAGTTTAAGGAACCGACATGTTTATAATTCTGCCCAATAAGCAAGCTTGTCTTTTCAAACAAGGAAACATTGTTTTCCAAGATTGTTTGGTGCACAAACATCCTTGAAAAAATAACCTGGGGCAAAAGACGGCCAAGACTCTGCTATCAGACTTGTACAAATATTAAAGACCCATTAAGAATTTTCTCACATTCTACCAAGACTTCTCTCACCCCACCTCTTTATTTCTCCTCAGTGAATACAGCCTTGAAATTGTTAAGAGAACTCTCAGATAAATCAGCCCTTTGATGATTAAATGTACATAAAACTGCACAAGTTGCCACAAAACACCTATATACTTGGTGACTTTAAACATACCCATTTGCTTAAAATTTTGCAGTTCATAAGACGGAGTTGACATGGCTGAATCTCAGGATCTCCAAAGGCTGGCATCAAGGTATAAACCAGACTGCTTTACTTACTGGAACTCGGGGACTTCTTCCAATCTTGTTGACAGAATTCAATTCCTCACTATTAGTTTATTGGCCATTGGTTATGAGCCACTCTTAGAATCTACCCTCAGTTTCTTGCAATGTGCCCACAATTCAGCAGTTTACTTCTTCATTTCCAGGGAGCTATGGTAGCTCCGTGGCAAGAAGCTGCACTGCAGTTCCAAAGGTACGTGTTTCGAGGCCACCAGCTTCTCTGTGGGAGAAGGAGGGGTAATCTCCTCCTGTAGTATTAACTGCCTCTGAAAATCTGCCAAAGTATTTTAGTAGGAGAGGTTATTCTTTGTAGAATACTTGGAAACGTAGAGGGATAGAAAGGCGGAAGGACAGAGAAGGAGAGGAAGACCTTCAAGAGATTGGGTTGACACAATGACTGCCGAAATGGGCTCAAGTGTATCAGAGAGTGAGGATGGCACAGGACAGGACAAGGTTCAGATCTGTTGTTGATAGGGTCACTGTTGAGTCAAACTCCACTCAAGGGCACCTAACAACTGTCTCTTTGTAAGAGAGATTTGGTTGATTAGATAAGATTCCATGAATACAGTTTCAATTTTGATAAGCTGACAGTCAACAGATATAGGACTTCCATTACATCTATAAAATCCTTTGGATTTAATAATTAAGGCATCCATCATATTCTCAGTCTTTCCAACAATCAAGGGCTTTAGACAGGGCTCACGTTGTTGTTGTTGTTGTTGCTATGTGCTGTCGAGTCGCTTGCGACTCATAGCGACCCTATGCTCAAAAGCCCTAAACACCGCTCTGTCCTGTGCCAATCTC
>NW_006399775.1:13624836-13626620 GCF_000299155.1 Elephantulus edwardii
TATGATCTACACAGTCAAATGCCTTTGCATAGTCAATGAAACACAGATAGACATTCCTCTGGTATTCCCTGCTTTCAGCCAAGATCCATCTAACAGACAGGGCTTATATTCTTCCCAAATATTCAAATTCCTTGCTTTTGAGTCAGAACTGACTCATAGCTTTCCCTCTAATTACATTTTCAGAGGTGGTAAATTGCATAGAAGATTGCCCAGTTTTCTTCAATAGAGCTACTAGGGTATTTGAACCATCAGAGAGGTGTTACCATTGAGTTAGCAGCATGACTCCCTATCAACTAAATCACCAGAGTTTGGGGATTATATCCTAGGGAGCTGGAGAGGCCTAGTGGTAAGAAGCTGTGCTGCCATCCCAAAGGCATGCAGTCAAAATACACCAGTTCAAAAAACAAATTTGCAGGAGGAAGAATTGGCATCTTTATCCTATGCAATTATTTACTGCCTCTGGAAAGGCACTGGAATGTCAGCTATAGATCAGTTCCAACTGGATAGTGGTTGTGCTTGTTGTTATGTGCTATCAACTCGTAGTGATTCTATGTATAATAGCTCTGAACCCCGCCCTATTCTGAGTCAGTCTCACTTTCTGACACATGTACCTCCATTATCCCACTTATTGTGTCAATCTATCTATTTCGGGGTCTTCCTTTCCTGTGCTGTCCCTCCACACTTCCAAGTATGATGTCCTTCTCTAAGGACAAGTCCCTCCTGACCACATGGTCAAAGTATGTGAGATGGAGCTTCAAAATCCTTGCCTCCAAGGAGCAGCTTGATTTCACATTCTCCAGGATAGGCCTGCATGTTCTCTTGGTGGTCAACGGTATGTTCAAGACTCTTCTCCATGCATAGCAAGTAATTGTGAAGACCATGGCCTGGGATCAGGTGCACCTTAGTCTCCAGACTGACACTGTTGCTCTTTTAACATTCTAGAGAGGTCCCAGACAGCAGATTTCCCTAATGCAATCTGTCTTTTTGATTTCCTGACTGCTGCTGCCAAGAGTGTTGATTGTGGAACTGAGAAAGTTGAAATTGTTAACAACCTTAATCTCTTCCCATCCATCATGATGTTGCTAATTGATTCAGTGGTGAGAATCTTTGTCTTTTTAATGTTGAACTTCAACTCATATTGAAGACTACAGTTCTTAACCTTCTACAGCAAATACTTTAGATCTTCCTCAGTTTCAGAAAGCAAGATTGTTATCTGCATAACTTGAGTTGTTGATGAGTTTTCCATGAATCCTGATGCCACATTCCTCCTCATACAGTCCAGCCTCCCAAATGATCTGTTCTGCATACAAATTGAGACGTTATGAAGACAGGATGCATCCCTGACGCATTTCTTTCCTGATTTTGGAACATGCAGTGTTAATTTGCTCTGTTCTGAGGACTGCTTCTTGGACTGGATAGTTGCTGTTTTTGCTCTGGTTATTTATGTGCCAACGAGTCGCTTGCAACTTATAGTGCCCCCTATGTACAACAGCCCTAAATGCAGCTCTGTCCTGTGCCAACTTTACTGTCTCTGACAGGAGTGGCAACCACTTTCTAAACAACATTCTTCTGGAAACTCTGAACTTCGATAAACGTCGACAGTTGTAGAGGGGCTTCAGGCCTTTTTTTCACAGGGTTGCTAAGAGTCATGCTCGACTTGAAAGCAATCAACAACAAGGGGCTGTGATACTAGGGATATTGTAGCTGATGTTAGATGGATCTTAGCTGAAAGCAGAGAATACCAGAAGAATGTCTATCAGTGTTTCATTGATTATGCAAAGGCA
>NW_006399775.1:13627465-13646578 GCF_000299155.1 Elephantulus edwardii
CTTGGAGGCAAGGATTCTGGGGCTTCGTCTGACATACTCTGGACATGTTTTAAGGAGAGACAGGTCTTTAGAGAGGGACATCATGCTGGGTAAAGTAGAGGGACAGTGCAGGAGGGGAAGACCCTCTATGACGTGGATTGATTCAGTGACTGGGGTAATCGGGATGGGTGTGTCAGAGGCAATGAGATTGGCACGGGATAGAGCAAGGTTTAGGGCTATTGTACATAGGGTCGCTATGAGTCGCAAATGACTCGACCACACATAACAACAACAACAACCCTAATTACCCGAGTCACTGAATCAATCTATCTCATTGAGAGTCTTCCTCTCTTTCTCTATCCCTCCACCCTTCCAAGCATGATGTCCCTCTCCAAGGACTCCTTGCAATATGCCAAACATATGTCAGACAAAGGCTCAGAATCCTTGCCTCCAAGAAGCAGCCTGGTTTCACCCTCTCCAGGACAAACCTGTTTTTTTCTCCTGGCAGTCCATGGTATACTCAATCCTCTTCTCTAGCACCACAGCTCAAAGTTATCAATTCTCTTTCTATCGTTCATAGTTATTGTCCAGCTCTCTGACATATAGCAAGCATTTGTGAAGACTATGGCCTGGGTCAGGCACACTTTAGTTCCAGACCGATGTCGTTGCTCTTCAGTACTCTGGAGAGGTCCCTGACAGCTGACTTTCCCAATGCAATTCATCTTTTGATTTCCTGGCTGTTGGTACAAAGAATGTTGATTGTGGAACCAAACAAACTAAAGCTGTTAACAATCTCAATTCCATTTATCATGATGCTGCCAATCGACCCAGTGGTGAGAATCTTTGTTTTCTTGACATTGAGCTTCAATCCATATTGAAGGCTACAGTCCTTGACCCTCGGCAACAAGCATTTCAGGTCCTCCTCAGTTTCAGCAACAGGGTTGTATCATCTGCATCAAGCAGATTGTTGATAGATTTTCCACCAATCCTGATGCCGCATTTCTCCTCAGAGCCCAGCCACCCAGATGATCTGTTCGGCATATAGTTGAAAAGATATGGAGACAGGATACAGCCCTGTTGTACATCCTTCCTGATTTTTATCAGGCATGTCTTTTTAACCATGTCTCCTTGCTCTATTCTGATCATTGCCCCCTGTCCAAGTACAGGTTTCACATAAGCACAATCAAGTGTTCTGGGATTCCCATTCTTCTCGGAGTCAACCACACAGTTTGTTGTGATCCACACAGTCAAATACAATAGACATTCCTCTGGTACTCTGTTTTTGGCCAAGATCCATCTAACATTAGCTATAATATCCCTAGTACCATGACCCCTTCTCAACCCAGTCTGAACATCTTGCAGTTCTGTGTTGACATGTTGCTCCAGTCATTTTTGGATAGTTTTCAGCAGAATCTTGCTTGCATGTGATATTAATGATGGTGTTCAATAATTTCTGCACTCAGTCGGGTCACTGATGGAACAAATATAGATCTTGTCCAGTGAGTTGGCCAGGTGGTTGTCCTCCGGATTTCTTGGCACAACTTGATGAGCACATCCAAGGCAGTGTCTGCTTGTCAATTCTCCTAGAGCTTTGTTTTTCACCAATTTTTTCAGGGTAGCTTGAACTGTGCTTTCTTCATCACCACAGGCTCTTGCTCTTACATTGTTTCATGAAATTCTTCTGTTTCAGCCAATTCTTTTTGGTACAGTAACTCTGCATACTTCTTCCATATTATTTTAGTGCTTCTTGGATCATTTAATATTCTGCCCAAAGCATCCTTAAGTATTCCAACTCAAGGCTTGAAATTTGTTCAATTCCTTCAGTTTAAGAAATGCTGAGTGTGTCCAGCCCTTATGATTTTCTGACTCCTGCTCTTTGCACATTTCATAATACTTTGCTTTGTCTTCCCAAGCTGCCTAACAAAAGCATATTAGGAGATGGAAATCTCGAGAGTACTCTTAAATTTTGTTTGTGACATTAAAAAATTTATGTCTTTTTCATAATTCACTATTGAAATTTCTGGTGACAGACTGGAAATAATTTAAAAGAACTAATATACCTGTATTTTAATTTCTTTATCCCACTTATATTTTAAGTATAAGCACAAAGAATGCATTCAAATGCTCTGTTGAAGTTGAAATAATGAAATCTCATGATTAATGAAGGTAACATCTTAAAGAGTAAAATAAACGCTACAGAGGCAAGGCAGAACAACCCAATTTTTTATTAAAACATAAGATTTATGTATATTTGTAAGCAAGCTATATTTTTTTTTTCTTGAAGGGAGGATTCTACACACTTAATACAAAGGTAACAGTGTCATTAGTAAGGGTTGTTTGTTTAATGTTCCTATTTATGTTTAAACAGTCCTGCATACCTAGTTACAGCTACAACCTTATTAGATTTTGCTTGAGAGAACATTCATCCAGAAGTTGCCTCATTGCCTGAAACATCTGGATAAAGTACCCTTTGTAAAAGTTGTTTTCTTGATCACTAAGAGAGGGGTGAGTAAAGGCCCTTTATAAGATGGAAATAGGTTAAATGAAAAGCAGCTAGTTTAGCTGGGGGTGGAGGGAAATAACTGAAGACAAAAATACAAGTTTGAAAAAAAAAAAATACAAGTTTGAAAAAAGGAAATTTTTCAGTAAGCTGGAAAGTGATCAACATTTGGAGTTAAAAGTTAACAGCATCAAAGTTTAACAGCACATCAAACAATAAATTTGGAGAGGATGTGGAGAGATGGGAACTTTCATACACTGTTGGTGAAACTGTAAAATGAGATAACCATTCAGGAAGGCAGTTTGGTGTTTCCTCAAAAAACATAAAAACTTCATATCATCCACCCATTCTATTACTAGGAATACACTCCCCCAAAATTAGAACTGAGACACAAACAGATTTGTACACCAATGTTCATAGCAGTGTTTTTCACCATAACAAGAACATGGAAACAGCCCAAATGTCCAGCCACAATCGAATGGATTGAGAAATTGTGGTACATTCATACAATGGAATACTATACAGTCCTCAGGAGCAATGCTTTTTTAAAATACTGCGTAACTTGGAAAAGACTGGAGAACATTATGTTGAGTGAACTCGGTCTCATAATGACAAATACCGCATAAGACCTTTTTTGTAAAACTAGAAGGATAACTAGTAAAATGTGTATGGAGATCTAAGGGGGAAAGGAGTAGTGGCAGAGGGGAGAGGATAGGTAGCAGGAAAATGACAGGGTTGCACAGTTTGATGGGTGGAGGGAGGGGGTAAAGGAAGTGGGAAAGATTCAGTGGGGACCTGAAAAGATGGGGTAATGGTGGGCTTAGTCAAATAAATGGTCATTAATTTTATAAAACTTAGTGTATGGGAATGAGTGTATGAAACATAATGTCAATGAAGAAAGTGTGAAACACACACAGGAAAACAATATACATGAATGAAACACAATATATATTAATAAGTATATGCGTACCAATAAACATTTTTTTAATAATTATCAGCATCACACAGAGACTAAAGAACAATACATTTCTAGGTTGGTAGGGAAAGTATCATACATATGGGCAGGAAAAAAATGGGAATATCCTCATTTCTGGTCCTTTTTGAAAGGCATAACAAACATATCTGAGGGAAGTCTGAGGAGATCTAATGATAGAAACAAACTAAATCCAGTGGTAAAGCTTACCAGAAACCCCACATTGACTCGACCCTGCTCTTTCCTGTGGTGACAGTGTCATGAAAGGCACAGCCCCATTTGGATTTTTGTATACCGTGTAGTAACAAGAGCTATTTGGTTTCCTCATACAGTTGTCCATTTTGGAAAGATCCGCTCCTTTGAAGTTTGATTCTTTATAAGAAAAGAAAGGACTAAAGACACATACGTGTACAATTCTTAAGTACTAAGGAATTGTGCTGCTAACCCAAAGCAGGGACCGCTCTGGAAGTTCAAATCCCCCCAGCAGCTCAGTAGGAGAACATGGGCAGTCGCCTCTTGTGTGATTTACAGACATGGAAAATCCACTGGAGGGTCAGCTATGAGCCAAATATGAGTCAATGGCAGTCAATGTTTTAGGACATTACCAATAATAATAGAAGTTACTGTGTATTAAGCTCTTTCATTCATGCCTTATTTAGTAGGATAAAAAAATAATCCCATCTGGATTGTCTGGAGATATTTTCTAGACTCTAGGGGTGGGAGAGGCTGGAAGCACAGGGATGTGGATGTGTAGGGGGAAGGGGTGAATAATCATTGGGTTGTACAATTTGATGGGTGGGGGAGTGAGGGAAATGGAAAGAGTTGGTTCAAATTTGTATTCGAATTTTGTAAATAAACTAGTAGGAAAAAACCAACAAAAAAATCTGTTGTGAAAAACAATGTATGTGAATTTTGTGAACTTTATAAATAAAGCAGTATAAAATTTTAAAAAAACCTTTTAAAAAAACCCAAAAAAACAATATTATAGGAACGACTGCATTTTAAAGCAATATGATTTGTTACTTTTTATTAAAATAAAAAGGAAAACTTAAAAGAAATAAAATTGTAATGTGAAAAATATAAATAAAATGAAGTAATTAGTTCTAAAAATCATTACTTAGGCCTTAAAAAAAAAAAGCTGAACCTCACTACTGAGGTAGGGATTTGCCAATCTAGTAATCTCTCCAGTGCTGATGAGATGAGGTGAGCAGTGATTTGTATGTTAAATACTTTTAAGTCCAAATGTCAAAAACCTGCCTTATTCATGAACATCCTCTCACTGGAGAATTCTCTAGAACTTCCTAAGCATTTTGGTCTCAGGATCAAAAACACAACAGGAAAAGAAACACAACACCACCTTGAAGTTGAAACAGCAATAAGTCAACCTGCTGCTGGAGTTCATGGATGATCACGGGTATATTCTCCCTATTGTGAGTAGAACCTAGGGGCAGAATTGTGCACTTAGGTAAATACGTGACCAAGAATTATCAGAGTAATGTTGATCACTGAAGAACAGAAAACATTGAGTTTTTCATCAGGCAATTCCAAAGCACTCTGCTCTTTTTTCTCTGTATTTTCTGTGGTTCCAGTTACAGCAGAACTTGTGACAATTCTAAAACGCTCCTTTCTCTTTTTCAGCTTCTTATCCTCTTCAGACTTTCTGGAGATTGAAGAGACATTCAAACTAAATGTTTGGGCTCTTTCCTTCAGCTTAACCAGGTTTTAACTACAACCTTGGTGTCAGGTGACAAATGTTTTGTTGACTGGAGAAATGCCAAACCTAGCTCCCCAGGCAACTTTCTTACTCTCCAGCGTTTAGCCCTCTTATGCATTCTCAGTCTGTGGTAGTTCAGATAGAATTTTTACCACTTTCTTCTCTGCTGCTACATCAACAGTTTTTTTCGGGAGGTTCTTCCTCTTTGACAAGCAGTTCTATGGCTTTCGTTCTTCTTCCTGTTTCATCTCCCAGTATATCTTCATTCACCTCCTCTTCAGCATGCTCTACAAGACATGCCCGGTGCATACTGATGAGATCTTATTTTATTCCCCTGGTCTCCAAACCATGAGCAAGACATTCTTGCTTTAGCTCAGCAAGCTTAACAGCTTCTGAAGCTTGACTCTCTCTGCTGTCATCTTGTTAGGTCCCACCCTCCTCTCACACATAACCTTAAAGGCCCCAGCCAGGGTTACTCTCGAAAATAGTTCCTTCAATTTTTAAAAACAATTATTCTAAGTATAAAATGTGGGACAATGAGATTGCTGATACATGAGAAGTATGTATATTGTTGTAATAGAAATCCTCTAACAAGTTGCTTAAACAACTCAACTAAAAACCAAAATGAAACAAGTAATATTTGGCTCACATAACTGAAAAGGTTCGTGTAGAACTTGTCTCAAGTGTGACTAGATTATTATCAACTCTACTGGCTGTCTTGCCAATCTCTCTGCTTTGACTTAATTGTCTTCTACTCAAATAAGCTATCCGAATTTGTCACCTTCTGAAGTTGTCACCTTCTTTCAGTAATTTTAAAATTGCTTGTAATTCAAGATGAAAGAGCTACCTGTCAAGGTTCTCCTACTTTTCAAAAGTTTCTAAGAATGAAAGCAGAGAAGGAACCAGCAAAAACCACCTACACATTCTTGTTTTTGTCTTCAGGTCTTCTACCCTTTGTGGCTAAAATGAATTGTGTGCAATGCTGCAAAATCAATTCAATGTAGGTGACTGTGTAGAAGTTATATTTTCTATTTAGGTCCAAATTGAGTTAATACCTTCTAAATGGAACAACCGAGAGGATTTTCTTGAAAATACAGGAAAAGTTGAGAGAGAATGAGTATAATAAATAATAGAAGATGTAGCAATAGCTACAAGCTACAAAAAAGCACCTAGATAAAAACTATTGTTTCAAGAGCATTTAAAAAGAAAGAGCTAAAAACAAATGTTTCTTGTGGAAGACAAAGGTCCATCTATAAAGAAAATTAGGGTTAACAGTAAGACCTAGATAATAAAAACCAGTGAAAATTTCCTATATTCTATAAGAAAAAAAAAACAAACAAACCCCTAAAAAACCAAACCTCAGGCATGTTTAAGGAAAGAAGACATAAAGTGATGAGAGACTGATATAATTGTTTCAGAGACATACTTAATACTAAATATGGAAAACCTGACAAGATATTAAAAATTATACTATCAAATTTTAATAGATAATGAAGCAAGGTTGTAGATATATATGGAGGTTCTTTTAAAAAGCATTTTAACATTCCTAACACAATGATTTTTTAAAAATATCATCTATGAATTAAACAAGCCATCTATCTATGTAAACATTATTAATTTTAAAAAGGACTAGAAGTCTGACTTTCTCAGCAAAGAAGCAACATTTAGAAACAGCCACCTGGGGTATACAGTCTGCAAAATTTTGTTCAAACTAACTAGAAGAAAAAACCTCTTCTTGGTCTTAATACATCTTTATAACAATGGTAGAAGACATTATAATTCTGAGCTCTTGGTCCCAGGTTTGGGAAATCAGTTTTATACATTCATTAGTCTAAACCATCATGTTTCGTACATTGGCTGGATTTGAATTGCCAGAGAGGTATAGCTTTGGGTTAGCAGTCAAGTCCCTATGGAATATGCTACCAGAGCTCCCTCAGACTCCTTGCTGTAGCCCTAACCTGCATTTTGAAGATTTTTTGTGATGCTAATTATCTCCTTTCAGTAGCATATAAAAGGGAGCTCTAGAGTCTTAGTAATAAGAAGCTGCACTGCAATCCCAAAGGCAGGTGGTTCAAATCTACCAGGTGCTCCACGGGAGATGGATGGGCAATCTCCTCCCATGTGATCTACTGCCTCCGAAAACCCACTGGAGGGTGAGTTACGAGTCAATTCCGATTCAATGACACACAATAGTGGTATATAAATAGCAGCAAAGTGAATAGACGAATAAAGCACATATTTTGCAACTGGAACCTTCCTAGTGTTTTAAAATTCTTGACATTGGACTGATAGCACAGTAGTAAAATGCTCAGCTGTTCTTATCAGCAGCTCCGGGGAAGAAAGACAGGCAGTCGACCTCTGTAAACATTACACCTCAGGCAGTTCCACAGGACAGTTCTCTACAGGACAGTTTTACTCTAACCAGTAGGGTTACTGTGAGTCAGGATACACTCAGCAGCAGTGGATATGGTTTTTCTGGTTTGACATGTAATATATGAATGGATACAAAATCTAATTTCAACTTTATATTTGTCAACAGAAGGAAAGAAAGTGCTCTCTAAAATTGCTAGCATCTGTTTTTGTGTATAGTTTCTTGTTATTAGTAATAATTAAGAATTTGAAGAAATCATCATTAAAAAGTATAGCCTAAGTATTTAGCATTTTAATCATAACTGTGGTATAAAACACATGCATTGTAAGATTTCCATAAAGTGTTCTGAAGAGTAGTTATTTGCAAATTTTACACAACTATCATATTTCCAAAAGCTTTATATTTTTACTTTTCTGATGTTGTTGTTAGACACTGTCAACTACACTTTTAGTGATTCTATGAACAGATGGGAATCACACTTTATTTATGCCACTTAAATGAAAAAAAATGTAACGACATTTTCTCACCTATAGAAATGCTCCCCAATCTTTTCTGAGTTTGTTCCAGTGTGCTGTACAAATATAATATTTAATGCATGCTGACACTGTAAAGGTCTGGACACATTATACACCAAGAGATGAGGAGCCATCCTTTCCTTGCAAAAAGGAGAGAGACCTCTCACTTTTTCCTACAGCATAGCTATGCTCTCACTTTTCCATCTTAAGTTGCTTCCCCAAGGGAAGGATGATCCATTAAATATTGTACAACTTTTTTTACACTTGATCTTAGCCAAAAGGCCGAGAAGCAATCAACTTTTTCTTTATCTGAAAAAATTAGTGCTTAACTTGCTCTTTCAAAATGCTTCTATTTTAGGGACCAAAAATATATTAGCTTCCCATGTTGAAATCTGGGTGCCTTCTATGTGGTGGGCACTGTTACAGAGCAGGAAATGAAGGCATGAACAGAGACAAAATATGTCCATTGATATTCTGGTAAATGTTTTGCAATGGCTACGGGGGCGAGGGAGCCCTGATTTGTAGAGCTGTTATCTGTGAATGCTGCCACGACATGACCAACTGCCTCTAGCATACTACAGAATGTTTCATGCTGACAAATATCATGTAGGAAAAGCCAGCCAGAGGCACAAAGAAAGTGAGAAGCAGATGAATATTATTAAAGAGTCAGAGAAGGTGTCATTAAAAAAAATATTTAAAACAACAATGAGATATCATCTCACCCCAGTAAGAATAGCAAAATTTAACAGAAGAGCAAGCAACAAATACTGGCGAGGTTGTGGAGAAACTGGAACCCTTATTCACTGTTGGTGGGAGTGTAAGATGGTGCAACCACTATGGAAGGCAGTATGGCCCTTTCTCAAAAAGTTGGAAATAGAAATACCATTTGACCCAGCAATTCCACTACTGGGAATAATATCCTGAAGAGACCATAGCTGACATCCAAGCAGATATATGCACTCCCATGTTTATTGCAGCTTTGTTCACAATAGCAAGGAGTTGGAAACAACCTAAGTGCCCATCAACAAACGAATGGCTAGAGAAGCTGTGGTATATTCGCACAATGGAATACTATGCTGCATTAAAAAACAAGGAACTCATGCAATATTATTCAAAATGGTTGACTCTGGAGAACATTATGCTGAGTGAAATATCCCAGTCACAAAGGGACAAATATTACATGATGCCACTGTTGTAGAATGGGACTAACCTCAGGGTTGGGGAGAGATTGAATAAGATGTGTTCAATAATGTATACTGCACTGAAACAGAGGAGGGAGAAAACTATGTAAAAGAGATATGTGACTAGGTATTTCTGTCATCACAGGAGTCTAGAGCAAGGGCTACACGGTGGAGGGGACCTGGGTGAGGGTTTGTAAAACAATGAAAGAATCTTTTCCTTTACTTTTCCATAATTTTTGACTCATGTACTTATAACTTGTTAGTTAAATTTGTGTCTTCTAGGTTGCAAACCCCCCCCCCCCATGATACATCTTCAGGGATATGAACATGTATGGCTAAGCACAATTAATAACAGTGCATCTAAATTCCAAAATCAATCTCCATAATAGTCTATGTGTTTCCTACTGCCAAAGGGGCCCTTTAGAGTAGTGAGAGAAGATCTTCACCCTGAAACCCACAGCGTCCCTTTTCAGCAGGAAGTAGCTAAGAGAATACGCCATCCCCTTTTCCTTATGAATCAGGGTGAAGTCTCTCTCAGGGAGGAGTGATAGGGAATGGCAAAGGACACACCGACAAAGGAGATTAATCAGAACTGACTTTGACAAGCACTGTGGCAATTGGACAATTAAAACAGACATTTGGATGGCGGGGAAGAAGAACAAACTGGGGAGGAGGGTAGAGAGAATGGTGCAGCAATGAAGGAATGAAAACCCAAAATCCCTGTAAATGTTCATTAAAAATAATAAAATTTAATAAAATTTAAAAAAAAATAAAACTAAAACAAACAAACAAACAAACAAAAGAAATACCATTTGACCCAGCAACCCTACTACTGAGAATAGACCCTAAAACACCCGTAACTGCCAGCAAGCAGATATATGCAGACCCATATTTACTGCTGCTTTGTTCACAATAGCAAAGACTTGGAAACAACCTAAGTGTCCATCAACAAATGAACAGATAGAGAAGCTATGGTATATTCACACAATGGAATACTATGCTGCATTGAAAAACAAAGAACTCCTGAAATATTATGCAAAATGGGTGACCCTGAAGGACATTATGCTGAGTGAAATATCTAGGTCACAAAAGGACACATACTAGGGGAGCTCTGGTGGCCTAGTGGCAAGAAGCTGCAACTACAATCCCAGAGGTTCACGGTTCGAATCCACCAGATGCTCTGCCGGGGAAGGAGGGGCAATCTCCTCCTGTACCAGTCAGATCTGATTTGACGGTACACGCACACAAAAATAATAAAACAAAAAAAAAACAAACAAAAGGACATATACTGCATAGTGCCATTGTTGTAAAGTGGGTCTGACATTGGAGTTGGGGGGGAAACTAAGAGGGGATAAATAATGAATACTATATTGAAACAGATGAGAGAACTGTTTAGGAGAAATATATGATCAGGTATTATTGTCATGACAAGAGGCCAGAATGAAAGTTGCACAGTACAGTGGACTGGGTGGGGTGGGGGAGATTGTATAACAATGAAAGAGTTTGTTTTTTTTTTTCTCTTTTCAAAGAGAAAAGTGAACTGGGCGGAGGGGTGGGCGGGAAAGATAGTGTGCGAGAATGAATGAATGAATGGAAGTCCAAAGTCTCTGTAAACTTTCATTAAAATAAAAAATAGGGGAAAAAAAGCACCCCAAAACATCAAAGTGATGATGGGGGCTTTGGTGGCCCAGTCTGTACGGAATTGCTCTGCTAACCCGAAGGTGGCACTTCTCTGGTGGTTTAAATCTACCAGTAGCTCCAGAGGAAAAAGATGACAAATCTTCTCCCATGTGATTTACAGCCTCTTGAAAAATTGCTGGAGGGTCTGAGGTCTGTTCCAACTTGATGGAAATGAGAGATAAGACTGATCAAGGTGATGAGGGAGCCTTAGTGAGGGAGTGGGAAAAGTGTTCTGTTGCTAAGCAAAAAATGTGACAGTCTAAATCTACCATCACTGCAGGAGAAAGACATAGCTTTCTTCTTCCATAAACATTTATTTCCTTTGAAGCCTTATGATGAAGTTCTACACTGTCTCAGGCTGGGCTCTTGAGAGAAACAAAATGAGTGAAGCTAATGTTTTATCTCACAGAAATGATTCATTCACTTGCAGGAGCTGAAAAGTCCAAGGCCTGTGGGTCAAACCTCAGAAAAAAGACTTCATCTAACTTGGATCTGTCAGCACAGGCTGACCAATCCAAGGCTGACAGCTAAGGCAGGCCTCTGACTGAAGTACAAAGAACCAGAAGTGAGGATCCACATGCAGAATCCAGTGCAAGCAAAAGCAAGCAAACTCCAACAGACATCCATATACGTTCCATGCAAGTGACATTCCCAAGGAAACTCCCTTTTCAAATGACTGGCTGCTCATAGCAGACCTCACCATGAGGGATTACACATTATATAAGGCCTCATCAAGGATTCAGGCCATAGTCTTTTGCATTTGCTATGCATCTGAAAGCTGGACAATGAGCATAGATGACAAAAGAAGAACTGATACCTTTGAGCTGTGGTATTGGAGAAGAGCACTGAACATTCATCCCATGATGGCCAAAAGAACAGATATGTTTGGAGACGGTGCAGCTGTAGTGATCTTTGGAGGCAAGAATGATGAGGCTTTGCCTCATGTACCTTGGGCATGTTGCTGGGAGGGACATGATGCTTTTTCCTTGGAGAGGGACATGATGCTTGGAAGCGTGGAGGGTTGGCAAAGGAGAGGAAGACTCTCAATCAGATGGACTGACATGGTGACTGCCGCAATGGGCTCTTGTGTGTCAGAAACTGTGAGGATGGCACAGGATAGATAGAATAGGGTTCAGATCTTTTGTTCATAGGGTCACTATGAATCATACTGGACTTGATGGCACCTAACGACAACAATATCATCAAGGAAATAATTCATTCTATAAAACTCATCAAGAGAACAGCTACATCATAACTGGTAATTCGAAGTCACCAAATTGACAACCTTAACCACCAGTGTCTGAGCTGCAACTGACTCAAAGGCAGTAGATTAGGTTTTGGTTTCGTCAATGTAACTAGACTGACAGTTTCAAGGGCATTAATTTTTTAATAATGATAATAATTAGTAACTCAACAATTTACACATTTTTGTGCTGTTTTCTCTATGATTTTATTTTCCAATAAATAGTTTTAAAAATAAATGATAAACTTTTTTTTTTTTTACTTACAGAGTGTGTATAACAAAAACATCCAAAGAAAGCTGTAGGAGATTGTAATATTATGGTCTTTAAAAATTTTTATGAGCGCTTCAAATGCTTTGCATAGCAACCAAATCTCTTGACCGCACTAAGAAACAGGCAACAGCACCCTGCTCAAAGACAGCAACCAACATTCAAAGTAGTGCATTTGTCTGCCATCTTTGAGCTGAATAGCACTGCCTGCATCCTTCTTGGGCCAAAACACCACATGTAAGATTTGGTTGTTATGCAACACTGAATCAGGGTCCAAAGACAGGTTGTGTAACATTTCTTTATAATGGTCTGATAGCCAGGTCTACTTACATGCAAGGTACGCTCTTACTACCAAAGTGTCAGCCAATAGTGTCAAAGAGACTGAGACGCAGATCATCACATTCTGCCTGTTAAGCTTTGTGTCCCAGTATGGGCCTGTATTTGCCCCAAGGAAAGAGTATCTTTACCTAATCTGCACAAAGGCATAAATCAATCTTAAAACCATAGGACTCAATATCTCTACTTCTTTTATTTTTGCATTTTTAAAGCAAGCTTTATTTGCTCTTGAATACAAATGAGAGCAGTTATCAACCTAATAAGCAAAATTCTGAAATTTTAAAGGACAACCAATATATTACACACTTGAAGTAGTTAAAAAATTTTACCTGTCTCATATATTTCAACAGTCCCTTCTATAGGATTTTATTTTCCATACGAAAAAGGAAATGTAACAAATCAGCCACTGATTCATGTTTCCAAATTAAAAAATAACTTCCCTCAGTCTGCAGATTGTTTAGCTCCTTCTCTTGCTAATCTATCAGCTTCTTCATTGCCTCTAAATCCCGAATGACCAGGAATGTGCATCTGTTAAAATAAAAATTTTCCTACTATTAATTTTTATACAAGTAGCATTTTTTGTTGTAAAATTTTCAATTCTACAGAGTATGCCAAGTTAAAGAAAGCTCACCCTCATAGCCTTTCTTTAACATAATTCTAAACAGCCCAAGGATTCTTACAGACCTTTTAAAATGCACTCAGGCAATGTAACCATTTATAAAAACTTAAGTTTTTTACAAAATTCACAAATTGGATCTTACTAATATTGTTTTTAAAAATTCTTTTTCAAATTTTTAACTCATTTAAAATGAGAACTTTCAAGCTTGTCATGGAAAATGCATATATGACAGTATATAATTCGCACTATTCTTTTTAGCAATTAAGAAAATGTAGGTGTATTTATTTGATTTAATCACTGTTTACATTTAGGCTGCTAAAAGACATATTTAAATGTCAGGTCACCAAACTATTATAAGTGGTTCTGAAGAAGTGGAGGAAGGTAGGGTAAAGACAATGTTTGCCATTTAACTTGCTTTGTACTGCCTGGAGAACAAAATTGAACATCCCCTAGTTTTAACAAAAACTACCTCCAAACTCCAAACTTCCTCTCCTGGTCTCCAGTTTGGAGCAGCTGGAGTGCTCTTTGGAGGTAAGAATGATGAGAGTATGCCTCACATCCTTTGCGCATGTTACTAGGAGGGGCTATTCCTTGGAGAGGGACATGATGCTAGAAAGGGTGGAGGGTCAGTGGAGGAGAGGAAGATCCATAACCTTGACCAGGTGGACTGCCACAATGACTGCCACAAATGGGCTCTTGTGTGTAAGTGGGAAGATGGTATAGGACAGATTAGGGTTCAGATCTTTTGTTCACAGTGTTGCTATGATTTGTTCTCCACTTGATGGCATCTAACAACAAAGAGAATGATGGCAGCATCCTCTCCTGTGCTGTCCCTCTACCCTTCCTAATTATATACTTTCTATAAACCTTTCTAAATTACTATAGTAAATGTATTATATATATAAAAATACTTACCCATCGAATATCCATGCCCTGGGTAAGTCTATCAAGCTCAACAAAGTCCTCCTTGTTGATTACCTCTTTCCCTGTGCTTGTTTTCCATCCATTTTTCTTCCAACCTTTAACCCAATTAGTTATACCTAAAAGCAAAGCATATTTGAAAATGTCATCATTCCTTAGTTTTACAAAAATGCCTCCACTCTAATTTTCATTAACTAGTCATAAATTCTTCCTCCAAATATATTTTCTAAAAGTTATGCTGTTATTCCAAAGAGGCATTGGTACTTTGGTGGCAGAATTCTCCCCTCTTAGAGGTTGATCCATGGTCAATTTCCCTCGAATAATTTCATTTGCAGTCAACACATGACTCACCTTCCAGCAGGTTTTCAGAGGCAGTAAATCAAACAGGAAGAGACTGCCTATGTTTCTCACACAGAGCAACTGGTGGATTTGAACTGCAAGCCTTTGGCATTACATCACAGATTCTTACCACCAAGCCATTAGAGTGTGCTAGTGCTGGGTAGGTCTAATTCTCCTGTTGCTGGATTGCTCAATTTATTATTGAACCTAGCTAATTCCTTTGTGGTTTGGTAGGTAGCCAATCCCCCTGTGGATGGTGGTTTGGGGATCAGGAAGTTGGAGCCTGGCCAACTCTGCTCAGAGTGCCTACTAGCCCTGTACCTTGACTGAGCAGAGACGGGCAGCCAGGTGCCAACCTTGCTTCCTTGACTGATGGCCCAGAAGTGACCAAACATAAACGTAAGGGACCCAGGGTTCTTTATGTACCCCAGAAGCTTTGCACAGGAAAATGATAAACTATCAAAGGGCACTGCTAGTGCAGCTACTATGAATCTGCTAAACTGTGAAAATAGCTGTGGCTCCAGCCAGCCTGACACTGACTGCCATATATATAGCCATCGCCAGCTACTATAGCACTGCAGTCAAAGATGACAGTGTGAGAACCGTCAGCACAGGGAACCTGTCCAGTTTGGCCCAGCCCTGGAAAGCAAAGTAAGTACGAATGCCCCATATACTTGATGGCATTGTGGGAAGCAGTGCAAACACCATGTGGCCATAGGCTCTGCAAAGCCTGTATCATCAAATCGATGAGGTACATGAGCCTGAGGGGAAAAAAAAATAGCACTTTCTATCTAAAATTAATACAGAGAACACTGATCAGAAAAGAAATGTTCTACTTAAAGAGTTGTTTGGTTTTTTTTCTTTTTTTTTTTTTTTTAATTATTTATGTGTACCATCAAATCAGATCTGACTGGTACAGGAGGGGATTGTCCCTCCTTTCCTGGCAAAGCATCTGGTGGATTTGAACCGTGCGCCTCTGGGATTGCAGTGCAGCTTCTTGCCACTAGGCCACCAGAGCTCCCCTTAAAGAGTTTTTTTAAAAAAGGAAAGCTGATGAGTGGCTATTTAAGGTAAAACTATTGGTCTCTTCCTGTTAGAAGCAAAGAGTGAATAAAATGAAAGACTCAAGGAAATAATCTAATGGATCACAAGAGCCATCCATACTAGCCCAAGACAAGAACTAAATGGTACCTGGCTATCACTACTGGCCACTTGGATTAGAATCACAACAGAGTGGGCAGGAAATGTAGCACTGTATAAAGATTAAGAGCCATGTGGGGATGGCCATGTTCGACCTTTATCAACTTCACAAGGCAGAACTGGCCCAGGCAATAGCATCAATAACACAAAACCAATTCCCATGAGGTCACGTCTCCTATGCTCCCATACCTCTTTCTACGCAACTCAACACCAATTGTACTAATCTGTTCAGCCCAAAATCCAATGTGATAGCTCACGGACCAACAAGGAACCATATTGAGGAAGTCAAAAGGTTATAATCCAGATTAATAACAGAATACAAGCAAAATAACTCCCTAAATCTGCACACAGAAACCTCAGCCTCAAGCCTCATGGCTTCAGGCCAGTGTTACTGTCAAGTTCTTAGTCCTGCCAATATTGGCTTCCCACACTCCAGGTGTCCAACAAAGTTCTTAGTCCTGGAAGTCCTGGATGTCCCCACATCAAGGTCTCACATAAGGTCTTCAGTTCAGCCATAAGTGCTGCTGACGTACGTGTGCTGCCTTAGGTGTAACTAGAACAAAGAGTGTCTTATATTTTCTTTTTTTTTCAACAACGCCAGAAGGTCTGTCTGCCTCTCACTGTTGACTTGTTCAATTCAAAGGCAAGGCTAGCCAATCCCCTTGCATATCGTTGAAACTGGCCAATTCCTTTGTGGAATGGTAGATAGCGAATTCCATGTGGATAGGCTAATGTGCTCATCCACATATTTCCACTCTCTACATAGCACAGTCAAATTATGGCTAGGAAAAGTCATATTGAAAGATAAACTCCACAACACAAAATCCAAAATCATAAAAACATTCAGGCTTAACAGGTTTTATAAAGACTGGTGGAACCCTGGAGAGTATGGTCTGTAGACTCCTTCAAATTGGAACTGAACCCTTTTCCAGAGATCCATTAGCCAAACCAGACAGGGCTATAATGGGAACAGTAACACCCTTTAGCAACATGTTCCTCAGAGTAGCATTTACTCAAAGACAAAGTTCAGAAGTAAGTAAAGGGTAGGAAGGATGTGCAAATGGAAAGGGGGAACCTAGGGAGGAAGTGAGAAGGCTATTACAATGTTGTTGTTATGTGTCATGGAGTCACCAGCAACTCATAGCGACCTTATTTACAACAGCTCTAAACCCTGCTCTACAATGTGCCAATCTCACTGTCCCTGACACACCAACCACAATTACTTCAGTCACTGAATCAATCCACCTCATAGAGGGTCTTCTTCTCCCGCACTGTCGCTCCACCCTCAAGCATGATGCCCTTCTCCAAGGTCCCTCCATGCAACATGTACAAAGTATGTCAGATGAAGCTTCAGAATCCTTGCTTCCAAGGAGCAGCCTGGTTTAACCCTCTCCAAGAAGAATCTGTTTGTGTTCTTAGTAGTCCATGGTATATTCAATACTCTTCTCCAACACCACAACTCAACAAGGCATTAATTCTTCTATCCTCCCTAGTCACTGTCCAGCTCTCTGACGCATTGCAAGTGATTGCAAAGACCATGGCCTGTCTCAGGTGCACCTTAGTTTCCAGAGTGACACCACTGTTCCTCAGGACTTTGGAGAGGTCCCTAACAGCAGACTTTCCCATCACAGTATGTCTTTTAAATTCCTGGCTGTTGGTGTAAAGAGTGTTGACTGTGGAGCCAAGTAAACTAAAGCTTTTAACAATCTCAATCTCTTCACCATCCATCTTGATGCTGCCAATTGGCCCAGTTGTGAGAATTTTTATTTTCTTGATACTGAGCCTCAATCCATTTTGAAAGCTGCAGCAAGCACTTCAGGTCCTCCTCAGTTTCAGCAAGAAGAGTTGTGTCATCTGCATAACACAGATTGTTGATGAATCTTCCTCCAATCCTTATGCCACACTTCTCCTCATACAGTCCAGCCTCCCAGATAATCTATTCTGCATAAAGACTGAAAAGGTATGGAGATAGGATACATCCCTGGCATACATCCTTCCCAATTCTGAACCAAGCAGTGTTTCCTTGCTCTGTTGAGAGGATTATATCTAATGTGGATAAATTGTTGAATGGAAAATTAATTTGATCTGCAAACTTACACTCAAGTCACAATAAAATATTCAAAATAGAAACCAATACTTTATATAAAGTTATCAGAACTCCTTGAAAAAGCCAATCTATTCATAGTAATCCTCCCCTCAATATCCTGGAGTGGGAACCAACTCACAGCTGACCCTCCAGGAGGTTTCTAAAATGAAAATCACAGGAGATGAGATTCCCTGCCCACCCTTCACCTGATGAAGCAAACTAGTTGATCTGAAATGCCAGAGGGTCACAGTCTTTGAGTAAATAGTGAAACTTCCTATGGATTCCAGCACCAGAGCTCCCCTAGTTGAAGGCAGTGTTGCTTTTGTTGCTGTTAAGTGCTACTGAGGTGAAACCAACTGACAGCTCACCCTAAAGTGGGTTTTTGGAGGCTGCAAGTCATAAGGGAGGAGTTTGCCCATCATTCTCCCAAGGAGCAGCTAGTGGATTCCAACTGCATGCCTCTTGGTTGGCAGTGAAAATTATTACCCCTAATCACGAGAGTTCCCTATTTCAAGTTATGTTAAATTTTCTTACCTATTACATAATCCTACAAAGATATATTTTACTTCTCCCAATCTAGAGATAACAAAAATGAGGGTACAGGAAATGAAATCATTTTCTTATGATCATAAAAGTGAAGTGATCTGGCTTAAATATTTTCATTCTTTTTTTAACTTCTCTAAGATTATCTCTCCTAATTGTCCCATATGTATCCTATATAGTCATTCTAAATTCTTCACTTCCTTAATTATGCCATGCTTTATTATTTGATTTTTGGTTTGTTTGTTTACAGATGTACAAATAGTCTTCCTCCAATTTGCATTCAATCTTTATTTGTCATCTTAAGCTGTCACTTCATCCAAAAAGCCTTCCCAGATGTCTTCAGCATCCCTTTCTTTGGTTCTATTTGCTGTAGGAATATTCAGAATCCTATCTTAAGTAACTTATTCACATTTAAATTCCAAGTGTCAGAAGAGTAGAAACATATCTGATATCATAGCCTGGCAAAGAATTGTATGAAATAAATACATGGTAAATACTAAAGCAGAATTAAGATTCCAAACTCCTCTTTCTTCCCTGGGTACTTTACCAACCAAATGTTATATCCATTTTAACATTTTATTTTTGCCATGCTGTAATAATACCTCCTAGTAAAAAAAAAAAAAAAACCCCCCCCCCAAAAAAAAA
>NW_006399775.1:13646678-13649806 GCF_000299155.1 Elephantulus edwardii
TTTTCCTTAATATTTACTGGAGGATAACACAAGAAGAAATAAAGGTAAACACTTACCATTTATAGTAAACATACTGTCTGTATATAGAACCAACTTAGTTATGTCTTGAGTTTTTGCTTGTTCAATGGCTTTGCAGGCTGCCTTAAAGGAAAAGAAAAGATGATAATCATTCTGAATTGTTCAGCTTTTAACACAACTTCAAAATGTAATCACTCTTTCTATTCTCTATTAGCTATAATTATTTCTCTATATGAAATGTTAAATATGTAATTTCTCACTTAAATGTAAATTTACAGTAAGTTTTGCAGCTTTTCAGGAAATTTTTAACTTTCAGAGTTGTTAATTACCCCAACTAATGCTTCCTCTGAACTTTGACAATTTCATATACAGAGAGTATAAAAATATTTGGTACCTCACAGTAAATGCTAACAGGTGATTAACTTAAAATTTTTAATAGAAAAATATATCTAACAACTTACATGAATTTCTGCTCTTTGGTTTGTCTGTCGCCCAGAAAGTCTAATGCCTACATTTCTGTCTCAAAGAAATGGAAATAAATAATCAAGCAGTTCACAAGTAATTCCTTATTGTTCTTCACAAGTAATAACTGTATAGTATACATTTACTTGAAATAAATATACTATATAAAAGTACAACCTTAAAAAAAAAATCAACAAAATTAATGAAACTAGTATTTTACGAAAAAGTACCATGGCATAGTATAGTAGAAAGAACACTGGATCAGAAATCAAAAGATCTAGGTTTAAGTCTTAAATCTGAAGTATATCAGCTATGGGGTCTTGGGCAAGTCACTAAAACCCATTGACACTTAGTCAGCTACCTATAAAATAGTGAAAATATGTGCTCACCCATCCTCAGGAAGTGTGAAGTTAAATGAAGATAAAGCTTATCTTCCTAACTATAAAACTGAACCTAAGTGGCTAAAAAGCAAAGATGTGACTTTGATGATTAACATGTGTCTGACCCAAGCCATGGTATTTTCAATTGCCTTAGATGCAAAAGGTGGGCCAAACAGGGAAGAAGAAAGTAAAACTAATTGAATTACAGTATTAGTTAAGAATACTGACTATACTATGGACTGCAGCAGAACTAACAAATTTGTCTTGGAAGAAGGTCAACTAAAATGATCCTCGCAATGAGGCAGTTATGAGGAGAAAGACATCATGCATGGTAGAAAGTCATCAAAAAAGAGGAAGGCCCTCAATGAGATTGACATAATGGTTGCAAAAATGGGCCCAAATATGGCAGTAATTGTGAGGACGGCACCATTTCTTTCTGTTATAAAGAGAGTCAGTAAGAGTGAGAACCAAACAATAACATTACTACTGGATAATAGAAAATATGTCTAGCAATATCATGAGCGTCCATTTATCTTAGAAAACAAAGCTCAGAGCTCAGGATTGGTATAAGACTTTAGAGGAGACAAACCTGTGTTCTACATTTAATCCTAGTGGTCATTTACTAGTCAAGTTCTTTAATATTCAGAGGCTAGATTATTTGAATAATTGATTGCATTTCACATTCCCTTGATTTTATGCCTTTTGAAAAATAAAAGGATTACATCTAAACTCCCATGTTTTTAGAAGAATCATGGCTAAACCCTTATTGATAGAGCAGGTTCCAAGTTCAGTGATCTGCCCTATGGTGTACCACTGCAAAAGAATTTCCCAGTGTGCCCTGTGCTCTTTCAAGGAGGCAGTTACATAATTTTGGTGTAAAATTTTAGCAGTAAGTAAAACTTTGGCAAGTTTTAGAGTAGAAAAACTCTGAAAAACGAACTCATTGCTGTGGAGTCAGAACCAACTTATAGCTCGGCCTCCAGCAGGTTTCTGAGGCTGGCAATGGCACAAGAAGAGATGTTCCATCTTTCTCATGTGGAGCTGCTTGTGGATTTGAAATGTCTTTGGGTTGGCACCTCTGTATGGGCCACCAGAGATCCTAAAGTCACTTAACATTTTGAATAACAAACCTGTTCAGCATCAACACGAATCAAAGCTCAGTTTTTCTGCAACCTTTGCAAATGGTGTTTATCTGGCTAGTCCTTCAAATAACCAAACAATATGCATATCAGGTCTCATCTTCTCACAAGTTTTGAAGTATGATTCAATAAAATATAAAGCTTAAAAAAATTTAACTTTATTGGTTTTACTTACAAAGGATGGTCTGGCCCCCAATAAACACCAATTCCTGCTCGCGCCCTTTTCCGTCCATTGCTAGAGCAGCAGCCATCAGTGTAAACCACCACAAATTCTCCTGGGGAAAAAAAAGTTTGGTAAATGCTGCTGGATCAACACTACTAAAAGCTGTAAATCACCAAAACTTCTTCTAGAATTCTCCCAAGATAAATTAGGTCTAAAGTTTCCCAAATTTGAATCTGTATTTTAAACACATAGAATACTTTATTACTATTACAACTTACTACTAGCTTGGAAAGACTGACGCTCTCTGTTTAAGAAAAAATGCTAATCTCTTAAAATTTCATTTATGCTGTTGTTGAAAAGGACTGACTGGAAGGTATTCTCAGGTCACTGATGACCAGAACACTTCCTGTAAAGTGGTAAAAGTAGAAATCAGATTGCAAAGTGTTAAAAGTATGGATACAGAACCACCTAGGAACAACATGTACATATGGTATTTGCCAACAAAATGGTACACTGAGCATGGTAAATACTGGACAAGGTTCCTTACTTATGCTGGAATTTCAGGCTACCAACATTTGCACACTACTTTCCTACTCCCTCTTATTTCAACTGTGAAAACTTATTACATGCGAAGCACTGTATAAGGTGTCAGGTGTATTAGACCTTAAATAACTGTTAATAATTGAAAATGGTTCATTTCCCATTTATTCCACAATGTCTGTTGTTATTGGTAACTAACTTAATGATGGGCAATTTTCCTCCTGACATAAAACTACAAAATTGATCTACAGAAGAAATTTGATGGAACACTAGTTTCCCTTAAATAATAAAATGGCATCTCTTCTTCTCCTACTAGAACAAGTTTAACAGAGAAAGATTTAAGCAAAACAAGATAAAGATGAAAAAGGCTTGTACAGCCAAGCACAATCAATAAGAGTGCATCTAAATTCCAAAATCAATCTCCAT
>NW_006399775.1:13650120-13656348 GCF_000299155.1 Elephantulus edwardii
AATGTTTATGAAAATTAATAAAATATTATTATAGAAAAAAAAAAGATGAAAAAGGCTACGTTCAGGAGGATGCTCAGCACAGATCCACTTCAGGCCCTTTGCTCAGGGCCTACAATGACTCTGTAGGCTGCTTTAGCCCACTGCCTCTGGGCCACTTGCCACTGAGTGTTACAACTCCTGGATGGGTTTCTTAACACCACATTTGAGCCAGGGGTCCCAGCTGTTGCTTTAAGGCCTCTCGCTATCAAATAGTGTAGTTCAGTCAAGGTTTCTACCTCCAGATATACTTGTAGTTTGTTTAAGGGGTTGTTGGGGTTTTTGTTTTTTTGTGACTAGGAGAACAATTTATTTGACAGTCAACTGGTCTCTGTTTCTATAAATTATTGCTTCAAATTCTTTCCATTGGTAGTAATTACCAATAAAAAATGCAAAAGTTCACTGATTTTAAAACAAGTCCCCACAAATCAAGAGTAAAAAGGTCATAAAAAAGGTAATCTTTTAATTTCCAAATGGAGACTTTCTGGGACTGTATTTCGTCTTCAGGAAGCTACTGGAACAATTCCAAGCTTGTAACACCATTGTTCCTTTGCCAGTTTGTTGTACTGTTGTGACTTGCCATGTTGCAGTGATCCTGAGAGCTATTCCATTGGTATTTAAAATACCAGCAAGATCATCCATGATGGATGATTTTCAGCAGAGGTTTCAGACCAAAAAAGAATGGGAAGAAGGACTTAGCAGTTTACTTTCGAAAAAACTGACCATTAAAACCTTATGGATAGCAGAATAATATTGTCTAATTTAGTTCTGGATACTTGTGGTCCTTATTGCTTCTAGTCCTGTCTTAGCTCTGAGCACACTACAGCTCTTTATCCATGTGTAATTTTTCTTTTTTTTTTATCCATGTGTAATTTAGAAAGTCTCAAAGGATAAGTTCTTCTCCAGGCCTGTGTCATCCAAGAGGTTCCAAAAAGCCTTTGTTTCAGCCTTTTCTAGGCCATTTTTTGTTTATTTAAAAACGGATCTCTCGATCAGATCAGATCTCAACCAAGCTTTAGCTAGGTCTCTGCCAAGTCATAAAATGGCTTTTTATGGTTTCCCATCCAGATATGTAAAAGATAAAGAAGAAATGTATATATTTCAAATATATAAATATAACAACTGACTCTTGGATTTTCAAGGATAGGAAAGCTTACAAATATTTTGCGTCTGAAATAAAAGGTGGGCATTCTTACTATTGTGCAAAGATAAGAATATAAAAACTAAAAATACTGGCATTAATCAATTTTTAAAGCAAATATAAAAGGCTCTGTCCAAGTATTTTTTCATGTGAAGTTAAAGCACTTGGATTCTTCTATCTCGTGACCTTAAGGACTACGTGCATAATGAAGTTTTTTTTAAAAGACTATATTGTTTTCTCATAAAATAGTTTGCTTTAAGACCATACAAAATTTTTACAAAATTCGGTACCACTTGATCAATTATAAAATTGTGACCATAGAAATTTTTTTTTTTTAAATTTTGTGTGCGTGTACCGTCAAATCAGATCTGACTGGTACAGGAGGATATTGCACCTCCCTCTCTGGCAGAGCATCTGGTGGATTCAAACCATATTCCTCTGGGATTGCAGTGCAGCTTCTTGCCACTAGGCCACCAGAGCTCCCCAACCATAGAAATTTTTAATTCACCTTTTTGGATAAGACTAAGGATGTTAAATATTACCTCAAATTGTCCATAGTAAGAAGAAAGTAGAGAAAAACATCTATATTTTCTCATGATTATTACGTTAAAAATAAAAATCTGAGAAAGATATACCCATATAGGAAAATTTGTCTTTGCTAACTGAAGGGACTGATTCTGTATTTTGTTTTACATGCTTTGCACAAGGTTCTGCATTTTCATCTTCCTCTTCTTCCAATGACTCCCAGAGTCGTTTATTTGCTTTCACTTGAGATTCTTGCACAAGCTCATTTTTCTTTCCTAAAAGACAGGAAACCCGAAACAACTATGAGATATCATCTCATCCAAGTAAGAATAGTAAAATTTAACAGAACAGCAAATATCAAATACTGGCGAGGTACGGAGAAAGTGGAACCCTTATTCACTGCTGGTGGGAGTGCAACCACTATGGAAGGCTGTATGGCGCTTTCTCAAAAAATTGCAAATAAAAATACCATTTGACCCAGCAATTCTTCTACTGGGATTATACCCTAAAGAAACCATAACTGCCATCAAGCAGATATATGCACACCCAAATAGCAAAGAGTTGGAAACAACCCAAGTGCCCATCAACAAACGAATGGACAGAGCAGCTCTGGTATATTCACAAAATGGAATACTATGCTACACTGAAAAACAAGGAACTCATGAAATATTATACAAAATGGGTGACCCTGGAGGACATTATGCTGAGTGAAATATCTCAGTCACAAAACGACAAATACTGCATAGTGCCACTGCTGTAAAACAGGATTGTCATCAGGGTTGAGGGGAGACAAAGAAAGAGGGGCTAAATAATGTATACTGCATTGAAATTGATGAGGGAGAGAAATGTTTAAAAGGGATATGTGATTAGGTATTATTGCCATGACAGGCGTATAGAATGAGGGCTGCATAGTGGAGTGGACTTAAGGGGAGGGATTCTTTAACAATGAAAGAATTTTTCTTTTACTTTTCAAAGAAAAGACTGAATTAGGGGGGAGGGGTAGGCAGGGAGAAAAATGCAAAAAGGAATGAATGGAAATCTAAAGTCTTTGTAAACTTTAATAAAAAAGTTTTCTCAAAAAAAAAAAAAAGACTACAACAATAACAACAAAAGACAGGAAACCATCAACTTGTAAATCAGAAACAATTAACATACTATGAAATATTTAAGAATCAATAAATTTACTAAGTTACTTAATATCAACAAAGACTTACATGCTCTTCTGATTATGCCCCTATGAAAAGAAAATAACCTTAAAACCATGTATACCATCTTAAATTCTGATGTCCTGTGAAATAATTTAAAATATTTCATGATAGGCTTATTAGTGGCAATGTCAAGATAATAGTTAAGGATCCTGCTAAAAGCAAAACTTGATTTTGATGGAGATATTAAAAATCCAAAGGTTTCTTAACACTATAGGACTTATATTTTGAAAACTAACAGGCTCTTTCCATGTCTAAAAAAATACAAGTATCAAAATTTTTTTACAGTATTCATGTTATCTGTGGCTCAGTCTCCCCATTCCTCTGTTCCTAGGAGGAAAAAAAAAATACCCGAATTGTCAAAAGTGAAACTGAAACCCTCTAAGGTGGCTAAGAGGGAACTGGCAAGAGTAACTTAAACAAACAGATAAAGGACTAAGAAAAGCGAATTAAACCAGAAAGGTAGATGAGATCGTGTCCCTTTGGAGCAATCCTGTGGCAGCTATTTCTTAAGCAGACTGACTATGTGCTGCAACCCCAAAGGCATATGGTTCAAAGCTACCAGCTACTCCTTGGGTGAAAGACCAGCAAACTCCTTCCATGCAATTTCCTGTCCCTGAAAACCCTCTGGAAAGTTAGCTGTGAGTCAGTTCTGACTCAAAGGCATGCAACAACATCCCTGGCAGATTAAAGATTAATTTCAAAAAGACTCAAACATTTTCTCAAAGTATTATTGTTGTGGTTGTTGTTGTTGTATACCATTGAGTCAGAACCAACCCATAATTGATGTCTCAGTGGGTTTCCAGAGTCAATAAACTGCAAGGGAGGAGACTCTCCTCCATCTTTCTGTCATGCAGCATCTAGTGGATTCAAACCACATACCTTTCTGTTGGCAGCACAATTCCTTACTAGTTAGCCACCAGAGCTCCGTAAAGGTATTATACCAGTATCTCATTCACTCTTCAAGATTATGATGAAAATTAGAGTATTAATGACTACAAGATGCAAAAATTCAGAGTTACAATTTGAATTCCACTTTTTATCTATCAGATCTGAATGTGGGTCAGAAAAATTATTCTCTACAAGCATCTATAAAACGACACAATGGACAAGATAATATGAAATGTGTTCTCCTACAAGATCATTTTATACACGAGAAAGGGTACAGAAGCAGCAAATTTTACTGGACAAAAGTACTGTGATTTGCCTTTGAGTAAATTTATCATGAACTAGTTTTGCTAAGCTAGGGTAACTAGCAAGTAACTCAATATTCTCCCAGAGAGAAAAACGTAGTAGTAAAGCGGGTGAGGAAGAGATTAAGAGGCTAATACTGTTGATATGATACAAGTGATGAATATTAATGCTATTAAACACAAGTTTACACAAAAAAACTCAATCACTACCACCAAGGCGGAACTGGCTCATAGATGACCTGCTAATAGGTTTTCAGAGACTGTAAATCCCTGTGAGGACACTGTTCATCTTTTTCTCTCAAAGCGGCTGGGATTCCAAATTGACTGCCTCTGAGTTAGCAGCACAACACCTTATCCAGCAGGCCAGAGCTCTACTTTAAGTAAGATCCAAAGAATTATTTTCTTTTTAAGGAAAAATTTACAGTACTTAATAAAAATGTATCTATTAGAAGTAGTGTTATTATGTTCTGCCAAGTCACAATGGACCAACAGATGATCTTCCAGAGGACTGTAAACTGTATGAGAGGAAAATGTTCATCTTTTCCCCCCACAGAGCAATTAATGGATTTGAACTATGCCTTTGAGCTGGTCCGGTAACTCCTTATCACTAGTTGACTAGAGCCCCTAGAAGTACCGAGAAAATACATACATTACTAGGTTTAAAAAAAAAAAAAGTCTATGAAAAGAAAATATTAAGAGCTTAATAAAAACAAGAGTCAGACTTTGTGCAGTGCAGTGAATTATATAATATAGTTCTTTGACTCGTAGTCTTTGTGACTTCCACACAATAAATGGGTGGACCAGTGTTGCATGATCAACTTCCATTTTATGATCTAATTATCCTCCATTGTGTGTGTTGAAAATTTTTATCTCTTGCACTGCCTACACAAAGAAATGTAGTTCAAATTGACCAGTCACCCGAAGGGAGAAAAGTGGGCAATCTCCTCCAGTGTAATTTACAGCCTCTGAAAACCCACTGGAGGGCCAGCCACTTGATGGCAACGACAGAGTGCAGTGTTAATGAGAAGTGCCCTAATGGCTTAGTAATCACCATAGGATAAATATGGGTAGTCACCTCCTGTAAAGATTTACAGCCTGGAAAACTCAGAATGGTCACTATCAGTCTGAACAGACTTGAAGGCACTCAATGCTACAAATAGCAAATAGAAGTATTTTTCTAAAGTACAAGCGAGGACAATGAGTGGAAATGATTGTGTTCTAGCTTGTCCCTAACACTATTAATGGAATTAAACACTATTCTAATCTTTTTGAGCCCACTTCCTAATATGCAAAATGGAAACAAACATCATTCTCTATCTCCCTAGAGGATACAGATAAAATGGGATTGGGCTATGAGAGATTTTGAACACATTAAAATATTAACAGTGATAGGAGACAATAACTACCTTCTGAACCATCAGGGCTTCCAGAGTTCTTAACAAAGGCCCAGGCCTCATCTTCAGTAGCAAATTTCTTAAATTTAGCAGCAGGAAACCGGTCCACCTGTGCTCTACATTCATCCCTGGAACAGAACAAGCTGTATCATTTCTGCTCTATTTTACTTACTCCCTCTTTAATTAAGGTTATTTTCTTAAATTGAGAACCATCTAGTAAAGGACAAATGACAGGGCCATCAGTTCCTTGAGAACAAAAGGTGCTATCTTATTGTGCATAGGTTTATTTTTTCATGTCCATTTTATATATAACATGTACTGGATATACAGCCTGCAAACATCCAGGGCTTTTCAAACATAGCATATTAAAACTTGAAGGTCTGAAGAAAGTGGAAATATTTCACTATAGAAAAAGAACAGTTTTTAAAAAGGCTTCTTTCTTAACACCTTAACCCATGTGCACAGAAAACAAAGATACTCTGATAATCAACTTTCCTATCACATAAAAGTCGTGATTTTAGAGTTTTTTTTTTAAAAAAAAGTTTAATTGTTGCATCACTATGCCCGTGAAGTTCTTGCCCACAGTAGCCACAAACAACTGAGAACACATTTGTCTCAAATATTGTTTTATTTTAAATCAAATGTCAAATATAAGTCTATAATTCTTCGTTTTAAAAATAGAAAGAGGGAGCTCTGGTGGCCTAGTGGTAAGGAGCTGCAACTACAATCCCAGA
>NW_006399775.1:13657163-13658303 GCF_000299155.1 Elephantulus edwardii
AGCTAAGAGAATACGCCATCCCCTTTTCCTTATGAATCAGGGTGAAGTCTCTCTCAGGGAGGAGAGATAGGGAATGGCAAAGGACACAATGACAAAGGAGATTAATCAGAACTGGCTTTGACAAGCACTGTGGCGATTGGACAATTAAAGCAAACATGGGGGGAGAAGAACGAACTGGGGAGGAGGGTAGAGAAAACAGTGCAACAATGAATGAATGAGAAGCCAAAATCTCTGTAAATGTTCATTAAAACAAATAAAATTTAATAATAATTAAAAAAAAAGAAGTGCGCTATCAATTGAAAGGCATCCAGTCATAATCCACTAGCTGAAACGGGCAATCTCCTCCTGTGCGATTAACAATCTCTGAAGACCCGCAGAGTTAGCCAGTTATGGGTTGGTTGTGTGACTCGATGGAGCATAACAACCACTTAAAGATGAAACTGTAAATATGGGGAGCAAGTGGCACATTTTGATCTAACTGTATCCACAGTCAGACTCTAGAAAGGCGAAGCTCGTTTGCGAAAAACTAAGCAACAACAGCTTCCCTGGTTCCTGATACAAAGATGAGAAGCTTGGAAGAAGGTAGCAGGTTCGGTAAGCTAGTCACTCACCAAGTAAGAAATACCCCGACCTTGCGACCCCTTCTTACGGCATAGAACATTCCGAACCGCCAACAGCTGCAGCGACTGCAGCTCACAGTGGCTAAAGCAAATCTGCGAGCAAGAGAGAAAAGCCTGGTCATTTCTGACTCCAAAGGAGAAGCATTTTGGCCCCAAAGCTCACAGCCGAAGGACGCGAAAATAACACACAAACTTCCGGCAGCGGCGCAGCGCTATGACGAGTCCCTTCCCTCGGTGATGAATGCTGCGCACGGGGCGGAGTCACGTGTGGGCGGGGCCAGGGGGAAATAAGAGCCTCGGGTGGGTGGGGTCTGCAGCACCTCCGAGGGGGGAGGATGGCACAGGGTGGTGGTGTTGTTATGTTCCCTGGAGTCGCTTGCTACTCATAGCCACCCTATGCACAACAGCCCTAAACTCTGCTCTGTCCTGTGCCAATCGCACTGTCTCTGACACACCTATCCCGATTACCCCAGTCACTGAATCAATCCACCTCATAGAGGGCCTTCCCCTCCTGCGCTGT
>NW_006399775.1:13659091-13665509 GCF_000299155.1 Elephantulus edwardii
CTGTTCTGACTACTGCCTCTTGGTCCAAGTATAGGTTTCGCATTAGCACGATTAAATGCTCTGGGATTCTCATTCTTCCCAAAGTCAGCCACAGTTTGTTATTATCCACTCAGTCAAACGCCTTTGCATAATCAATGAAACACAGATAGACATTCTTCTGGTATTCCCTGCTTTCAGCTAAAATCCATCTAACATCGGCTACAATATCCCCAGTACCACGACCCCTTCTAAACCCTGCCTGGACTTCTGGCAATTCTCTGCTGATGTGCTGTTGCAGTCGTTTTTCGATAATCTTCAGTTCAATCTTGCTTGCGTGTGAAATCAATGATCTTGTTCTGCAGTTTCCACACTCAGTTGGGTCACCCTTCTTTGGAATGGGAACAAATACAGATCTTTTCCAGCCAGTTGGCCAAGTGGTTGTTCTCCAGATTTCTTGGCACAGCTTGGTTAGCACATCCAGGGCAGCATCTGTTAGCTGAAATACTTCAATTGGTATACAGGGTAGAAAAGGATTATTCTGATCTGTTGTTTATAAGGTTCCTATGAGTCATACTCAACTTGACAGCCCCTAACTATAACAACAAAGAGAGGTAGGATATTTGGAGCAGGGAGGGACCTGAAAGAGGCTGAGTCCTAGACAATGGGTCCCTGGGCCAAACTGTACTATGTGGATGGCTGAGTGAGGTTGTTAGGGGAGGGGCCATTGGTATCTGGAACCTGATCTTCCCCAGGAAAATGATTCCTATTGCATCATTATAGAGGCTCCTCCTCTCTTCATCCCCTATGGGTAGTACTTGGGGAGCTTGTCCTTTAACTTTCTCCTGTCTGTATTCTCTATTGGGAGCTCTGGTGATTCAGTGGCAAGAGCTGTACTGCCAACCGAAAGAAACACGAGTTGAAAGCTGCTCAGCGGGATAAGGATGGACAATCTCCCTGCGATTCACTGCCTTTGAAAACCCCGTGTTAGGTCAACTGTGAGTTGGTTCACATTAGATGATACCTATTTGGCAGCACTAAGGCCCCAGCTTGGAATGTTCAAAAACATACAAACAAAAAAATCAAACTGAAAACCAGCCATTGGGAAATTCTAAACTGAAACCAACTCTTCTGGACTACTGAAAATAATCAGAGGAATCATGTAATAACAGTGAAAAAGTGATCTTCTGTGTTCTATTTCAACTGAAGACCAACAAAACTGACCACTGGGCTAGGAGCCATATTGTTATATACCTTCCATTTGAGTACAACTCAGCAACCTATAAACAACAGATCTGAATTCTGCCCTATCTTGCACCATCCTCACTATCTCTGACACACTTGAGTCTGCTGCTACAATCACTGTTCAGCCGATCTCAATGTCTTCCTCTCCATCCCTCCACCTTTCAAAGCATGATGTCACCTCCAAGGAACAGCCTTTTCTAACACATCCAAAGTTTCTAAGACTTCATCATCCTTGCTTCTAAGGAGCACTGTGACTACACTACTTCCAAGACATATCTGTTCCTTTGGCAGTCCATGGCATATTCAGTACTTTTCTTCAACACCACAACTCAAAGGCATCAACTCTTTTTCTGTCAATCTTATTCATTGTCCAGCTTCCCTATGCTATAGCTTGGATCAAGCACATCCTAGTCTTTAAACGGACATAATTAATTGCTCTTCAGGGTTTTGGAGAGGTCTCTAACAGTACACTTTGCTAAAGTTGTACATCTCTTGATTGTCTGACTGCTGGTACCAATGGTGTTGATTGTGGATCTTAATAAGATGAAATTGACAATTCCATCTTTCTCCTTCTGTCATGATGCTGTGGCCCAGTGATTAGGATTTTTATTTTCATGATGTTGAGATGTGATCCAGACTGAAGGCTATAATCCTTAATCTTCTGCAGCAAGCACCTGAAGTCCTCCTTACTTTCAGACAACATGGTTGTATCATCAGCATAGTGCAAGTTGTTGATGAGTCTTCTATCAGTCTTGATGCCACATTATTCATAAAGTCTAGCTTCTTGAATGATTTGCTGAGTATACAGATTAAATAGGTATGAAGAAAGGATACAGCCCGATGTACGCCTTTCTTGATTTTAAGCCATGCAGTGCTCCCTTGCTCTGTTCAAACAACTTCTTAATATAGGTTTTATATAAGCTTAATTAAGTATTCTGGAATTCCCTTTCTTCTCAATGTTAACCATTGTTGTTACAATCCACACTTTTTCAATGTCAAATGTAATATTCTCTGCTTTCAGCCAAGATCCATCTAATACCAGCAGTGACATCCCTGGTGCCATGGCCTCTTCTAAATAACTTAAACTTCTGGCAGTTCTCTGTCAATGTACTCGTATAGCCATTTTTATATGATCTTCAGTAACATATAGTTTACATGTGATTGATATAAATTATATGGTTCAATAGTTTCCACTTTCTGTTGGATCACCTTCCTTGTGAATGAGAACAAATACTGATCTCTGCCAGTTGGTTGTCCAAGTAGCTGTTTTCCAAATTTCCTGTCACAGATTAATGATTAACATTCAGGGCTGTATCTGTTAGTTGAAACATATCAATTAGTATCCCATCAATTCCTGGGGCCCTAATTTTTTCTATTGTCTTCAGAGCAACTTAAACTTCTTCCTTCATTACCATTGGCTCTTTCTTGATCATAGTATACTTCCTGAAATATTTCAATGCCATTCACTTCTGTACAGTGACTGTGTGTATTCCATCTTCTCCATAAAGATTTTTTCACATAATGTGAAACATATGCTTGAGACTTGAATTTGTTTTTCAGTTCTTTCAACTTTAAAAAGGCTGAACAAGTTCTTCCCATTGTATTCTTCAGCTTCAGCTCTTTGCACAATCCATTATAATACTTTGCTTTGACTGTTCAAGCTGTCCTTTGAAATCTTCTGTTCATCTCTTTTACTTCCCTTTCCTTTGTTTTGGCTTCTAGGTGATCTAGTGCGATTTTCCATCTGTCTTCTGATATCCATTTGCTCTTTTATTCCTCCTTTGTCTTTTTAATGACCTTTTACTCTCTTCATGGATGATATCTTTTATGTCATCCCACAACTCATCTGGTCTTCAATCATTAATGTTCAGTGCCTCTGATCTATACTGGAGATGATTTTTACATTCAGGTGGGATACAAGGTCATATTTTGGTTCCTGTGGACTTATTCATTATCTTCTGATTAACTTTGAACTTGCACATGGGTAACTAATGGTCTGTTCCGCAGACAGCATTTGATCTGATTTTGGCTGCTGATAATGAACTTCTCCAATTATTCTACAAATGTACTCAGTCTGATTCCTGTGCAGTCCTTGAGGTGATGTTAATGTGTATAGTCTGGTTTTTCTTTAAAAAGTTATTTGTGAAGGGATTTGTGAATCACTGAACGTATAAAATTCAATCTTTCAACCTCCAGCCTCATTTGTATCCCAAATGTATAATTTAAAACTACTATTACTTCTACGTTGTTTCTAACTTTTGCATTTCGATCACCAATTACCACTAATGCATCTTGACTGACTGTTTGGTCAATTTCACACTGCAAAAGTTGGTAGAATTCCTCAATTAACTCCTCCTTTTAGCTGTTGGTACATATACTTGAATAACAGTTGTTATAATAGGTCTTTGTTGTATGTGTATGGATAGTATCCTATCACTCACAGCATTATACTTCATGATAGATCTTGATTTTTAACCATGAATAGATTTTTATTTATATATAAATTGTATTACATTTATACATAATATGTACATATTTATAACATTTTTATGTAATACATATGTGTTATACATAGATTTTTAAATATGAATTTAATACCGTTCTTCTTCACCTTTTTATTCCCAGCATAGAAGATCATATGATTGTACAATTCAAAATGGCAAATTCCAGCCCATCTCAGCTCACTTATGCCTAGAATGTCTATCTTTATGCATTCCATTTCATTTTTTATAACTTTTTGTTTTCCTACATTCATACGTCATATAGTCCACATTCTTATTCTTAGAGGATGTTTGCAGCTGTTTCTCCTTATTCATAGTGACTACCCTCTGGACTCTACCTCTGATACTACAACTACCCATGTTCCTCTTTTGTTCATACAGTTTTGAAAGGCCATTTTACTTCAGCAATGAATGGCCAATCCTGTTTCCTAGTCTGTAATAATCTGGAAGCTCTGCTGAAACCCATCTACATGGGTGACTTTGCTGGCAGTTGACACACCAGTGTCAGAGCTTTCAGCATCACAGCAACTCACAAGATAATTTCAGTAGAGCAACTGATGTTTGAGTGCTGTACCAATAAGATAATTTACTAAATCTCTCCTCCACCACTTTACTTCCAGAGGACTGACCCATCCCAGAGCAAATATATTTTTTCTTTATTTTTACCTTTTCTTTATCCTTAAAATAAATCAAATACTAAGCAAACAAGCATATATGCACCTGTAAAGTGCCATCAAATCGTCAGAAACTCTTAATGACCCTATGAACGAAAGACCTGAGCATTTATATAACTTTCTTTCTTTCTCAAAGTTCATAGGATTTCCAGAGGCAATCTATTTTAGAAGAGGATGCCACTCCTGCTTCCAAGCTTGTTTTAATTGGGGAGCTCCACTAAACACTGTCTGCCATGGGTGACCAATATCACATTTGGCACATCAGGGTCACAGTGTTCAGCATAACAGCAAATATGTGTCACTTCTGTACAGCAAATCGACAGACCAGCGCTATACCACCTAGAAGAATGTTTAACCAAAAACAATTAAAAACAGGCCTAAGGAACACTTTCCCAATCTAAACAAATTGACTGATAGATGTTGTACCTATAGCAGCAAACAATAGAAACAATCATACAAACAAAACGTTATGGGGCAAATAAGTTTGTTTTTGCCTGAGGCCCTGGCTCCTTTCCCCTGGGGCCAGTGGATAGGGAAGAAGGCCATCCCCCTTCCCCGACCCCTGGCTGCTGAGAGGGATTTTTGTTGTTATCGTAGGACTTAAAGAGACTCTATGAACAATAATCCTGAATTCTGTCCTTTCCTGTGCCAGCCTTGTCATCTCTGATATACTTGAGCCCATTGCTGCAGTCACCATGTCAATCTATCTTTTTGAGGAGCTACTCTTTTCACTCATCCTCTACCCTTCCAAGAATGATATCTCTTTCCAAGGAATAGCTTTCTCCTAGCAACATGTCCAAAGTGTGAGAATAAAGGAACATTCTGGCTGCACTTTTCCTGAGACATACCTGTTTTTTCTTTTGGCAGCCCATTGGAGACAGATAGTAGCCTTAAAATAAAACAAAACAAAAAGCCCCAAAACCACCCCACAACTTTAATTAAAATTGGTACCAGTAATGGTGTCTCTGCTTTAGAAAGCCAAGAAACTCAGTTTTCAACTTTACCGGTGTGAATTAACTGGTGGCAGAATTATTTTTGTGGTTCAAAATGTGATCTTTAAAATCTTAGGCCTGCTAATTTGGCCATTCACTTTTGGAGATACACCTTTCTTCCTTTTAAATTTTCTTCTTAGGACCAATCAGTAATAAATCATCAAGTCAAAACAACTAAGGACTAGATAGCATTGTAAAGAAATGAGACTTTTAAATTATGAGTGCTGAAAGTGCAGAAAACAGTTAACTCAAAACTGCCCTTTATCAGGTTTCAGAAGCTATAAATCTTTATGGGAGGAGACTGCCCATGTTTCTCTGATGGAGTGGCTGATGGATCCAAATTTGTGGCCTTTAGTTAATAGCCAAATCTGTTGTGCACTTCCACCAGGGCTAGATTGTCTAAATTGGAAAGTCTGGGAGCCTCTATTTGTTCTTCTTTTTCAGAAGTGCTTTGATTATCTCAGATCTCTTTCCCTTCCATATGATTATAGTTATTTTATCAACTTCTTAAAATATGTTTGTGAAATTTAGATGTTGTATGCTATGGAAGAGTCATCAACAACTTGAATTATGCAGATGACACCATCTTGCTTGCAGAAACTGAGAAGGACCTGAAGTATCTGCTGCAGAAAGTCAAGGATTTCAATCTTCAATATGGATTGAAGCTCCACATCAAAAAAACCTAAGATTCTCACCACTGGTCCAATTGGAAGCACCATAACAGATGGAGAAAAAATTGAGATTGTTAACAATTTCAGCTTGCTAAGGTCCACAATCGACATTCTTAGAATCTGCAGCCAAGAAATCAAATGATAAATTAGATTCATCAAAATAGCAGAATGCAAGATCAACATACAAAAATGAGTTTGATTTCTCTACAGTGACAAAGAGAATACAGAGCTGGAGTTAAGGAAAACAATACCCTTCACAATAGCTAATCACAAGATTAAATACTTGGGAGTAAATCTAACCAGAAGCACAAAGGATCTATTCAAAGAAAATTACAAAACATTACTACAAGAAACAAAAA
>NW_006399775.1:13667111-13678330 GCF_000299155.1 Elephantulus edwardii
CCAATAGAAAAATGGGCACAGGATATGAACATATCACTGAAGAAGACATTCAGATGGCTAACAAGCACATGAAGAAATGTTCAAAATCCCTAGTTCTAAGAGAGATGCAAATTAAAACAACTATGAGATATCATGTCACCCTAGTCAGAATAGCAAAATTTAACAGACAGCAAGCAACAAATGCTGGTGAGGTTGTGGAGAAACTGGAACCCTTTATTCACTGCTGGTGTAAAATGGTGCTACCACTATGGAAGGCGGTGTGGCACTTTCTCAAAAAGTTGCAAATAGAGATACCATTTGATGCAGCAATTCCACTACTGGGAATATACCCCAAAGAGACCATAACTGCCACCCAAGCAGATATATGCACACCCATGTTTACTGCGGCTTTGTTCACAAAAGCAAGGAGTTGAAAACACCGTAAGTACCCATCAACAAACGAATGTGGTACATTCACACAATGGAATACTGTGTTGCATTGAAAAACAAGGAAATGCAATACTATTCAGAATGGGTGAGCCTGGAGGACATTATGCTGAATGAAATATCTCAGTCACAAAAGGACAAATACTGCATAGTGCCACTGTTGTAAAACAGGACGGACATTGGGGTTAGGGGGAGACTGAGAAAGATGGGATAAACAATGTATACTGCATTGAAACAGATGAGGGAGAAAACTGTTTAAAAGGGACATGGGAGGTATTTTTGTCATGACAGGAGTCCAGAACAAAGGCTACTTAGTGGAGTTTCTTTTACTTTTCAAAGAGAAGAGTGTACTGGGGGGAGGTGTGGGCAGGGAGAAAAGTCCAACAAGGAATGAATGGAAATCCAAAGTTAAAAAAAAAAGATGAATTAGGAAAGTCGGCTGTCAGGGATCTCTCCAGAGCACAGAAGTGCAAAGGTGTCAGTCTAGAGACATATATGTTTTTTCTTTTGACCTGACCATGGTCTTTGCCATGGCATTCCAATTACATACTATACATCATAGAGCTGGACAATGAATAAGTATGACAGAAGAAGAATTAATACCTATGAGTTGTGGTGCTGGACAATAGTATTGAACATACTGCCAAGAGAACAAACAGATCTTTCCTAAAGAGGGTGAAACCAAGTTGCTCTCTGGAGGCAAGGATTTTGAAGCTCCATATGACATACCTTGGGCATATTGCTGGAGGGACCAGTACTTGGAGAAGGCTATCATGTCTAGAAAGGTGGAGGGACAATGCAGGTGAAGAAGACTCCTGGATGAGATGGACTGACCTGTTGATTAGAGTCGTAGGTGCAGGTGTGTCAGAGACATTGAGGTTGGCTCAATATAGGACAGGGTTCCGAGAGACACTGAACATAATAAGGTTGCTATGAGTCACAGGTGACTCAGCAGCGCATAACAACAATGACAATTCACAGTGACCCAATGAACAATGGATCTGAACCCTGTCATACCCTGTTTCATCCTCAGCTTCACCTCATCGTCTCTGATATACTTTAATCCACTGTGTCAATCCATCTTGTAGAGGGACTTCCTCACTTTTGCTGACCCTCCAACTTTCCAAGTATAATATATTTTTTCATGAACTGGGCCCTCCTCACAACATGTCCAAAGTACATTAGATGGAGCCTCAGAATCCTTGCCTCCAAGGAGCCACCCGGTTTAACCCTTTCCAGGACGAATCTGTTTTTTTCCTAACAGTCCATGGTATTCTCAATACTCGTCTCCAGCACCACAGCTCAAAGCCATCAATTCTCCTTCTATCCTCCTTAGTCATTGTCCAACTCTCTGATGAGCATCACTTCACAAGTGATTGTGAAGACCATGACCTGTATCAAACGCACCTTAGTCTCCAGAGAGACACCATTGCTCTTCAGTACTTTGTTTTGTCTTATTACTGTAATAAAAATTTTTCACTTGTTTTGCTAAAAAAGGGAGCTCAGGTGACCTAGTGGCAAGAAGCTGCGCTGCAATTCCGAAGGCGCGTGGTGGAATCCACCAGATGCTCTGCTGGAGAAGGAGAGGCAGTCTCTTCCTCTGCCAGTCGGGTCTGACTTGACGGCACAACACAAGGAAAAACCCCCAACAACAACAAAAAAAACACACCAACTTGTTTTGCTAAAAAAAAAAAAAGCCTAAAAAAAAGTAAACAAAAAACAACTACACAGCACAACAAACCTCAAAAAACAATAATCTTCACAAGTGGACCAATAACATCATGATAAGTGAAGAAAATATTGAAGTAATCAACACCCGTAGAACCAGCAGTGAAGAATTTAAATGTTATATTTCAGGAGGCAAATCTGTTGCCAAGGACTTCTTTTTGTGTGTGTGTGTGTGTGTGTACCGTCAAATCAGATCTGACTGGTATAGGAGGAGATTGTCCCTCCTTCTTCAGCAGAGCATCTGGTGGATTTGAACCATTCACCTCTGGGATTGCAGTGCAGCTTCTTGCCACTAGGCCACCAGGGCTCCCCTGGACTTCTTTTTTTTTTTTAAATTGCTAAGCAATAAAAACACAAGTTTTAATCTGTTCTTTCTTTCCTCATAAAATAGTAGAATTAGAGATGCGTGATTTGGTTTTTTTACAGAAGATGCACCGACCCCACAGCACAACTGCAATGCTAAAGCGCAACTGCCAAGGACTTTTAAAAAAGTGTTCACAAGTATGCAGCTTTAAAGACAAAGATGCACCTGACCCCAACCACCCAACCATTATATTTTCAGTACCTTTATATGCATATGAAAGTTAGACATTGAATAAAGAAGACCAAAGACGTACTGATGTGTTTGAATTGTGATTTTAGAGAACTATACGTATATTAAATAATCCACAGACTGTCAAAAGAACAAAAAATCTGCCTTGGAAGAAATGGAGCCAAGAGTGCCCCTTAGAAACAAGGATGTGGAGACTTTGTCTCACAAACTTTGAGCATATCACCAGTACAGACCAGTCCCTTGAAAAACGTCATGCTTGGAAAATTAGAGAAAAGCTCTCAATGACATGAATTGCAGTGACTTCAACAATAGGTTTAAGGATAGGATTGTGTAGATGGTTCAGGATTGAGAGGTGTTTCTTTTATACATAGAGTTGTTTTGAGCCAGAGCCAACTTCACAGCAAGCACCTAACAACAACAACAATATAAACACCACCATTCAAAAGCAAGGCATATTCTTCCATTTGTGTTTCTTAGTTTCTTGCAATGGAGTTTTCTGCCTTTTCTATCTGGGTTCATTTTCTCCAAAGTTTCTCCCCCTCCCGCGACGTTGTAAATGATATTGTTTTCTGATTTCCTTTTCTGAGTTATTTTTGTTGATGTAATGAATCCCACTGCTTTGTGTGTGTGTGTGTGGGGCGGGTATTTTGCTTCTTTATTGAACTGCTTTTTGATTAGCTGCTCCAGTGGTTTTTGTTGTTTGGTCTTTGCTTATTCTCTGTTATAGAATCTTATGATCTGCAAATAGGAATGATTTTACTTATTCCTTACCAATTTGGATTCTTTTTATTGTCCCCTCCCCCTTCTTTTTTTTCTTATTGCCTGGCTAGTACTTCCACTTCAATGTTGAAGGAATAGTAGAACTGATAGTGGGCATCCTTGTCAGGTTCCTGTTCTCAAGAAGCATGCTTTCAATTTCCATTGAAAATTATGTTGGCTGTTGATTTCCTATATAAGCCCCAATTATGTTAAGAATTTGTCTTTTTACTGAGTTTTTATTGTTGTTGTTGATTGCCATCGAGTCAAGGTCAACTCATAGTGACTCTATGAACACAAGACCTACTGCCTTTCCATAGCTATCATCATTTCTCATCACAGAGTTTCCAGAGGCATTTAGTTTAGGAAGTGGGTGCCACCCCTGCTTCCTAACCTGTTTTACAACTGAGAGCTCCACCAAACACTGTCTACAATGGGAAACCATTCTGGTATTTGATATTCCTATGGCACAAGGTTCAGCATCGTAGCAAACCCAGGTTACCTCATATTGACAAAGAGTGATGTGCAAAGTGGAAGAATGTTCCTCCAGCTATAACAACACTAGTCTCATTTAGCAGTGGTTAAGTGTTGTCGAGTCAAATATGACTTACAGTAAACTTTGCACAAAAGACCTGAACTCTGTTCTAAGATTAACATCATTTCTGTACATTTATTAGTAGTTTCCAGAGGCACCTAGTTTAGCAGTAGGTATTTTATCAAATACCTTTTATGCATTGGTTGATATGATCATGATATTCTTTTCCTTTGTTTATTTTAGGTTGTTGTTATATGCCATAGAGTCGACTACAACTCATAGTGACCCTATGAAAAATACTGAACCTTGCCCTATTCTGATCCAGCTTTACCATCTCTGACACACTTGACTCCACTGCCAGTCTCTATGTCAATCCATGTCATCCCAGTCTTCCTTTTTGGTGCTGACCCCCTACCCTTTGAAGGAGGATGTTACCCTCTAACAACTGCTCCTTTCTGACAACATGCTCAAATTATGTGTGAGACAGAGTTTAAAAATCCTTGCCTCCAGAGGTGCAAACTGGTTTCACTCTCTTGAGGACAAACTTGTTTGTTCTCTTGCAGTCCATGATATTTTCAATCCTCTTCTCCAACATCACAACTCAAAGGTATTGATTCTTCTGTCATGCTTATACATTCATTGTCCAGCTTTTATATGAATAACGAGTAATTGAGAAGACCATGGCCTGGCCTTAGACACACCTTAGTCTTTAGACTGATGTTGTCTACCTTTAGAACTTTAGAGAGGTCCTTGACAGCAGATTTTCCCATGCAACTCGTCTTTTGATTTTCTGATTGCTGGTGTCAAGAGTGTTGATTGTGGATCTGAGCAAGATGAAATTTTTAACTCATTTTTTTCTCCATTTGTCATGATGCTTCTTATTGGCCCAGTGGTGAAGATGTCTGTTTTCTTGTTGTTGAGATATAATTCCTATTGAAGGCTGCAGACCATGACCTTCTGAACAAGCACTTCAATTCCTACTCAGTTTTGGCAAGCTAGGTTGTGTCATCTGCATAACATCAGTTGTTAATTGGTCTTCCTCTAATCCTGATGCCACATTCTTCTTTATAAAGTCCAGTCTTCTAAATGATCTAAACAGAGTATTTAGATTGAGAAAGTCTGTATGAAAAGGATACATCCCTGACACAGTCCTTTCTTGATTTTGAACCATGCAGTGTTCCCTTGCTCTGTTCTGACAACAGTTTCCCTTTGTACATATAGGTTTTACATGCACAAATACTCTGGGATTCCCATTCTTCTTAATGTTAATCACAATTTGTTGTGATACACACAGTCAGATGCTTTTGCACAGTTGATAAAACATAAATAAGATATTCTTCTGGTATTCTCTGCTTTCTGCCAAGATCCACCTGACAACAACAATGACTGCACTAGTACCATGGCCTTTTTTTAACCTCGCTTGTATTTCTGGTACTTCTATGTCACTACTGTTCTAGTAATTTTTTATTTATGTTGTTGTTGTTTGCAGTTGAGTCATATTTGACCCACAGCTGACCGTCTAGCAGTTTTCAGAGGCATTAAATCACATGGGAGGAGATTGCTATTCTTCTGTTTATTTAGATAGTGAATTACAATTATTTTTTTAATGTCAAACCAACTTTGTATACTTAGCATGAATCCCACCTTGTTGCAATGTATTTTTAATGTGACATTAAATTCCATTGACAAGAATTTTGCTGTGAATTCTTACCATTTTTCCCATGAGGCATACTGGCCTGTAGTTCTCTTTTTACATTGTCTCTTTACCTGGCTTTACTATTAGACTTATGCTTGCTTGATAAAATGAGTTCCGGAGTATTCTTTCCATCCTCCCCCAAGATCTGGAATAGCTGGAGAAGCCATGACCTTTTCACCTCATATGTAGATGAAAGTAGGACAGTAAGTAAGGAAGACAGAAAAAGAATTGATATATTTAAATTATGGTATTGACTAAGAATGTTAAATATACTTTGGATTGCTAGAAGAATACACAAATCTATCTTGGAAGCGATAAGACAGAAGCTACTAAGAAACGAAGCAGAAAAGACTTCATTTCATATCCTTTAGACATACCAAAGTGGCCAGTCTCTGGAGAAGGACATCATGCTGGGTAAAGCAAAAGGAACAAAACAAAACCAAAACCAGAAACCCAACAAACCAACCTCAAATTCACTGCCACTAAGCTGGTTCAGACTCTTACTGACTCTCCTTTGTGTTTCCAGGGTTTTAAATTGAAGTGGCAGGAGACTGCCCATCTTTCTCCAGCTGCGCTACTGATGGATTCCAACTACTGGAGATTAACAGCCTCTGAGTTAGCAGCAGAATTTCACAGCTACAGACTATGCCACCTACAGTATAGAGCCACAGATAAGAAGAAAACCCTCAATACAATAGGCTGATACAATGGCTACAACCACGATCATCATGAAGATGGTTTAGGGCTGGGCAGTGTTTCATTCTGCTGTCTACAGATTCATCCTGCAAAGGGTCAAACCGGGCTGCTCCTTGGAAGCAAGGATTCTAAGGCTCCATCTAACATACTTTGGACATGTTGCAAGGAGGGACAGGTCCTTGGAGAGGGACATCATGCTTGGTAGGGTGGAAGGACAGTGCAGAAGGGGAAGGCCCCCTATGAGGTGGATTGATTCAGTGACTGGGATAATCAGGATGGGTGTGTCAGAGATGGTGCGATTGGCACAGGACAGAGTATAGGGATGTTGTACATAGGGTCGCTATGAGTTGCAAGCCACTTGATGGCACATAACAACAACAACAACAACTGAGTTACTATGAGTCAGCACCAATTTGATGAAACCTATCAGCAACAATAATTCATATGTATGAATATGAAATGTAAAGAGCATATCATATACTCAAATAACAGAATGAGAGAAGCCAGGTGTTTTTTAGTTGATTCCCAGTACATGGCACTCCATGTGTCAGAATAGATCTGTGCTCCTTAGTGGTTTTTCAATGACTGATGTTCTGGAAGTAGATTGTGAGACCTTTTCCATAAATTCAATGTAAGATACTATTATTATTATCTATTATTGTCCTTACCATTAGACCTCCATATCTCCCTCATTATTTAGTATAATCTGTAAATTAGCGTTAACAAAACCATCTCTGCTTGTGTCTCAAGTTTCTTTCAACAATTCCACAAATATTGAGTGACAATATAATAGGCTTATTTCTAGTTCTGTGTTGTCTGCTAGGGCAACCAGTGTGGCCACATGTGGTTACTGAATATTGGACAATTTCCTCCAGTGTGATTTATAGTCTCTGAAAATCTACTGGGAGGTCAACCCCGGGTTGGTTCAAACTTGACAATACACAGCAACAACAATCTGCGCTCAACTAGAAGTATTAAAAACATACTGGATTTTGAATGTGAAAAAAAAAAAATCCAAGCCAACAATCTAAATGGTCATTACTGATGTTATGTGCCATCAAGTTGAAACAGACTCATGGTTGACATTCCTGTGTGTTTTCAGGGGCTGTAAATTACGTGGAAGGGGCTTGCCTTCTTTCTCCCATAGAGCATCTGGTGGATTGATTCTCTTGCCTTGGCAACGCAACTCCTTAACACTAAACCACATTTGTTACTAGGTACCATAGAGTCGAATAAAACTCTGAGCAATACTATGAACAGATCTGGACTCTGTCGTATCCTGTGCCATCCTCATCACTTATCACATACTTGAGTCCATTGCAGTAGTCACTATGCTAATCTATAAGGTTGAAGGTCTTTCTTTTGCTAATCCTCCCCCTTTCCGAGCATGATGTTCCTCTCCAAGGAATAACCTCTCAAAAAAATATGCCCACTGTATGTGAGACAAAGCTTTGTCATCTTTGCCTCCAAGGAACACTGTGGCCACGCTTTCTTTCTCCAAGATCTGTTACTTCTTTTGGCAATCCATGGAATAGTGAGAATTCTCTAATACCACAGCCCAAAGGTATCAATTCTTCTGTCATCCTTATTCATCGTCCAGGTTTCAAATGCACAGCAAGTGATCGAAAAGACCAAGGTCTGAGTCAAGCTCACCTTAGTCCTCTAACATCATTGCACCTCGGGGTCCCTGATTGCACACTTTCCCAATGCAATCCGTTTCTTGAATAGTTGAACTATGTTAGTTCTTTAAGAACCATTTAATGCCTTTCACAACCTCCACCTCTTGCCAAGTCTCTGCTAGGACCAGACCAGATGCCCGAGGTCACTTGCTGGTATCAGTGCCTCTCAGGGCGTAAGGCTTAGAAATAAACACAAATGAACCCTCGAAAACCTACTAAACAGAACCATCCCTTTAGCAGAAAAGTGTCTGGAGTTAACTCGTCCCCATATAGGAACTTCCTGGCACTCCCTAGGATTTTTCAAATCTTGTTCCGGTTCCCACCCACAACACTCGGTGTTACTCCCTCCCCTTCCTTTCGCCGCCGAGATTTGACGTGTTCTCGCGACGTTTTGGTCTCTTCCTAGGCCGGTGCTCAGCACGGTAGGTGTTCTGTGTCTTCTGTGGTTGGGCTTTTTAGCAGACAGCGAGAAAAATACCTTTTGGAGTTAGCCTGAGAGCAGCATTCTTTCCTCACCGGGTAGGGATACAACCGATTACCTGACGTGTGCGCTCCGATGGCTTGCGCGGGGGGTCGCTTTTGGCCAGCCCCTCTTGACCGCGGCTGTGGCCGGCGTGCCCAGGGCAGTCACCCTGCGAGTGCTGACGGGTCGCGTGTAGCGCGCTTACGCCGCGCGGTGGGAAGGAGCGCTTTCCTGGACTTGGGCGGCTTGAGAATGTAGGACAGCAGGACTTTGGAGAGTTGCTAAACTTAGTTCTTTCTGTGCTTTCAGAACAAGGCCATGTTCAGTTCAAGCGCGAAGATTGTGAAGCCGAATGGCGAAAAGCCGGATGAATTCGAGTCTGGCATCTCTCAGGTGGGTGAAATAGAGCGACAGAGCTGTATCTGCGCCGAAATTGCCAGTGAGTTCGGGACATAAACACCCCTGGTAAAGTGGCCGCGTGTGTCCGGCGAATCCAGCCAGTTCTCCCGCAGCCAGCAGTGATAGCTTGTCGTACTTTGGCATTTGGTATAGTTAGACCTTGAACGGCAAGTCGTTGACATTTTGGTGGTGGGGGCACAGGGGTGTTGGCATGATGACAGCTGCTTTTAACAGGGTATTTAAGAGTCACCTTGTGTCTTTTTATGCTAAGGCTCTGCTTGAACTGGAGATGAACTCAGACCTAAAGGCTCAATTAAGGGAGCTGAATATAACAGCAGCTAAGGTAAGTTTGTCTTTGTTTTATTAAAAAGTAGGAAAATAGCCTTTGCAGCAATTCCTTAGAGTTGTCTTATTTGTTCAGTGATTTTGAAGGTAAATTTGATGCTAATTTCCGGAAGTGTTCCTTGGTAGAGTCTGTATGGACTGTATTGTTCTTCACAATTTGAGAGGAGAATTAAAAATTCACAGCTATTTGCCAGTTGGATTATGAGGAGAAACTTAGATTATGAGCTGGGTCCATTTTTTTAGGCTAGTAACATTAGAAAATTAACTGAGTTTAGACTTGAGGATTACTGTTGGTGTAAAAGGGGAAGCAGAAATCTGTAATGGCTATTGGTTTAAATCTAAAGGCCATTTGGAAAGTTTAAAATGACTAATTATATGGAAGATTACTAGCTGTCATTTATTTGCTTGAAAAAAATTTTCAAATTACCCCCCATGATAAGTTAATCGTGTGTGACTACCAGTCATTTCAGACTGAAAGTTTTTGTGTCGTTTGTTTGGCATGGGCATGATGAATGATGGAGCTGTGGTTTGTATCAGTTAATGAGATGACAATGGTAAAAAGTCTTAGTCAATCACATGTATAGGGCAGCCATTATTCACAGTGATGTACTGTAGGATTGTGTTTTGAGTGGGAAAGGTGCCCATTAAAAACTTGTGTTTATTATTTTCCTCCTTAGGAAATTGAGGTTGGTGGTGGTCGGAAAGCTATTATAATCTTTGTTCCTGTTCCTCAACTGAAATCTTTCCAGAAAATACAAGTCCGCTTAGTACGTGAACTGGAGAAAAAGTTCAGTGGAAAGCACGTTGTCTTTATTGCTCAGGTATTGTTAAATAGCTGACATCAGACCCGAACTTGGCATACTGAAGTCTGTTGGAGAATTAAATGTTAGGAATATGAGAAGTAGTAGATTGGTCAGTAGACATACTGAAATCTGTATTGGACCCTGCATGTAATTGAATGTGTACAATATTTGGGATATTAGACCCATTATCTAGCAATTAAGATCTTTTTCCTTTTGTGGTATCTTACATGAAGTAGTATGGGGAAAAAATCCAGATACAATGTCAGAATAATTTTGCAGAAAATGATGTGGTTTAGGTTATTTGGTTTTCTTGAACCTTGCACTTCATGCTTTTGTTATTGCACTGTTGAATATGTTATTTAACACATATTTTAAAAAAAACATGTTGCTGTGTTGTTAAAGCGGTTTTAATGAGTTTTCTACAATTTAACAATACCTTTTTACATTTTGTTTCGTGATGATTTTTACAGAGGAGAATTCTGCCTAAACCAACTCGCAAAAGCCGCACAAAAAATAAACAAAAGCGCCCCAGGAGGTAAGTTTTTCTTTTAATATTTTTGCCTGTTGATCAGTATTGAAAATGAGTTAGGTGGGTTTTTAATGAACTTGGTTGGATTATTTGATAAATGGAATAATCTCAAATATTGGTAGTTGGTTTCTTGAAGTAGACCTTTGTTAGTATTTGCTTATTATTGTTTAACAAGCTCGGACCTCTAGATACTTTCCTAAGGACTTGTTTAAGGAATGATGTAATCAAAATAATGAAAACCACCAGTGTTTCTCCATGGGGGAGCTCATTGGTGTAGACCTCAGGGAGTTGAGGGCATTTTGAAAAACCACGTCTCTAGTTGTTCAGATCTATTTTAAAAACGAGAGTTGGGATTTAGTCTCCCAATGGAGGCATCAAGAGTGTCCCTCTGAAAAAAAAAAAAAAAGTGTCCCTCTGAGGAAACTGAGCCACATTCGATTCGTCGGGAGAAATAGTTAACAAGAGATGTGGCATAGGAGATAAGATGTTTTTGCTCATCTGACTCTTTTTTTTATTTTTGTGTGCGTGTACCGTCAAATCAGATCTGACTGGTACAGGAGGAGATTGTCCCTCCTTCCCCGGCAGAGCATCTGGTGGATTCGAACCGGGCG
>NW_006399775.1:13678430-13680009 GCF_000299155.1 Elephantulus edwardii
CTTGCTCATGGATAGGAAGACTCAATATTGTGAAAAATGGCAATACTACCAAAGGCAATTTATACATTCAATGAAATTCCAATACAAATACCAATACCAATACCATTCTTCAATGACATGGAAAAGGCAATCTCTAGTTTCATTTGGAATGGAAAGAAGCCCCAAATAAGCAAAGCACTCCTTAAAAATGGAAAAAAGGTAGGAGGCATCTTACTCCCTGATTTCAAATCCTACTACACTACCGTGGTGGTTAAGACAGCATGGTACTGGTACAATGACAGACACATAGATCAATGGAATAGAATTCAGAACCCAGAAATCAGCCCATCCACCTAAGGTGAACTGATTTTTTTACAAGTAGATGAAATCAGTTAAGTGGAGAAATGACAGCCTTTTTAACAAATGGTTTTGGCAAAATTGGAAAACTATCTGCAGAAGACTCAAGCAAGATCCATACCTCACCCCATATAAAAAAAACAAAACACAACTCTAGGTGGATCATAGACCTAGGACTGAAACCAAGGACTATAAACTTCATTAAAGAAAAGCTAGGAAGAACTCTAGAAGTCCTAATCCACAACATAAACAGTCTTCCAACTATCCTGAAAACTCTACAACCAGGAGAAGATAAAATAGATGAATGGGACCTTCTAAGAATCAAATCCCTATGCACATCCAAAAACTTCTACAACAGGGTAAAAAGGGAAGCCACAGACTGGGAAAAAGTATTTGATGATGACATGTCAGATGTTGTTGTTGTTAAGTGCCATCAAGTCGCAGGTGACTCATAGAGACCCTATGAAGGAGAGTCCCCAAAGCTTAGGTGCCTTTCATCCTCTCTCCAGATTCATAGGGTTTCCGGAGGCAAGCTATTATGGAAGTGGATCCTCCCAAGCTTGTTTTAATCAGGGAGCTCCACACCACTCTCTGTCCACATTGGGTAACCAACCATTAACACACTTGACACATTTTCCATGTGAAGTTGTGATTCCTTTTTCCATCTCTTGGAAAAATGATGATGGAATCTGGACTGGGATTGCACTGTTCTTGCAGATTCCTTCTGGCAGTGTTGGCCATCTTCACAATGTAAAGTCTTCCAATCCATGAGCATGTTAGGTCTCGGAGTTTTCTTTAGTTGTGTTTTGTAGTTTTTGTTATTTAGATCTTTTCTATCTCTAGTTAGATTTATTCCTAAATATTTTTTTCACCTTTTAGGTAGCTCTTGTAAAAGGAATTGCTTTATTTCCTTTTTCACTCTAGAGGGATTCAAGTGTTTTTTGTTTTCTTAACTTGTACCCTCCTGCTTAACTCAAGCAGTCAATTAGAGCCACTGTGCTTTGGAATTTACTATATACAGGATCATATAATTTGTAAATAGACATAATTTTATTCTTTGTCAATTCATATGCTTTTTAAAAAATTATTAATGTATCTTCCTACAACCAGTAGAAGATAAAATAGATGAATGGGACCTTCTAAGAATCAAATCCCTATGCACATCCAGAAACTTGTCCATCAGGGTGAAAAGGGAAGCCACCGACTGGGAAAAACTATTTGGTAATGACATATCAGATAAGGG
>NW_006399775.1:13685629-13693653 GCF_000299155.1 Elephantulus edwardii
ACTAGGCCACCAGAGCTCCCCTTCAACTGACTCTTAAACGTAACAATCTTTATTTTCCCTCCAGACAGTATTTCACATATTTTCTCATGTAATAACTGTTTTCTTTGTGATCAGCTCTATCTGTAACCAGAGCTTTTCTCCATCACACTAAGATGTGTATGATAGAGATAGGTCACAGTGATTCCGTGATTCTTTGATCTATTGTTCTGCCTTCAGGTTTGTTTTAATCTCAGTTCTGTTTAGTTGTCTTTACAGATGGGACCTTTCTTTAGCTTATGGTGACTGTTAACAGTGTTTAAATTATTTTTCCTTTGAAATGCTTGATCTCTTGGTTTGTGGCTATAAAGTTTAAGGTCATTTGTGAGCTTTTCCTTTTTTGATTGACTTCATTTAACAATGTTTTGGGGCTCCATCCATTTCTCCTCTATTATCTGATAACTGTTGTGTTTAATACAGCATTTTTTATCTAGTTATATTAATGGACATTTTAATGATACCTTTTGGCTCTTGTTCATGATGAAAATTGGTGCTGTTATCTTTGTGCATTCTTAACTGCTTTAAGAATGTCCCCTGAGTTTTCAGAGGCTATAAATCACTCAGGAGATTAACTCTCCATAGGAGAGAAGTAGATTCAAGATGTCTACTTTTGGATTGATAGTGCAACTCCTTGTCAGTAGACCACCAGAGCTCTAGATAATGAGTCACTAGTAATTGAGATAGCGGCCTTAATTTGCTTTCTGAAAGACTTTGGCATGTGATTTCTTTCACATTAAGTGTTTTATGATTTTACTGTTCGTTGAATAAGACCTAGGCAAATAATAACAAGGTAACTACTTCAGAAGTTAGTGTAAAAAATAATTCTTTATTTTCAGTATCATGTATGTAAGATAGCCAAAAATTTGAAATGCATTTGTTAGCCAGGCAAGGAGAGATAGGCTTGATTTTGGTGTATCAGAGAAAGGTATAAATTCTGTTAGCAGTTTTTTTGAATGGGAATGGATTTAAAAGGAATAATTGCAGCATGATGGGAGTTAACAGTCTACTTGGTACGTGGATCAATAGAGTGCAGTGTGGGGAATGTGCTATGAAAGGAGACGATCAGATCCATGGTGGGAATTCTAGAGCGGGGGAAAGAATGCCATCTGTAGATCCTGGAGTATTTCCTTAGCCGGTTTTTGGGAGACCAGTGAACACTCTTGAAGACTTTGTAGTAGTGAAACCTGCTAGAATATTTACATTCATGATTGGACAACTTTATTTTTTTTTTAGCCGCACTCTGACAGCTGTGCATGATGCAATCCTTGAAGACTTGGTCTTTCCCAGTGAAATTGTGGGCAAGAGAATCCGTGTAAAACTGGATGGCAGCCGGCTTATAAAGGTCCATTTGGACAAAGCACAGCAGAACAACGTCGAACATAAGGTAATGTTACAAAAAATTAGTAAGCCATTTGTCTCTATTCTACTTAGTATTTAAAATTGTAAGATTAGGTAATAGAGGTTAGCTAAGGAGGATAGAAGGAGAATTGATGCCTTTGAGCTGTGGTGCTAGAGAAGAGTATTGAGGGTGTCATGGACTGCCAGGAAAACAGATTCATCTTGGAGAGGATTAAACCAAGCTACTCCTTGGAGGCACGGATTCTGAGGTTTCCTCTGACATACTTTGGAGATGTTGTAAGGAGGGACCGGTCCTTGGAGAGGGACATCATGCTTGGTAGGGTAGAGGGACAGCACAGGAGGGGAAGGCCCTCTATGAGGTGGATTGATTGACTGGGGTAATCGGGATGGGTGTATCCGAGATGATGCGATTGGCACAGGACAGAGCAGAGTTTAGGGCTGTTGAACATAGCGTCGCTATGAGTCACAAGCCACTCGACAGCACATAATTCAACAACAATAGGATCTAGGAAGACATCACTTGGTTAAGACCTGATATAACCAATGTGGACAGCCACTGTTAGCATGATTGCCCAGTGGCTTTGTCCATGTGGCATAAAAGGAGCACAGCACTCTGGTGTAATGGTGTATAATCCTGTTACACAACATTGGAGATTGAGCTTGTCCCCGGTCTTCAGGCTGGTGAGGGCATGGTCCTGTATATTCCTTATCTTCTCAGTACCTGGTTGCTGAGGAGAAAAACCATACAGGGCACAATCTCCTGAGTGTATATATATGCCTTAGATGAATATGCATAAAAATACTTTGTAATGAGTTATTTTGTTCTTATCTTGCAGGTTGAAACGTTCTCTGGTGTGTATAAGAAGCTCACAGGAAAGGATGTTAATTTTGAATTCCCAGAGTTTCAGTTATAAACAAAATGATTAAATAAAGGTATTGTTCAGAGAATTTTTTGTTTGAGAAATGTTTTTCACAATCCCAGGAACACAAGTCCACATAGCTGTGTACATAACTAACAGGTTCCTTCAAACAAATAAAATGCTATGTTGCGGAAGATGCGCAGACATGAAGATTTTGGACAGAGGGCCTATAGTTTATACCACAAAATACGAAACACCTGAGGAATATTTGTTCCCGCTGATTTTTGTAATATATTTAGCTATAAGAAGACATGGTCAAATACAGCCAAATTGGTCAGGTTTAACCTAAAAATATATCATGACCTGGAAGACTTCATGATTGGCAATACAATGTCTGTGAGATCCAGTGGTTCTGGTTGCAACAGGGAGACACAAAGGACTGCTATGAGTTGGAACTGACGTGATTAATGGTACCCAACAACTCTGAAGTACAGATAATAGGCAAAAATATTTGCTCAGAAATGGTGTAAAGAATAGAGCATATGAGGTGAAGATTCTAGGGATGGCTCAAACCAAGTTATGCTATATTTATATTAACAGTGTATTCAAGATACACTTGAAAGGTCAGTGCTTATTGTTGAAGTAGAGCTATATCAAACAAGTTATATGGTAAAGTCATATCAGCACCCTGTCAGATTTCCAAGGGTAAAGGAAACCAGCCATCTTACTCTGCAAAGCAGCTTGTTAATTTCTACTATTTAGGGTTAGTGGTCCAGAACACTCTATGTTATATCGGAGCACAAGCTCCGATTACCCAGAGTAGGCCAAGAATAATTACAGAAACTTAATGTACAGCTCAACAACCCTTGACTTGTTCTGCACCATCTTCACAAGTCTGATAACTGACATGCCCATTGTAGTTACTATGTCCATCTCCATCTCCTGGAGGGCTTTCCTCTCACTTTCATGATGGTACATTAGCTTTGTGTGTTTTTCCTTTCTGGTCCCTGTTGGCAACATGGCCAAAGTAGAGACAAATGGTTTATCATCCTGCCTCTACTACACTTAACCCTTTAAGACAAACTGGAATTGTTGACAAAATTTTCTTCACCATGATTCCGTTACCTTTTGGTCCAGTAGTGAGGATTTTTGTCTTCTTAGCAATTCATATTGAGGATTAGTCTTTGAGACTTTCTGCAAGCAAGGTTGTGTGTGTCATGTAGGTTGCTGAGGAATCTCCAATCTGATTATTCATACAGTACATCTTTTCAAAGGATCTGGTCAGCATACAGATTGAATAAATAGGGAGGAGGAAGAACATTTTGTTTTTCCAGAAAAGTATAAAACCAATTAGTACACTTTAATGTACAGTAAAACATTTGACAGCCACAACTCAATTAGTCTACCGGGTTTTTTGTTTTGTTTTTTTAGCCTATTCTGCCCATGAGAGGGTGCATGCAGTTTTACCACTTTTACTGCTTGTTCTAATTGGGGGAGTAAAACTTTTGTTCTTTCCTTTAGATCTGCTACACATTCCAGCTTTTGCAGGTTTTACTCTATAAACCAGCGTGTTTACTGTATAATCCATCTGCCATCATTGTAGATTAATCCTGGCTGAAATAAGAATGTTTAACAGAAGAATGTTTTTATTCACTATGCAAAAGGCATTTGTCAGTGTGGATCATAACACTGTTGAGAAGGATTTGTGTCTCAGAACAGTTAATTTCATATGAAACCTGTAGACCTAGAGCTGTTGTGTGAACAAGAGCAAGGGAATGCTGCATATCAGGAAATATGGTATGTCAGGGATGTACTGTTTCTCCATACCTATTCAATCTATCTGTTAAGTGAATCAAGTAGGACTTAATGAAGAATTTGAGGAAGACTCAACATGGATTATGCAGGTGATTTAATCTACATGCTAAGTGAATCAGGAAGTTGGACTTAGTGATTTTGCCATCAGGATCAGAGGAAGACTCATCAACATGGATTATGCAGGTGACAAAAACCTCACTTGTGGAAAGTGAGGATGATGAAGCAGTTGCTGTAGAAGATCAAAGACTACAGCCAGCCTTCAATATGAATTCCGTTGTAACATCAAGACAATAATCCTAACCACTGAACTAATAAGGAACATCATGATAGAAGAAAAGTTGTCAGCTATTTCATCTTACTTGGATCCACAGTCAAACTTAGTACCACTACTTAGGAGATTAGGGTATGTATTGCATGGGTCAAGTTCTCTGTCATGAACCTCTCCAAATGACTGAGGAGCAATGATGTCAGTTTGAAGACTAAGGAGCTCCTGATTCCGGACATGCCTTTTCCATTACTTGCTATGCATCTGAGATCTGTGATGAATAAGGATGACAGAAAAATTGATGCCTTTGAGCTGTGATGTTGGGAAAGAGTAGTGACTTTCTCATGGACTGCCAAGAGAGCAATGTGCTAGAGATAGTGCAGCCTGTTAATGTTCCACTAAGTCACCTGCAACTCAGTGACCTCTGTAAACAGCTCTGAAGCTTGCCCTGTCCTGAGCCAGTCTCACTGACTCTGACACACCTCCATTGCCCCGGTAATTGTATCAGTTCATCTGATCCAGGGTCTTCCTCTCCTGCCTTCCAAGCATGATGTCCTTCTCTAAGGACTGGTCCCTCATGGCCACGTAGCCATAGTAAGTGAGACAGAGCTTCAAAATCTTAGCCTCTAAGGAGAGACTTGGCTTCATCCTCTCCAAGACAGACTTGTTTGTTTTCTTGGTGGTTCTTGGTGTATGTTAACGACTCTTCCAGTGTCACAATTTAAAGGCATCAATTTTTCTGTTATCCTTAGTCATTGTCTAGCTTTCTGATGTATGCAAGTAATTGCAAAGACCATGATCAGGGAGTTCTGGTGGCTTAGTGGCAAAAAGCTACACTGCAATCACAAAGGCCCAAGGTTTGAATCCACCAGAAGCTCTGCTGGAGGAGGGCCAATCTTACCAATCAGATTCGATGGTACACAACAACAATGACCATGATCAGATGCACCTTCGTCTCTGGAGAAGTCTCTGACAGCAGAATTTTCCAGTGCAATTTGTCTTGATTTCCCAAAAGGCAAAGATGACAATGCTTTGTATCACACTTTGGACATGTTACTAGCAGTGGCTTTTTCTTGGAGAGGGACATCATGCTTGAAAAGGTGGAGGATCAGGAAAAGGAAGACAACAATACGGATTGTCACAGTAACTTAAGCAGTGAGGTCAAGTATGTCAAATGATGAAGATGGCACAAGATGGGAGTGTTTGAATCTATTCATAGGGTTGCTATGAGTCATATAGGGTAACAACAACTGTATAAGATTGAAATGGACGACATACTCAATTCTTGGTTCTCCAACCTTTGAAATGAAAGCATTAGATGAGATGGCTCTGAATTTAGGATTCTGAAGTAGCATTTGGACAATACTTGTATCAGTTTCTTCTGTAATAAGATGAGCTTTTTTTTTTTTTACATTTTATAGTGTTCTCACGTCTTTCTCAATCCCACTGTCAGCTCTAGTTCTTTTTTTTTTTTTTTCCAAAGCATTGCAGCACTTTATTAAGAATATTGGTTTTGAATTAGTAGCTCAAGTAACAATTGCATGAAGCCAGATTAGGTGTACTGCATAATACTCATACTTGATTTATTGACATTACTTAGCAATTTATTGGAGCTCTAGTTCTTTTAATGGTATCCAGAGTGCTACTATTAATATGATCAACTGCTCATTGAAAGGCTGGTTTGAGTCCATTTAGTACCATTGGTCAGGATATAAGGAGATGTATTTCTTTGGGCAAGTCTGATGTCAGAGATTTCTCTAAAATAGTGAAGAGTAATTATGTCAGTTTGAAAACTAAGGTTCATCAGATTCAGGCCATGGTCTTTTAAGTTACTTGCTATGTGAATTAAGGATGATGGAAGAATTGATGCCTTTGAGCTGTGGTATTGGAAAAGAGTACTGAATACTCACTCCATAGACTGCTGGAAGAATGAACAAGTAAGTCTTGGAAAAGGTGCAGCCACAGTGCTTCTTGGAGTCAAGGATGGCAAAGCTTTGTCTCTCATACTTTGTTGCTCAGAGACACTATTCCTGGAATAGGATGTCATACTTTGAAAGGTGAAGGAACAGTGAAAGGAATATCCGTATCAAACTGAATAGACACAATGCAGCAATGGGCTGAAGTAGATCAGAGTTATTGAGGAATGCACAGGATAGGACAGGATTCAGATCTGTTGTTTACAGGGTCGCTGAGTTGTACTTGACTCAATGGCACCTAACAACAACAAGGAATAGCTAGGAAAGAAGACCTAGCACTATTATTTCTGAAAAATTAGTCATTGAAAACCCAGTAAAGCAGCCTTAGTGCCATATGTTGTACCATTCTTAACTTGAAATGGTAGCCCCTGCTGTGATCATGCTCCCATTTTCACAGTAACAGCTAGTTTCTCTGGTTGGAATTTTTCTTGTTATTATGTACCATAGAGTCAGAACCGACCCCTAGCTAACCCTCCAGCAGTTCAGATGCATGAGTGGATTTACTTAGTCCAGCTTAATTTATGTTGGGGATGATCTGTAAATTTACCTAGCTCATCTCAGGATAAAACTTTGCTTGTTGCTGTAGGCTTCATCTCTGTTTTGTCATATTGTAAGAATAGCTTGACAAAGGAGCCTGTTCCCCAGCCACAAGACAGGAGAAGCAGTATCATCATTTTTTTTTAAAATTTAGTTTGTTTATTTTTCATTTCGATGAACATCTACAGAGATTTTGGAATTCCATTCATTCATTGTTGCACCCTTCTTCCCGCACAAACCCCTCCCCCCAGTACCAACATTTTAAAGCAGATTCCTATGAAGGAGAGGCTAGACATACTTCTTACCCAACCTTTTGCTAATTATTAAAATGATCTCTCCCTGGCACTTTCTGGGGTTCAAGGACTCAGAACAGTCTCGTTTCAGTTATGCCTGCAGGTAAGCCTCTCCCTTTTCCTTGGCTTCTCAATCCCTGGTACAGTGTTAAACATGGCCACTAAGAGAAATCCAGCCAGTAGGAACCCACCAGCCAGTCTCTGGTCGAGAGCTGTGTAGCAACACAGCTCAAAAGGCCACACCTCTGGCTGTTCAAAACTACCAGCCATTTCACAGGAAAAAGATGAGCAGCCTTTGAAAACCTTCTGAAGGGCCAGCTAGAAATTAATTTCAGCTCGATAGCAATGACTTAGACTTTGCCCACAAAGATTTATAGCCTTGGAAATGTATGGGCGGTTCTGTTCCATCCTATAGGGTCTGTATGAGTCACAATCAACTTGATGGCAATGCGTATGACACAATCAACTTTGTATTATAACACAAGGTATTAGGCTAAGATTTAAAAAGCTCAATGAGTCAGTCATTGCTTTACCTAAAATTAGTGCAAATTAAAGTGTAAAATTTTATCTGTTTATCAGATACTTAATTTCTGATCATATTTTTATAATATGCATACTGTTAATACTATCGTACATAAGTATAACTTTGTTGGAAGTACAGACTCAAAAATTTCTCTTGACAATGAGTATAACATCTTTTGAGGAGTAAGATACTGAGATGCTGCTGACACCACAGTTTCTTTAGTAAACTTTCTGTCAAAAGATAAATCTAGCCGATGCGGCCCTCTGCCCGGGACCCCCAGCTCGGGGTGAGCCGTTGTGGCCCTCAGGGTGAGCTTCTCAGTCCCCAGATTGTGCCATCTGACCCCTGGGTGGGGAAGGA
>NW_006399775.1:13694381-13702943 GCF_000299155.1 Elephantulus edwardii
AAAAAGAATAAAAAAAGATAAATCTGTATAGAAAGGAGTATTTTTCTTTTTTTATAAAATATTTTGGAAATGGAACATTTTTAAGATCCGTCTATACAAATACTAGGTTCCAAGTTGCATTGATAGATGCAAATGTACTTGCTATAGGAAACACTATGATTGCTTTTAAATCTTTTCCCTTTTGTTGTTGTTATGTGCCATTGAGCTGGAACTAACTCTTAGCTGATTAACCCTCTAGTGAGACTGTAATTGCACAGGAAGAGATGACCCATCTTTTCCCTTCAGAGCAACTGGTAGATTTGAACTGTGTGCCTGTAGGTTGGCAGCGCAGCTTCTTACCACTAGGCTTGCCTTTCTTTCCCTTCACCCCCCTCAGTATGGTAGCTGACAGTACACAAACTTGCAAAGTTCCTAGTACGTAAGACAGTTTTTATGGCATTAAAAATATATGTTAGATCTTGAAAATAAGTACTAAAAAATTAAAAAAATAGATGCTGTCAAGTTTTGCACATTTAGGAAAATTGTGGAGGTCAGCACATCTGCAATGGATATGCCTTGCCCTGCGAAAACCATCTTTGTGATCTGGTATCTTTCCTGCCAAGTGAGTATTTCATGTGAAATTTACTGGCATTGACTACACTCTCAAGTTGTACAATTCTAACCCTCCTTTTGTGAATTGTTCTTCCCTGATAGTGTAGTCCTTAGGGAATTGCACTGCTAACCCAAAGATCAAGCCTCTCTGGCCATTTGAATCCACCAGCAACTCAGAGAAAAAGATGGGCAATCTCCCATTCAATTTATAATTTAAAAACTTGTTGGGGAGTCACCTATGAGTAGATTATGAGTTTTTCCGTGAACATTTGAATTGCTATTGTCAACTCTGTCTCATTTAGAGAAGTTTAAAAAATTTTCTACTGGTTTATTAGCAAAATTTTAATGTATTGTTTTCAAGAACAAATTCAATTATCCTCTTTCCCCCACCCAACAAATGGTACAACCCAATGATTAATCCTCCCCTCCCCCTGCACATCCTCAGCCCTCTTCCACCCTCACCCACCCCTTTTGGGTCCTTATCCTTATTCTACAATAATGGTTTTATACAATTTGGACTGAGTTCACTCATCATAATGCTCTCCAGTCCCTCCCAAGTTAGGTAATAATTTACAAAATCATTGCCCCTTCATATTATTCTATTATGTGAATGTACCATAATTTCTCAATTCATTTGTTTGTAGTTGGACATTTGGGCTGTTTCCATGTTCTTGCGATGGTGAATTCTTAAAAGAACTTAATGATAAAGGCTGTGGGGTGTTTTTTTTTTTTTTTACTAGTTAAGCTAAACTATTGTTTGGTTTTAAGGTTTCTTTGGGGATGTTTTTCATTTAAGGCTTAAAGATTATCTCAGGGCTACAGTTTTAGGGCTTTATCCAGCCTCCATTAATGACTCCATTAAGTCTAGATGCCTTAAGATTTTAAAATTCCATTCTACATTTCCCCCCTTTTGATTAGAATTATTCTATAGAATCATTGACCAAAATGCTCAATAATAATAGCCTGAAATCATCCAGTTATGATCTTATGGCATAGGAGACAGTTGTTCATGGAGGCAGTTAGCTGCAAATTGCATATCCTTCTCTTATTCATACACTCCTTTCTCTTGCTCAGATGAATAAAGACCATTATTCTGCCTTGGTGTATTGAGCTATTGATGTTTATTAAAATCTGTGGTAGTTTATTACAATCACAGTATAATGAGAATAGAGACACTTCAGTTACTAGGTACAGGTCTAGTTTCTAAGATTTTTATTATTACTACTAGATAAGCTTTTATAAAAGACCTTTAACTCAGGTGAGTTAATCACTGGATAATCAATAGGAGCAGCCACAAGGGATTATAATGAAGTCTAGTCTGAATGTCTCTCTGGCAATTATTTTTTTTTCCACTCAAAATTCTATACAGATAAATTCAAGTTCACAGTCTGTAATAATATATTTAAATGAGGCTGACATTTCTATTAGTATGCTATTTATCGTTTCTCCTGAAATGGCCTACCCATTCCCTTGAAAGTGGAACAAATCACTACTTATTCAGTGCTTAATCACCATTTGACAGGACCCAGCATGCCCCATATACCGTAATCATTTTGCTAATTTTATTCTTGCATTTTTGTTTGAATGTTTGGAAGTTTGGAGTACCTGAGCTATTTGAATTATGGACTTTGAAAGTCATTTTGACAACCAACCCATAACTTTAATGCAAGAAAGAAGTCACTAACTATGATTTTTTTAGGGAGATCAATATGGACCCAGAGTTTGAGTTATAGTCTTGTATGAGTTGCCTCAAGTTTTCTCATTTGAAAAATAGGACTTGTCCTTAGCTGAGTCCTTGTGTTCACTCCAATTCTAAAAATAGTTGATTTTAAGTAATTTAAACAAAGCAGTAAATATATATTGCTCAGCTCCAATAACAATGAGCAACATCCAACTATTGTGAGGATGGCACAAGAATGAGCAGGATTTCCTTCTGTTGCATAGGGTCACTGAGGTTTAGAATTGACTTGAAGGCACGTAACAGCAGCAACAACAAACAATAGCACAACAAACAAGAAGGTAACATCTTACAATTAGCTCAACTTTCATTCAGTAATTGAGATGATTTCCCCCCACCCCTCTTGGAAACCAAATTCATTTATACAGTGAAAAATGAGATTCAGAATGGCTTTGTTTTTCCAGATTTTGTGACCCCCCCCTTTTTTTTTAACTTCTGAGTACAGTCTTACCACTTTTTACTATCACCAGTTTTAGGTTAAAATATTGAAGTTTTCCATTTCTCACAGGGTTCTAATTTTCACAGATTTACTGTACATTTTGGGTTCTTTTAAGAAGAAATGAAAATGTTAGTGAAACCCCAAGAATAGTGTCATATATTAAATTGTGTCCCTCACAATATATGCATGTAAAGATATGATTAAAAAACCAAACATGATAGATGGGAAATGGTCAATAGCTTCATCTTACTTGGGATCCACAATGAATATACTGATGTGTCAAATGTGACAATGGTTACCCATGGTGGATAGTGTTTGGTGGAGCTCCCTGATTAAAATAAACTTGGAAGCAGGAGTAGCATCAGCTTCCAAAATAGCTTACCTCTGTAGACCCTATGAACTTGGAGAAATGAAGAAAGTTATAAAAGTGTTCAGGTCTTTCATTTCTAGGGTCACTATGAGTCATCTATAATTTGATGACACTTAACAACAATAACAACAACCCACAATGTATGTATGTAATGATATGATAAAAACCATGATGGATGGAGAAAAAAATTGAAATGGTCACTAGCTTCATCTTACTTGGATCCACAATCAAGATACAATCCACAGTCAATATACTTTACCAGGAGATCAGGAAACATATTGCACTGGGAAAGTCTGTAGTCAGTGTAAAAAAGAGCAAGAGTCAGGTGGGGACAACCATATCTGACCTTCACCAGCTTCACAAAGGAGAACTGTCTTCACCAACAGCACCAACAACACAAAACGGATTTCCATGGGGTCAGATGTGTCCCCCATATTTTCATACTTCTTTTTACTCATCTCAACACCAATCTTACTGTCTTACTGGGTCCAAAATCCAATGTGATAGCTTACATACAGATCACACATAACCATATTGAGGAGGTCAAAATGTTCTAATGCAGGTTAGCAGAATACCATAAGAACAGTTTCTGAAATGTGCTCACAGGTGCCTCAGCCTTAAGCCTCATGGCTTTAGGCCAGTGCTCCAAAGTTTTTAATCCTTCCAGTTATGACTCTCCCCTCCCCAGTCCTCCAACAAACTCGAGCAAAGGCTCTGAGCTCCAATTTCATGGCATGTTAGTCCCAAGGTCCGCTCTATCTCATGTCAGGTCTTTGGTTCTCTGCTGTGGCTGTTAGAGCTGTTGCTCTCATGGGCTCTAGTTTGACAGGCATAAGACTCTCTGGTCTTGAAGGATGAGTTGTGTTCTCTTGCTTGCTCTTGAATTCTGCTGCTGGACCTGCTCAATTTTATGATGAGACTAGCCTATTCCCCGTGGATTGGTTAAGACTAGCCAATCTTTTTGTGAATGGATTAACATGCCCTATTAGCAACTTCTGCCCATCCACATGGCAAAGTCAAATTCAATGGCTAGGAAAGGTATTTTGAACAATAAGCCTTTAATATCACAGGCAGGCACCTCTCCAAATTGTTATGGAACAATAATATCAATATAGGTCTGTTGTATCTCTAGTTAGATTTGCTCCATAGTGTTGAATCTTGTGATTAGCTACTGTTATGGGCATTATTTTTCCTAACTCCATTTCTATATTCTCTTTGTCCAACTGATTTTTATATGTTGATCTTGTGTCCTGCTACTTTGTTGAGATGGTTGACTACATTCAGTAGTTTTCTCACAGAATTTTTAAGGTTTTCTAAATATACTATCACATCATATGCATATCAGCATAATTTTACCTTCACTTTGCCAATTTAGATACCTCTTATTTCCTTCTCTTGCTTTATTGCTCTCACTACAACTTCCAGTACAGCACTGAACAGGAGAGATGATAATGGGCATCCTTGCCTAGTTCCTATTCTCAAAGGGAAAGTCTATCTCTTTCCATTGAGAACAATGTTAGCTCCTGGTTTTGCATATATACTTTTCATTATGTTGAGGAAATTTCCCTCTATTCCCATTTTGTTAAGTGTTTTAATCAGAAGAGGATGTAGAATTTTGTCAAAGGCCTTTTCTGCATTTTAAACTCTTCTTTTGGTCCAAAGTTATGCTGTTTTATGGGGTGTCTAGGAGGTTCTTTGGCATTTTTAGTTGAGTATCTTTGCAATCACTTGCTATGCATCAGAGAGCTGGCTAATGACTAGGGATGATAGAAGGAGAACTGATGCCTTTGATCTGTGGTGTTGGAGAAGAGTATTGAATGTACCATGGACTACTAGGAAAACAAACAGGTTTGTCCTGGAAAGGGTGAAGCCGGGCTGCTCCTTGAAGGCAAGGATTCTGAAGCTTCATCTGACATACTTTGGACATGTTGCAAGGAGGGACCAGTCCTTGGAGAAGGATGTCATGCTTGGGACGGTGAAGGGACAGCAAAGGAGAGGAAGACCCTCGATGAGATGGATTGATTCAGTGACTGGGGTAATGGAGGTAGGTGTGTCAGAGATGGTGAGATTGCCATAGGATAGGGCAGAGATTAGGGCGGATGTACCTAGGGTCGCTATGAGTTGCAGGCAACTCGATGACACATAAAAACAACAACAACAACAAATCTTAGATCAAGGACCTTGGAGGGGTAGCAAGAAGAATTGTTCTATGTGTCTATAATGAATGTCTCTCAGAAAAGATTAAGTTTCTTATTCTGAAGGCTATTATTAATTGTTAGGGACCATCAGGTTGACTACAAGTCGTAGCGAGCCTAAGGACAACATTTTGGAAGTTTGCCCTATCCTGAACCATACTCTGAAGGCTCCCTCTCTCTCATTGCTTTTAGTGTGGAACTGACTCATAGCTGACCCTCCAGTCTGTTTTTAGAGGCTATAAACTGTATGAGGAGAGATGTCCAATTGACAACCCCATATTCTCTCTACACTTCAAGGAAGGATGCATCACTCTGCCCTCCAGCTTCTTGTTGCCCCAAACATTTCTTAGAATTCTTTCGTTTGTATATGACTCTTCATATCTTGTCTTCCCCTTTCATAAACTTGGAGATTAGGATAGAGATACTATTTATATGTGACTTTGTTTGACTTAACTGATAACAAAAGAAAAACCCTGTTTCCAAAAAAGACCACATTCACCATTTATCGGGATTAGGAATTCAACCTATCTTTGTAGAGGACAGAAGTATTATTGATTCATTAGTGTATATTGAGGAATATTATATAATTAAGATTTGTGACTTCTCAACCACTTGCAATTTCAAGTTCCACCTATTACTGTCTTTTTTTTCCCTATAATTATATTTTATTAATTTTCATAAACATTTACAGAGATTTTGGGCTTCCACTCATTCATTGTTGCACTATTCTCTCTACCCTCCTCCCAGTTTGTTCTTGTCCAAATGCCACAGTGCTTGTCAAAGCCAGTTCTGATTAATCTTCTTTGTCAGTGTATCCTTTGCCATTCCCTATCACTCCTCCCTGAGAGAGACTTCACCCTGAGTCATAAGGAAAAGGGGACGGCGTATTCTCTTAGCTACTTCCTGCTGAAAAGGGACACTGTGGGTTTCAGGGTGAAGATCTTCTCTCACTACTCTAAAGGGCCCCTTTGGCAGTAGGAAACACATAGACTATTATGGAGATTGATTTTGGAATTCAGATGCACTCTTATTGATTGTGCTTGGCTGTACATGTACATATCCTTCAAGATGTATCATGGGGGTGTTGCAACCTAGAAGACACAAATTTGACTAACAAGTTATAAGTACATGAGTCCAAAAATTACGGAAAAGTAAAAGAAAAGATTCTTTCATTGTTTTACAAACCCTCCCCCAGGTCCCCTCCACCATGCAGCCCTCGCTCTAGTCTCCTGTGATGACAGAAACACCCAGTTACATCTCTCTTTTAAACGGTTCTCTCCCTCCTCTGTTTCAGTGCAGTATACATTATTGAACCCATCTTACTCAGTCTCTCCCCAACCCCAAGGACAGTCCCATTCTACAACAGTGGCATCATGTAATATTTGTCCTTTTGTGACTGGGATATTTCACTCAGCATAATGTTCTCCAGAGTCAACCATTTTGAATAATATTGCATGAGTTCCTTGTTTTTTAATGCAGCATAGTATTCCATTGTGCGAATATACCACAGCTTCTCTAGCCATTCGTTTGTTGATGGGCTATTACTGTCTTTGTGCTCAGATTTGGCCCTTGTTTGATATGATAACAGCATTTAAAAAAGATTATTGAGTCTGAATACCTATTAGTTACATTTTTATTAAAAATGCTGTACAGATTAAATAAAATTTGTGCTCTGTTATGATAGGTAATGCAGAGGCATGACTTTCCCCCCCTTTTTTTAAATTTAAATTTTTTCCCCCATTCATTGATTGTTGCACATTTTCCTCCCTTCCCACCCCTCCCCTTCAGTCCACCTTTATCTTTGAAAAGAAAAAAAAAAGGAATTCTTTCATTGTTATCCTTCCAAACCGCACCCCCCCCCCCCAAAGACCACAGTCCACTGAACTGTGCATTTCTTTTTCTGGAAACTTATCATGAAAATAATACCTAATCATATATTCCTTTTAAACAATTCTCTCCCTCATCTGTTTCAATGCAGTATACATTATTTATCCCCTCCTTTTTCAGGTTCCCCCCAACCCCGATGTCAGTCTTGCTTTGCAACAGTGGCACTATGCAATATTTGTGCTTTTGCTACCCAGATATTTCACTCAGCATAGTGTCCTCTAGGGTCACCCATTTTGTATATTTCATGAGTTTCTTGTTTTTCAATGCAGCATAATATTCCATTTTGTAAATATACCAGAACTTCTCTATCCATTCCTTTGTTGATGGCCACTTGGGTTGTTTCCAACTCTTTGCTATTATAAACAAAACAGCAATAAACACTGGTGTGCATATATCTACTTGGGTTGCAGTTCTGGTTTCTTTATGGTATATTCCCAGTAGTGGAATTGCTGGGTCAAATGGTATTTTTATTTGCAACTTTTTGAGAAAGGGTCTGCTGCCTTCCATAGTGGTTGTCCACTTCCAGTAACAGTGAATAAAGGGTTCCAGTTTCTCCACAATCCCACCAGCATTTGCTATTTGCAGAGCCATGCTTTAAGAAATTAATTCCTCTATGAAAACAGTTTAAAGTTCTAACGGATCATGAGAACCTCTACTTTCCTAACCTTGAAACCAGAAGAATTAGTTAGGGCCTGGCTATCAATGCTTTCACCACTCTGAAAGGGATCATAATAGATAGCACTGGTTAAATTGGGTGAAAAACATATAACAAAACCAAAAATCATAACTGTTGCAGATCAAGGGTAAAGTAATAATGAGACAGTAAGGGTGGGGAGCAGCAGTCCTGATGACTGAAGCACCCAAGCCATGCCTCTCTGTGTATTTATTGAGAATCATCAGGAAGGTAAACAAAGGGTAATCACAAGGGAGTTGTTGTTGTTATGTACCATCAGTCACTTGTGACTCATAGCGACCCTATGTACAAGAGCCCTACCTAAATGCCGTTCTATCTTGTGCCAACCTCGCCGTCTCAAACACACTCATTTCCACCACTCCACTCACAGGATCGATCCATCTCCTTGAGGTCTTCCTCTCCTGCACCGTCCCTCCACTCTCCCAAACATGATGTCCCTCTCCAAGGACCAGTCCCTCCATGCAACATGCCCAAAGTATGTAGGATGGAGCTTCAGAATCCTTGACTCCAAGGAGCATTCTGGCTTCACCCTCTCCAGGACAAACCTGTTTGTTCTCCTAGTAGTCCATGGTATATTCAACACTCTTCACCAGCACCACAGCTCAAAGACATCAATTATCTTTCTACCATCCCTATTCACTGTCCAAC
>NW_006399775.1:13703258-13707868 GCF_000299155.1 Elephantulus edwardii
AATCGATATTGAAGACTGCAGTCCTTGACCTTCTGCAGCAAGCGCTTCAGGTCCTCCTCAGTTTCAGCAAGCAGGGTTGTGTCATCTGCATAACATAGGTTGTTGATGATTCTTCAACGAATCCTGATGCCACATTCCTCCTTGTACAGTCCTGCATCTTGGATGATCTGTTCTGCATACAGATTGAAAAGGTATGGAAACAAAATACATCCCTGACAGACCCTCTTCTTTATTTTGAACCATGTAGTGTCTCCTTGCTCTGTTCTGGGACAACTGCCTCTTGGTCAATTTGCATTAGCACAATCAAATGTTCTGGGATTCCCATTCTTCTCAGAGTCAGCCACAGCTTGTGATCCAGACAGTCAAAAGCCTTTGCATAATCAATGAAGCACAGATAGACATTCTTATGGTATTCTCTGCTTTCTGCCAAGATCCATCTAACATTAGCTATAATATCTTTACTACCACGACCTCTCCTAAATCCAGCTTGCACATTTGGCAGTTCTGTGTTGACATACTGTTCCAAACGTTTTTGGATAATTTTCAGCAGAATCTTGCTTGCATGTGATATTAATGGCATTGTTCAATAATTTCCACACTCGTTTGGGTCACCTTTCTTTGGAATGGGAACAAATATAGATCTTTTCTAGTCAGCTGGACAGCTGGCTGTCCTCTGGATTTCTTCGCACAACTTAGTGAGCACATCTAGGGCAGCCTCTGTTTGTTGAAATAAATAAATTGGTTTGCTGTCAACTCTTAGAGTTGAAAACAAAAACAAAGGATCATGGAGAAGGCAGAGTTCTTCTCTATTGTTTATCTTATGCTAATCTCAAGAGGGAGGGATTCATTAAATACAAACTAAGAATGATGTTGAATCTTAAGGAATGCCTTAGTGCCTCAGGGTGAACTCCAAGTTGTATTACACCTCCCTTATATCCTGATGTAGCATTTGGTTTATTGTTAATATTAAACTTGATATTCGGCTTCCTACACATAACAATTACTTATTTGTCTGCCCACTGCTCCAAGGGAGAAAGATTGGAAATCACTTCCTGTGTAATTTACAGCCTCTGAAAACCCGCTGGAGGGTCAGCTATGAGTCAACAGGACAAGTAACAACATACAGTGAGGGAGGTACTCATTCCTTAAAACAATCTGTGCTATTCAAGATCACAAGGGCAGCATTTGCCCAAGGATAAAGCTGAGAAAGCAGGAAGAGGTAGGAAAGAAAGAAGGAAGACTGGAAATGGGAATTACAGGAAGAAGTGGAAAGAGCACTAGGGACAAAGTGAAATTGTAATCAGTGTTAGATAAAAATGAGTATGAGAAAAGTACAATAAACAAATATATCAAATGAAAAAAAATGAGTATGAGTGGCTGAATTGAAATCTTTAATCTTTAGTCAAATCCCAGTAACTTGAATAAGTACATAAGTAAGGTTTTATATTGTTATTGTTATGTGCCCTTGGATGACTCTATGCACAACAGACCCTATATTCTATCTTGAGCTCTGAACCCTGCTCTATCTTGAGCTAAGCTCATTGTCTCTGACACATCTACCCTCATTACTTCAGTCACTGAGTCAATCTATCTCATCCAGGGTCTTCCTCTCTGTCTCTCCACCCTTCCAAGCATGATGTCCCTTTCTGAAGATTGGTCCCTCTTTGCAACATACTCAAAGTACATCAGATGAAGCTTCAAACTCCTTGTATCCAAGGAGAAGTCTAGTTTCATCCTCTCCAGAATGAACCTGTTTGTACTTCTAGCAGTCATGGTATATTCAGTACTGTTCTCTAGCACCACAACTCAATGGCATAAATTCTTCTGTTCTCCTTAGTCACTGTCCAGCTCTCCATTGCATAGCAAGTAATTTTGAAGACCATGGCCTGGATCCAGGTGCACCTTAGTCTCTAGACTGACATTGTTGCTCTTCAGTACTCTGGAGAGTTTCCCAATAGCAAATTTTCCCAATGCAATTCATCGTTTTTTTTTCCCCCCAAGAGAAAAGATATTTAATGATCTCTCAGACGAATCTCTTAAAGCACTCAGTGTTTTTACAAGTGCAAGGGGGGATTGTTCTCAGCCAACACATACCAGTAATGCCAACAGACACGGCAGCATGCAGCACCTGCTGAAAAGCAACATGAGGTCTGGGGACAGCAACTCTGCCCTGGTCCCAAGCCAGTCTTTGCTTCTGGTGGACAGAGGTGGGGGAAACGCAAAGCAGGAGAGGGCAAGTGTGCCCAGCTAACGAGGGCTGCCGGCCTAGAGACGGGCCCCAACACACCAGAACGTGAACACCAACAGACATTGGTCAGAAACACAGAAAACCGCAACAGGAGCTCACCCAATCTCACGGTCAGAACGAAGCAGGGCAACGGATGAAGCCCATCTGGACTGTGTGTGCCAGGGGAGCGGGAGGCAGCTCTCCAGAGGCCACACTGTGCGGCATGCAGCTAGGGCCCACTGCATGGGGGCAGCTACACCAGGCAGGGAGAGGCGGGAGGTCCGCTTGCCGGCCTGCTCCCCTCCCTTGAGAACAAGCTAGAGAACAAGAACCATGGGGTGGGCTAACCCTTCTGGCCCCAGGTGGCCGCTGCCTTCTGGAATGTTCGCCTGGGCGGCTGGTTTAGTTAGGCTCCACACGTGGTTTAAGTGCTCGTTTTATTTCTCTTGTGCAAACGGTTACTGTCTAAAGCTCTCAGAAGGACATATCATCTTTTGATTTCCTGACTGCTGCTTTATTTTATATAGTATTTAAATTTCCATTGTCAATAAATAACATAGATGTATACTGATAAAATTAAAAATATAATGAAACAATTGTTCATAAAGTGTTTATTAGATACCAGATCCTATGGTAGACATTGGGAGCAGAAAAAATGATATAGGTTTTTTTATCAGCTTTTTAAAAATTCCCTTAAACTTTTTAAAATTAATTTTAATAAAAGTTTACAGACACTTAGGGTTTCCATCCATTCGTTGTTGCACTTTTCTCCCTGCCCAACCCTCTCCCCTAATTTGCTCTTCTATTTGAAAAGTAAAAGAAAAATTCTTTCATTGTTATACAATCCCTCCCTCCAAGTCCACTCCACTATACAGCCTTCACTCTGGACTCCTGTCATGACAAAAATACCTAATCACATATCCCTTTTAAACAGTTTTCTCCCTTATCTGTTTCAATACAGTATACATTATTTATCCCATCTTTCTCAGTCTCCCCCCAACCTTGACGTCAGTCCTGTTTTACAACAGTGGCACCATGCAGTATTTGTCCTTTTTTTTTTTAATTTTTATTATTTGTGTGTGTATGTACTGTCAAATCAGATTTGACTGGTACAGGAGGAGATTATTCCTCCTTCTCCAGCAAAGCATCTGGTGGATTTGCACCGCTCACCTCTGGGATTGTAGTGCAGCTTCTTGACGCTAGGCCACCAGAGCCCGCCAGTATTTGTCCTTTTGTGACTGAGACACTTCACTCAGCATAATGTCCTCCAGGGTCACCCATTTTGAACAATATTGCATGAGTTTCTTGTTTTTCAATGCAGCATAGTATTCCATTGTGTGAATATACCAGAGCTTCTCTATCCATTCATTTGTTGATGGGCACTTAGGTTGTTTCCAACTCCTTGTTATTGTGAACAAAGCTGCAATAAATATGGGTGTGCTTGGATGTCAGTTATGGTCTCTTTGGGGTATATTCCCAGTAGTGGAATTGCTGGGTCAAATGGTATCTCTATTTGCAACTTTTTGAGAAAGTGCTACACCACCTTCCACAGTGGTTACACCATTTGACAATGCAGCTTTCATTTTGGATACTTTTCATGACAATAATACCTAATCGTATCTTCCTTCTAAATAGTTCTCTCCCTCATCTGTTTCAGTGTAGTATACATAACACAAGATTCATAAGATAGTAGTGTTGTTGCAATGGTTTGTCAAGCCAACTACAACTCCTAACAGCCCTAGGTACAACAGATCTGAACCTTGCAATATCCTGCACCAAACCCGCCATTTCCAGCATGCTTGACCCGTTGCTGTAGTTCCTGTATCAATTCACCTTGATTAGAGTTTTCCTCTCTTTTTTCCTGACACTCTGTTTCCCAGCATGATGTGTTTTTCCCCAGGACTGACCTCGCCTACTAACGTACCCAAAGTATGTGATATGTAATTTCACCATCCTTAATTCTGAGAAGCACCTTTGTTGCAGTTCTTCCAAGATAGACTTAATCGTTCTTTTGATAATCAATAGGATATTCAGTATTATCATCAAAACTACAACAGTGCTGATTTTTTTTCTTTTTTAATGTCCGTTATTCATTGTCTAGCTTTCAGGCACATATGAAGCAATCGAAAGTACGTTGGTTTAGATCAGATGCTACTTAATGCTTTTTATTTTATTATTAATTTTAATAGACATTTACAGAGGTTTTGGATTTCCATTCACTCATTGCCACACTTTTCTCCCTGCCCACCCCTCCCCACCAGCTCGCTTCCCCCTCTGAAGAGAAAAAAAAATTCCTTCATTAGTACACAATTCCCATGTCCCTTCCCCCCCACCCCCCACCCCGAGTACACTTCTCTATGCAACCTTAATTCTGGATTCCTGT
>NW_006399775.1:13708253-13750744 GCF_000299155.1 Elephantulus edwardii
GGGTCAAATGGTATCTCTATCTGCAATTTTTTGAGAAAGCGCCACACCGCCTTCCACAATGGTTGCACCATCTTACATTCCCACCAACAGTGAATAAGAGTTCCAGTTTCTCCACATCCTCGCCAGCATTTGTTGCTTGCTGTTCTGTTATATTTTGCTATTCTTACTGGGGTGAGATGATATCTCATAGTTGTTTTGACAGTATTCTCTTTTAACCTATTGAATTAGAAATTCTAGAAGTGGGGCCAGCAATCTATATTCAGGAAGTTTTCCGGATGATTCTGATGTATGCTTAAATTTGTGCACCTCTGATATTAGGTAATGCAATGATTTCTGATATCAGATGTTGGAAACAGTTCATATTTCCAAGTCACACTACACTAATAAACTAAATTATAATGCCTAAACTGAAGCATTTTTTCATTACGTTGCTCTGTCTTTTATATAGTCCTGAGAAATGCGATATTATTATCCAGATTTTTAAGTGCTTTGGCATCGATGACTGTATTCTTGGACAATTTATGTTTTGTGTGAGTGATTATCTTAAGAGAGGAAGAGGAAAGGAGGAAGGAAGAGAGGGAGTGAGTGACGGATAGAGAATTAATTACAGTTTGGAGAGGAGGAAATAAATCACGTATTGTTGAGGAGGGAGGCAGAAATACTGCACTTCAAGGAAACCCTGGAGAAATGAAGTCTTCCAGGGATAAGGCAAAGAGAAGTGACCGATGTCAACATCCTCGTGGACAAAATGTCACAGAGATATGAAAACAAGTACTATGTGACCTCCAGTGAAAATTTCCATCCAGAAACAAACAACGTTTTAATCTGACCTTGCTGTCCACATTTTTCAGTTTTCTCTGAGAAAATTAAATAATTGGAATGGATGCCAGATTTCAGTCCTGACCCCACCAAAAGTCCAAGAGGATCAGAGTAAAGTAAGAAGAAAACAGTTAGTTTGAGAGGATCAGAGTTCATTAGGGAAAAGATTTTCCCCAATGACCTTGACATTGATGCTTCCAAGGAAAAGCTAAAGAGCAAGAAAGTAAGTGTATGGGTCGTGGGTGGGTGGGTGGGGGGAATGAAGAGAAAGATTAGGGAATCCCTGAAAGGAGAAATAGCTAGTAATCTCTGTTGACTTTTTGGTGTTTATTTGCAAGGCAAGTATAAACGTGATTTATAATCCAATTTAAATAGCCAAGAAATCATTAATTCTAACATTACTTTTCTTTTTGTTGATTCATTTTGTTGATTTTGCCTATTATTTAATAAGATTTTTATTTTTTAAGTTTTCTTTCTTAAGTTTTAAAAATTTTTTATATATTCCAGAAATTGGCCTTTATTGGAGAATGGTGTGACATTAGATTTTTTTGTGACAAATTGTCTGTTGTAGTCTGTATGGATTGACCCTGGAGGTTTGAATCCACCAATAGCTACGCAGGAGAAAGAGGGGCAGTTTCCCCTTTTGCTATATATTGTGTTGTTGTTATGTGTGTCAAGTCGCCTGTGACACATCGTGACACTATGTACAGCAGTAGTAAACCCTGCTCTATGCTGTGCTAGTCTCACTGTCTCCAACACACCCACCCCGATTACCCCAGTCACTGAATCAATCCACCTTCTCCTGAAAATCCACTAGAGGGTCAGCTCTGAGTCGGAGGGTTGTGACTTGAGTGAGTGAGGCCAGTGACTTTGAATTAAAGTTTTTCTAAGCAATTATAGCCTATGCATCTGAAAGTTGGACAATTGAATAAAGATAACAGAAGAATTGATGTTTTAGAATTGTGGTGTTGTAGAAGAGTTCTGGATATACCATGAACTGCCGCAAAAACAAAGATGTCCGTCTTGGAGGAAGTATAACCAGGGTGCTCCTTGGAGGCAAGGATAGTGAACTTTGTCTCATTTAATTCAAGCATATTGTCAGGATGGATGATCATGCTGGGAAAGGTGGAGCGTCAGAGAAAGAGAGGAAGACCTTCAACAAGATAGATTGACACAGTGAACTGTAGCAATGGACACAAAGCAAATCTGAGATCATGAAAGTGTGGCAGAGTTATGGAAAGTTTCAAGTTACAGGTCTGTTGTTCAAAGTGTCACTATGAGTAGGTAGAAATGGTGTCTGAGCCAGGGACTACTGCTGTTTAAAATCAGGATAGGTGTACTCCTTTATCCATACTTATTCAATCTGTATGCTGAGAAAAGAGAAAGGGTTGCATCCTTTCTCCACACCTATTCAATCTGTATGGTAAGAAAATAATTTAAAAAGCTAGATTCTATGAAAAAAAAAGTGTGGCATCAAATCAGAGAAGACTCATCAATAACTTGCATTATGCAGATGACATAACCTTTTTTACTGAAAGTGAGAAGGGCTTGAAATGCTTGCTACAGAAGATAAAAAAAAGCAGTCTTTGATATGGATTGCATCTCAAAGTTAAGTAGACAAAAATCTTCACCACTGGACCAATAAGGAGCATTATGATAGATGGAGAAAAGATTGAAATTGTCAACAATTTATTTTACTTTGATCCACAATCAGCATCCTTTGTACCAGCAGTCAGGAGATGAGATGTATTGCATCAGACAAACCTGCTGTCAGGGACTTCTCCAAAGTACTAAGGAGTGATAATGTCAGTTTGAAGAGTAAGGGTGCACCTTTTCCATCATTTGCTGGGTGTCTGAGAGATGGACAATGAATAAAGATGATAGAAGAATTGATGTCTTTGAACTGTGGTGCTGGAGAAGAGCACTGACTATCCCCTAGACTGCCAAAAGAACAAACAGGTATGTCCTGGAAAAAGTATAACCAGAATGCTCCTTAGAAGCAAGGATGCCAAAGCTTTGTTTCACATACTTTGGGCCTGTTGCTAGGAGAGGCTATTCCTTAGAAAGAGACATGGTGTTTGGAAAGGTGGAGAGTTAGTGAGAGAGAGGAAAACCTTTAACAAGATGGATTGACAAAATGACTTCAATGGGCTCAAGTGTGTCAGAGATGATGAGGAGGCTCAGGATAGGAGAGGGTTCAGATCTGTTGTTCACAGGATTGCTATAGATAGTACTTGACTCTTAACAACAACAACAACAACAACAACAACAACAACAACAACATCATGTAGGAGTACAGGTGCCTGGTTGATAACTCACAGGTTATGGTTCCAATCTACCAGCTGTTCCACGTGTTCACCAAGTGGGTTTATATATGTTTTTTCTCTTTTAAAAATTTTCTTGTTGTTAAGGAAACACATAGCAAAACATATTAATTCAACTGTTTCTACAATGTACAATGTGACATGGATGACATGCATCAATTTGTATAAACATTTTCATCCTCCTTTTCTGAGTTGTGACTCATTAAAATGTAAACTCACTGCCTTTTAAGGGTCCTTCTGATCAGAGTTACTGTTGCAATTTGATCCCTTAGAATTTTTTAAAAAGTGTATTTATAATATGGCCTTGTTGGGGCTGGGGACTGGCTCTGGAGAGTGTTTGCTTGTCTGGAAGACTCTTATTGGAGCCAATGAGAGCACTTTTTGCAGACCTGGGATCTTTGAAAATTCATTTGAGCCCTTGGGCCTGTGGCCGTCGGGCCTGGTTTTTATTGTCTTTGAAATACGCCTTAATGCTATAATGGTTACACATGGTTGACAATGTTTGGTAGAGCTCACTGATTAAGACAGGCTTGGAAGCAGGAGTGGCATCTAATTCCTAAACATGCCTGTGGAAACTCTATGAACTTAGAGGAGGACAATAGTCCTTTTTTTTTCCCCTTCTTAAGCTTTTTTTTTTTTTTTTTAAATAATTTTAATGAGCATTTACAGAGATTTTGGATTTCCATTCATTCATTGCTGCACTTCTCTCCCCGCCCAGCCCTCCCCTCACCCCCAGTTCACTCCTCTTTTTCAAAAGTAAAAGAAACACTCCCTCCCTGGGACACAATCCCCCCCACCCCTCCTGCCGCCCCAAGTACATTCCACTATGCAACCTTAATTATGGACTCTTGTGATAACCATAATACCCTATCATACATCGCTTTTAAATTATTCACTCCCTCATCTGTTTGAGTGCAGTATACACAATTTATCCAGTTTTTCTCAGTCTTACCCAAACCCTGATATCAGTCCCATTTTACAACAGTGGCACCATGCAATATTTGTCCTTTTGCGACTGAGATATTTCACTCAGCATAATGTCCTCCAGGATCACCCATTTTGAATAATATTGCATGAGTTCCTTGTTTTTCAATGCAGCATAGTATTCCATTATGTGAATATACCACAGCTTCTCTACCCATTCGTTTGTTGATGGGCACCTGGGTTGTTTCCAACTCCTTGCTATTGTGAACAGAGCTGCGATAAACATGGGTGTGTAACAACAGTCCTTTTGTTTATAGGGTTGGTACTAGATAGCACTTAACAACACATACAACACCAAAGTCCTTGTCTCCATTTTAGTGTTGGGTGAAGTGGCTGGATTCTGTAAGATGGTGCTCTTGTTCTGATTGAGAATATGTGTGTATTGTTTGATTGTTTTTATTTAAGCCTCTTGTTTAGAGTCAACAAGACCTCCTGGAGGGCCCTTATATTTAAGCAGGAGTGGTATCCACTTCCTAAACCACATGCCTCTGGAAACTCTATGAACTTGGAGAAACAGCAATGGTTATAGTAAGGCTTCAGGCCTTTTGTTCATAGGGTTGCTATGGGTCGTACTGTACTCGACTGTACTTAACAACAACAACAACAACATATTGATCAACACAGAAGTGCTTCACTAGTTATGTTAGAGAATAGTTATGTTAAACTATTCTCTCTGGTTTTAAGAATACTCTTAAGAGATTCAAGGTTTGAAGATCATCTCAGGGTAGTAGTTTCTGGGATTCTTCCAAAATCCATGACTCAAGAAAGTCTGGAGTTTTCAAGAATCTAAAATTCTGTTCTGAATTTTCCTTCTTTTGCTCAAGATTCTTTTGTAAAATCTTTGATAAGATTATTAAGAAACAGCTAGGTAAAACCTGTTATATCTGTTTTTGACAAAGGAGGTTATTGTTCATACAGGCAATTAGCTACAAATTCCATTTCTTCTCCCATTACTATTGTTTAGACTTAAACATATTTCTCTGTATTCTCATATTGGTGCAGGTGAATAGAAATTGAGTATTGTGCTTCGGATAGCCTCCTGCAAACTTTTCAGATCCTAGGCACTACACAAAGAATTAGGAAGTGGAATTAAAGTGATAAGCACATGTTTAGGTTATTTAACTGCAATGTCTCATGAAAACATGACCCTAAACTTCCAAACGAAGGAATGCAGATGATACAACCCTGCTTGCTGAAACTGAGGAGGACTTGAAGCACCTGCTGCAGAGGGTCAAGGACTGCAGCCTCCATACGGATTGAGGCTCAATGTCAAGAAGGCAAAGATTCTCACCACTGGACCAATTGACAGCATCAGGATGGATGGTGAAGAGATTCAGATTGTTCACAGCTTTAGTTTGCTTGGCTCCACAGTCAACACTCTTGGCACCAGTAGCCAGGAAATTAAAAGGCGCATTGCCATGGGAAAGTCTGCTGTTAGGGACCTCTCCAAAGTACTGAAGAGCAATGGTGTCTCTCTGGAGACCAAGGTGCGTCTGATACAGGCCGTGGTCTTCGCAATCACTTGTTATGCATCAGAGTTGGACAATGACCAAGAAGGATAGAAGGAGAATTGATGCCTTTGAGCTGTGGTGTTGGAGAAGAGTATTGAGAGTACTGTGGACTCCTAGGAAAACAAACAGATTCATCCTGGAAAGGGTTAAACCGGGTGACTCCTTGGAGGCAAGGATTCTGTGGCTCCGTCTGACATACTTTGGACATGTGAGGAGAGACCGGTCCTTGGAGAAGGACATCTTGCTTGGGAGGGACAGCGCAGGAGGGGAAGACCCTGTATGAGGTGGATTGATTCCGTTACTGGGATAATCAGGATGGGAGTGTCAGAGACAGTTCAATTGGCACAGGACAGAGCAGAGTTTAGGGCTGTTGTACATAGGGTCGCTATGAGTTGCATGCGACTCAATGGCACATAACAACAACATGAATTTTTAAATTATATATAAGCAGCCTCACTTCTAGTCTTTTTCTTGCTGTTGTTACAGATATATGTGTTACACAACTTTACCAATTTATTTTTTGACAAGTGTACTAATGTATTTACTGACAGCACTTATAATTAGCTGTGCAAAGTAATCAACTGGATTTCTCTATCACTGTAAACTCAAACTACTTAATAAACAATACTCTTCTTTTCCCCTTTGCTCTCATTCCAAATAACCATTAATAAACTTTTATGTCTGTGCATTTATCTTTTATTGTCACTTTGTATAACTGTGATCATATAATATTTGTCCTTTTTTAATTGGCCTACTTAGCCTAATGTCTTCAAGATCCATCCATATAGTTGTGTATATCAGTACTAAGATTTTATTTTTCTTATTGACTAAGTAAATCTCATTATTTGTGCCACATTATGTGAATTCATTTATCTGTCAGTGGACATTTAAGTTGTTTTTATCTTCTGGCTATTATAAATAAAGGTACAATGAGCGTTGTTGTATAAATTTCTTTTTGAGTTTGAGTCTCTGGTTTCAACTCCTCTGCTTATAAAGCTAAGAGTAGAATTGTTGGGCCATGTGGTAGTTGTATTAGTAAGGGTTGTTTTATTTGTTCTTTTTTTATTTTTAGAAACTGTTGTGTAGCTTCTCTCAATGGCTGCCTTATTTTTGCATTCTTACCAACAATGCATAAAGGTTCCAGTTTCTTTTACCGACATTGGTCTCTTTTGTTTTTAAAGTCTTAGAGAACTTACTGTAAGGTCTTACAAGCCTACCCATTACAAAGACTTATTTTTATTAAATATTGTATTTAGTAACACTTAAGTGAATAGAGTAAATTTTAGGTCTCCTTTGGGTTATGTCTAGTCAAATAGTAGTAGTTTAAACCTACTGTCATGACGTAATTCAGACTTCTAGGGATCGGGATTTCTGAGATTATAAATTCGTATGATAATGTTTGACAATTACCACATTCTGCTGAATTACCTTTCTTGGGAATGAGAATAAATATGACTTTATTCCAGTCAGTTGGCCAACAACCATCGTCCACATTTTCTGGTGTAGACTGGTGAGCACATACTAGGTAGCATGGGTTAGCTGAAACATGATCCCATAGATTCCTGGATAAGGGTGACAGAAGAAGAACTAATGCCTTTAAATTGTATTATTGGAGAAGAGTACTGAATACCCATCCCATGGACTGCCAAAAGAACAAACATATGGGGGGGAAAATGCAGCTAGAGTGCTCCTTGGAGGCAAGGATAGTGAAGCTTCATCTCACATTTTTTGGGCCTGTTCCTAGGAGAGGCTATTCCAGGGATAGGGATGTCATGCTTGGAAAGGTGAAGGGTCAGCAAAAGAGAGGAATACCCTCAATGAGATGGATTGACATAGTTATTGCAACAATGGGCTTAAGTGTGTCAGAGACTGTGACGATGGCACAGGATAGGACAGGGTTCAGATCTGTTAGGTCGCTATGGGTCGTATTGGCCTCCATGACAGCTAACAACAACAAATCCTTATTGGAGGATACTTCTCATCTTCCTCTTGGAGAATTGATGGGGAATTCCAACTGCCAGCCAGTCCCATACAGTACTATGCATTAGGGTTCCTTAGTAGTTATTTCCTCACCTCACTGGGGTCTGTTCTGACTCATAGCAACACTCTATAGATTTCTGAAGCAGTAAATCATAATGTGAAGAAATTGCTCATCTTTCTCCTTCAGTGGATTCCAAAGGACCAGAGACATGAGGCCTTTGGTTTAGCATTGTAACTTGGTATTAACTAGGCCACCAAAGCTCTCTAGGAGTTATTTAGTTAGAACTTTGTTAGTGAAACCATATCAAGGCAAAACAACGGACTGGAAGTACGGTAGCTGTACTTATTTTTTATACCAAGTGTTATAATTCTTTGTACTTTGCTGAATTTTGACAATACTCTTCTTCCCTTGCACTCCTGCCCCCCTCCAGATCAGACATAATGAACTATTTCTGTTATATGAAAACCACTTATGTGTTGAGCTCTAAAGGTATTGTGCTGCCAACTCAAAGGCATGAGATTCAAATCCACACGATTCAAATCCACCAGCTGCTGAGCGGGATAAAGACAGACAATCGCCTCCATGCTGTAGTCGATGTTGACTCGATGGTACGTAGTGGTGGTCCAGCATGGTGGTAGGGAGCTCTGGTGACCTAGTGGCAAGAAGTTGCGCTGCATTCCCGAAGGCGGGCGGTTCAAATCCCCCAGATTCTCTCCTGGAGAAGGAGGGGCAATCTCCTCTGCGAGTCGGATCTGATTGGATCGTACACCACAAGAACAAACAAAAATCAGTCTAGTGACTACAGCTGGAACCTGGATACTCTGCAGCGTGGTGTGTATTTTTCCCTTGGTAGCGGTAATGAACCACGAACCAGAAAGCCGCGACACGTGAGCCACCGTGCTCCACCAGTGAGCTACATCTCCAGGCCCGCAGTGTGTATTTTTATGAGACGGTCAGTGAATTCCTGGCAGCGTGAACGGTGGACACACTCTCTTTCCAGGGGTCAAGAGAAAGGTAGTTATTCATAATATTTTTGCTTGTTTAAGAAGAAGAAAGAACGAATGGGAAAAGAAAAAGAGCAAGTATTAGGGTGTTTAAAGGGCACTCAGGAAGTGTCCCACATATCTTTGCCTGGAGAAGCCTGACATCATGGATGTTTTTCAGCTTTCCCACACTCTTTCTTTACTATAGACCAACAAGACAGCTGATGTATTTCAAACAGGAAGCTGTTTGCTGATAACACTGCAGCCATCCAGCCTGATTTGCTGGGGTTTTTGACAGCCCAAGCCAGCAGCCTTCTCTCCGCGTGGTGGACTGCAGGTCAGCCTCTGTAAATAGCAGCCATGAGACTCCTGGGTGTAGTGTCCTCACAGGTCTGCGACGGTCAGGACGTCCCCTTCGCCTAGTGAGCCGCCTCAGGTAGGAGACACGTTGCTCGGTGACTTCAGCTCAGAGATTACAAATACTGACTTAAATAGTATCAAGGCATTGAGATAGGAGACAAGATTCCCAGTAAGGCTATAGGGAGGAATTAGGGTAAAGGAAAGAACGATACCAGTTTGTATTACATCTGTCAAATAAATGAGTCATCAGAATTTTAAGACTTGAATTAGTTCAAGAAAGAGAATGATAAATTTCTGGAACCTATTGATGATATGTATGTATTTAGGCTCATTAGAATTATTCGATGATTAAGTCAAACTCTCTTGGTTAATATAAAATTTAGAGAACCTGAGCCCCAGAAGTGTGCAACATTTTTTTTTCTTCTCGCTTGTCTTAATTCCAAATAGGAAGTTGTATCCAATCAGAATTTTTAGCATCATGTGCAGGGTTTCAAGTTTGGCTTGTTTACTACCTGAAGGTTAGGCAGTGTGTACAAAGATGGACCATCTCCTGCCTGAGATTTACTGACTTTGAAAACCTGCTGCGGGATCAGCTATGAGTTAATCTTTTTACCCAGTGAATAGAAATTATGCTCTGTGTTTATTAGTGGAAATTTCTGGTGAGGAAACAGTAGTACTCAGGGAGGCAACTTTCAAGAAAGAGACTTTTTGATGTTTGTATAAAACTTACTTAAAAAAAAAGCGAGTGGAGGTCATCTTATCTCCAGAAAACGGATAAAAAATTGCCTTGAATAGCTAGCTATCTTCTGCCTTGATGTTACAATTAGGAGCTATATTGTTAGAGCTGAAATTATGCAGTCCTGATTTAAAAGATAAAGTTTTAAAAGCACCTAATATGGATACTTGGCTATTCAAGTTTATCAGAAATATATTGTCTAATCCTCCGGAAATTCTATGAACTTGGAGAAATGATCAAAGTTATACAATTGTTCAGGTCTTTCATTCATAGGGTCGCTATGAGTCGTCTAAATTGGACAGCACTTAAGAACAACAATAATGATAGGCAGAACAATACTCCAACCTTTTAAGGTAACTAGTTTGCAATTTTGAAATTTTTACAATTAAAGAAAGGTCTATATGTTAAATAAGAAAACAAATTAAAATGATGTGTTTTGTGGGAACAATAACAAGGAAAAATGTCTTTCTTCCTTTGTAGCCTTGCTAAAGAGTTATGTATTTTGTGTTATTAGGGGTGGAAATCTGTTCCATATAGTAACCACTAGAGAAGGTGTAGTATCACTATAAGAAACAAATAGTCTGTGTGTGTGTGTGTGTGTGTGTGTGTGTAATGTATTCAGTGTCTATGAACTGCTTGACCCTAGGAAATATAGCATTTTATATTTGGCCACTGAATTGGTTTTCTCTCCTTTATTGCCTATTTCATTCTTACAATGCATTTCTACAGAAAATTTAAAAATTAACCCCTTTTTTGATCGAAGGGAGTGCCTGAGCTTTCTGAGCCCTGGCTGGGAGATAAGGATGTTGTTCTTAGAGAGAGCCTGGGCATAGCTTTGGCCTCTCCGTTTATAGCACCAAATTCCTCTTCTAAGAAGGCAGTAAGAAAGCAAGAAATCTGGGGGAAGAGGCTATTTCTCGAGTGTGGGTGCTCACTGCTGACTTCCTGCTACCACCTTCTCTCATTCCTGCTGGTGATACCTAGACCCCTATACTGAGAGCTCCTCAAGGGCAGGGATTGTGCCTTTGTCCTGTCCCTTCAGGGCTTAGAAAAGTCTTGGTGTCCGGGAAGTAGACAGCAAATGTTTAAGTGAATAGGTGAATGGATAAAGAAATGAATAGATAGATGGATGAGTGAACAAATAAGTGGGGAGAAACCCTTCATCTAAACATATTCTGCTTTTGACATATCTCTGCCCATCTTTTTCTTGGAGGACTGCAACCAATCTCTCCTGAAGCCACTCTGAAAACTTTTGCAGAGTGAGACAGTACGTTTTCCTGAGCAACATGTTTGTCTCCAGACAGAAAACTTTTAGCTAAAGAAGAAACTCTCATATTAGTTTTTTATATGAGATATTAAAAAAAATCTAAAGCCAATTTGTGTTCAACAAATACCAAGAATGTCTGACCATAAGGATGCATAAAGATAGAATGAGTGTTTGTTATTCTTTGTAATGACTACGTAATGGAAAGAACCAAAATCTTCACTGTTAAATCACTGGCTAAATATGTGGTTGATAACACTATGAAACCATCAGACCTGGCTACACACATTTTTTTCTTATCTTTTAAAAAATAATATTTTTATCATTCATATGCATTGTATTTCATGCAGGTACACTGTGTTTTATGCAATCCTTCATTTATGTTTGTTTTATTCATGCATATTGTTAGTTTCCCCATCTTACAATAATTTCACTAATAACTATATGTGTGAAGTGTGTATTCCAGCTACTTCATGCAATATGGTCTAATATCCCCCTTTAACATAGTCAATTTCTGATTTGCCCAAACATATTTTGGACATTTTGTAAGGAGATAACAGTTTTGGATAGGGAGGGACAGTGCAAGAGAAGAAAACCCTGGATGTGATGGATTGACTCAGTGACTGGGGAAATGGGGCTGGTGTGTCAAAGATTATGAAATTGGCTCAGAATAGAGCAGGGTTCAGAGCTGCTATACATAGGGTTATTAGGAGTCAGAGATGACTCGATGGTACATAACAACAACGTCAAACCAGTACTCTGAGGGAACAAACATGCCCCTTTTGCTGAATCCTGTGTTCAACTTGAAAACTTTGAGCATCTGTGCCCACAAGCAAAGTTCAGTACAGAGCAACCATCAGGTAGTTACAATCGACACTAGCTCACAGCATTGATCATCTTGTCTTCAACTACCTGAGTTCTGTTGAACTCATTCCCAGCCATCTATGGCTAAGTTCAAATGGGCAACAGTTGCAAGCTCAAGGGGCTACACTTCTTGCATTACAAACCTTGATCTCTGCACTCAGGCCTACTGGCAGTGCTTTGAAGTGCTCATTGATAAAAAATTATTTGGAAAATAAAGGTGGTGACAGGAGATCAAGAAATCAAATGTGAGACCCTTCTGCATATGTGCCTGTGCAGGCTGTACCTTGTCTATGGCAACACTGCATGTTGTTGTTGTTATGTGTTGTCAAGTTGCTTGCAACTCATAGTGACCTTACATACAACAGCTCTGAACCCTGGTCTATCCTGTGCCAACCTCGTTGTCTCTCGTACACCTACCCTCATTACCCCAGTCATTGAAATCAGTCCATCTCATTGAGGGTTTTTTCTCTTGTGCTGTCCCTCCACCCTCCCAAGCATGATGTCCCTTTCCAAGGACTGGTCCCTCCTTGCAAACATGCCCAAAGTATGTCAGATGAAGCTTCAGAAAACTTGCCTCTAAGAAGCAGCCTGGTCTCACTCTTTCTAGGATGAGTCTGTTTGTTCTCTTAGCAGTCCATGGTATAGTCAGTACTCTTTTCCAGCACCGCAACTCAAAGACATCCATTCTTCTACCATCCCTAGTCATTGTCCAGCTCTCTGATGCCTAACAAGTAACTACAAAGACCATGGCCTAGATCAGGCACACCTTAGTCCCCAGACTAACATCGTTGTTCTTCAGTACTCTGGAACAGATGGTCCCAGTGCAATTTGTCTTTTAATTTCCTGGCTGTTAGTACAAAAATTTGACCTCAAGTCTGTTGTTCTTGTTATATGCCATTGAGTCGCTTGCGACACCTAGCGACCGTATGTACAACAGCCCTAAACCCTGCTCTGTCATGTGCCAGTCACACTGCCTCTGACACACCCATCCCGATTACCCCAGTCACTGAATCAATCCACCTCATAGAGGGTCTTCCCCTCCTATGCTGCCCCTCCACCCTCCCAAGCATGATGTCCCTCTCCAAGAACCTGTCCCTCCTTGTAACATGTCCAAAGTATGTCAGACGAAGCCCCAGTATCCTTGCTTCCAAGGAGCAGCCTGGTTTAATCCTCTCCAGGATGAATCTGTTTGTTTTCTTGGCAGTCCAGGGTACATTCAATACTCTTCTCCAGCACCACAGCTCAAAGGCATCAATGCTCTTTCTATCCTCCCTAGTCATTGTCCAACTCTCTGATGCATAACAAGCGATTGCAAATACCATGGCCTGTATCAGACACACCTTAGTCTCCACAGTGACACCATTGCTCTTGAGTACTTTAGAGAGGTCCCTAATAGCAGACTTTCCCATTACAATACATTTTTTTATTTCCTGGATGCTGGTGCCAAGAGTGTTGACCATGGAGCTAAGCAGACTAAAGTTGTTAACAATCTCAATCTCTTCACCATCCATCCTGATGCTGCCAATTGGTCCAGTGGTGAGAATCTTTGTCTTCTTGACATTGAGCCTCAATGCATACTGAAGGCTGCAGTCCTTGACCCTCTGTAGCAAGCATTTCAGGTCCTCCTCAGTTTCATGTCTATCCCCCTTGAATTTCAAAACCATCTCAGGAATGGGTTTGAGGCCTTAAACACTAATGAGTGAAGACCAGATGAGCTGTGGGAGGATATCAAGAATATCGTCCATGAAGAATGCAAAAGGTCATCACAAAGACAGGGGAGGAAGAAAAGACCAGTACAGATGTCAGGCAAGACTGAATATTGCATTAGATTGCCAAGAAGCCAAAGCAAAGGGAAGAAATCAAGAAATTAGGGAATTGAACAGAAGATTTCAAAGAGCAGCATGGGAAGACAAAGCAAAGTAATATAATGAAATGTACAAAGAGTTGGAGTCAGAAAATAAAAAAAGCAGAACTCGCTTGGCATTTCTTAAGCTAGAGGAAATGAACAAATTCAAGCCTTGAGTTGGTAATACTTAAGGATGCTTTGAGCAGAAGATTAAATGATCCAGGAAGTAATTAAAAGAAGATAGAAGGAGTACAGAGAGGCACTGTACAAACTGGCTGACAAAGAAGGATTTTATAAAACAACCATATGAGCAAGAGCTTGTGGTGATGAAGGAAGAAGGTCAAGCTGCTCTAAAGGGATTGTCAAGACACAAGGCTCCAGGAATTGATGGCATACCAATTAACATATTTCAACAAAGAGATGCTGCCCTGGATGTGCTCACCAAGTTGTGCCCAGAAATTTGAAAGGCAGCCAGCTGACAACTGACTGGAAAAGATCGATATTTGTTCCCATTCCAAAGAAAGGTGACCTGACAGAGTGTGGAAATTATTGAACAATATGATGAATATCACATGCAAGCAAGATTCTGCTGAGAAACATAAAAAAATGACCGGACCAGCACATCAGCAGAGAATGGCCAGATGTGCAGGCTGGGTTTAGAAGAGGCAATGATACTAAGGATATTGTAGCTAATGTTTGAGAGATCATGGCTGAAAGCAGAGAGTACCAGAGGAATTTCTATTTGTGTTTCATTGACTATGCAAAAGCATTTGACTGTGTGGATCACAACAAACTGTGGCTAACTCTGAGAAGAATGGGAATCCCAGAACACTTGATTGTGCTTATGCGAAGCTTATACTTGGACCAGGAGTCAGTTGTCAGAACTGCATGGTTCAAAATCGAAAAGGGTATACACAAGGGATGTGTCTTATCTCCATATCTTTTTAATCTGTATGCAGAAGAGATCATCCTGGAGGCTGGGCTTCTCTGAGAAGAAAAGTGGCATCAGGATTAGAAGAAGACTCATTAACAACCTGTGTTATGTAGATGACACAACCCTGCTTGCTGAAAATGAGGAGGACCTGAAGCACTTGCTGCAGAAGGTCGAAGACTAAAGGCTTCAATATGGATTGAAGCTCAACATCACCACTGGGTTGATTGGCAGGATCATGATAGACAATTAAGAGATTGAAATTGTTAACAGCTTGGCTCCACAATCAACACTGCATGGACATTAAAAATTCTAAGGACTTGAGGACCACAGAAAACTCATAGAAGAGGAGCATCAAATTCTAGCTCTATGATACTGTAAATTTTTGTGGTTTTTTTTAATTCTTTAAGCTTTATTTCTGCTAAGATTTAGTTAAAGTTAAAATTTTGTTATGCAAACTTTAACTTACTTAAAATGCGATTTATTCACACATGAACTCAAACTTTGAGGTGACCTAGAAGAAATAAAGGCCTAAAGTTAATCTGATAGAGCCCTGGATTGTAGATCTGCTTGAGTATCCACTTTATTTTTTTGATGAGTTTATTTTATTATTATTATTATTAATGTCAATGAAAATTTAGACTTGGGGTTTCCATTAATTCATTGTTGCACTTTTCTCCCCTCCCAACCCTCCCTCCCAGTACACTACCCTCTTGGAAAAGTAAAAGAAAAATTCTTCCATTGTTTTACAATCCCTCCCTCCCGGTCCACTCCACTACGCAGCCTTAGTTCTGGACTCCTGTCATGACAAAAATACCTAATCGCATAACCCTTTTAAACAGTTTTCTTCCTCATCTGTTTCAATGCAGCATACATTATTGAACCCATCTTTCTTAGTCTCCCCCCAACCCTGATGTCAGTCCTGTTTTACGACAGTAACACCATGTAGTATTTGTCCTTTGGTGACTGAGATACTTCACTCAGCATAACATCCTCCAGAGTCACCCATTTTGAATAATATTGCATGAGTTCCTTGGTTTTCAATGCAGCATAGTATTCCATTGTGTGAATATACCAGAGCTTCTCTATCCATTCATTTGTTGATGGGCACTTAGGTTGCTTCCAACTCCTTGCTGTTGTGAACAAAGCCGCGATAAAAAACGGGTGTGTACGAGCGTCCACTTAATGTTCTTTACTATTAGAATATTGGTGTGCACAGAAGAGGGCAGGATGAGTGACCAGAAGCAGCAAGTGTGAAGAAATGGATTTAGAGTTAGAAATGCCTGGCTTGAAAGTCTAATTGTGAAACTTGGTGCAGATTATTTCTCCACTCTGTGCTTCAATTTGTTTTTTAAATTTTTTTCATTGTCACACCTTTTCTTTCCTCCTCCTCACCCCTTTCTCCCAGCCCTCCTTGCAATGCACCCTTTGTTCCAGATTGTTGTCATCCATATAATGTCTAATCATATATTTCTTTCAGATAGTTCTTCCCCTCATCTGATCTAATGCAATGTTCATTATCTATCCATTCTTTCCCCATTCTCTTCCCAACTCCTATCACCCCAGAGCTTATTCTATTTAATAACAGCGGTGTTATGCCGCATTTGCTCTTTTGTGACTCAGCATAATGTCCTTCAGGCTGCCTCGTGCTGTGTAATGTTTTACAAGTGTGTACGAGTTCATTGGTTTTTTCAATGGTGCATAATATTCCATCGTGTGAACGCACCATATTTTTCCTATCCATTCATTGGTTAATGGGTGTGCTTCATTTGCTTAATCTTTAAAATGAGGACTTGTAAATATTCCACAAAATTGTTTACAGAATTAAATAAGGTATGTTGTTGTTGTGTACCACTGAGCTGAAACTGACCCATAGACCCAGCAAGTTTTCAGAGGCTGTAAATTGCACACGAGGAGACTGCCCATCCTTCTCCCATGGAGCAACTGCTAAATTCGATCCGCATGCCTTCAGGTTGGCAGCTTGGTTCCTTACCACTAGGCCATTTGCTATTGTTGTTAGATGCTGTTGAGTTGAGTATGATTCATAGTGACCCTATGAAAGACAATTCTGAATCATGTTCTGTCCTGTGTCATCCTCACAATCTCTGACACACTTGAACCTGTTAATGCAATCACTATGTCAATCCACCTGATTGAGGGTCTTTCTCTCCTTTGCTATTCCTCTACCTTTACAAGCATGATGTCTCTCTCCAAAGAATAACCTCTTCTAGCAACATGCCCAAAACATGTGAGATGAAGCTTCATCATTGCCTCTGAGGAGCACTCTATACCTTCTTCAAGACACATCTGTTTGTTCTTTTGACAGTCCATGGAGTATTCAGTACTTTTATCCAACACCACAGTTCAAAAGTGTCAACTCTTTTTTCTATCATCTTCATTCATTGTCCAGTTCTCAGATACATAGCAAGTGACTGATAAGACCATGGCCTGAATCAGTCATACGGTAGTCCTCAAACTGACGTCATTACTCTTCTATAATTTGGAGAGGTACCTTACTATGGACATCTCCTGATCTCCTGACCTCCTGACTGCTAGTACCAAGTGTATTGATTATGAATCCAAGAATGATGAATTTGTTGATAGTCTCCATCTGTTCTCTATCTATCATTATATTGCCTTTTGATCCAGTGTCAAGGATTTTTATTTCTTTTTTTTTTTAAATTTTGTTTTCTTGACATTAAGATGCAATCCATATTGAAGGCTACAGTGTTAAACCTTATGCTATAAGTATTTCATGTCATCTTCAGTTTTAGTGAGCAAGTTTGTGTCATCCACATAATAAAGGTTATTGATGAGTCTTCCTCTAATCCTGATGCCACATTCTTCTTCACAGAACTCTCTAATAACTATTACTGTTGTTAAATACCATTGAGTCAAGTACATAGTCACCCTATGAACAACAGACCTGAACCCTGTCCTATTCTGCACCATCCTCACACTTCCTGACACACTAGAGCCCATTGCAGCAGTTACTGTGTCAATCCACCTGGTTGAGAGTCTTCTTCTTCTTCTTCATCAATCCTTTACCTTTCCAAGCATCATGTCCCTCTCCAAAGAACAGCCCCTACTAACAACATACCCAAAGTGTATAAATTGAACCTTTGTCCTCTTTGCCTGCAAAGAATATTCTGTCTGTATTTCTCTCCCAAGACATATTTATTCTCTTGGAAGTCCATGGGATGTTCATCACTTTTCTCTAATATCACAGGTCAAAAGCATCAATTCTTCTTCTGTCATCCCTATTCATTGTCCAGCTCTCAGATACATAGCAAGATAACTCGAGCTAATAATTAGAGCTCCTTAAATAAGGTATAAGGTATATGTGATGCACAATAAAGGGTTTTTTTCCTTGCCATAAAAAAGAAATACTTATAAACAAATAAATAATCTATTATCCTGTGATTTAAGGTCAGAATAAGCCCTTATTTTGATGCATGGAAAGCTGACAATTGGGTAAAATTAGGATGTCAACAAACAGAAGACAGATTCTAGAGCCATTTTTACTACTTTTTAGTTTTGAAATACTAGACACATTACTTAATTCTTTAGTTTTGCTTTCTTCTTCTATAAATTTTAATAGCAATGTTAATCTCTCTGATGTATTATGTGAGAGTTGTTATTTTTTTCTAAAAACATATAAACTTCTCTTCATTCAAAATCTCCTTATCATTCCATTATGATGTCAATTCTATAGTGACTATGCAGAAGGAAAGAAAAACCCCACTGCATCAAATCAATTTCAATTCATGTTCATGTTGACCTCCATCAGGTTTCCAATTTAAATATTACAAGTAAGAGGCTGTCTCATCTTTCTCCTATAGAGACAGCAGCTGGTGGATCTGAATGATTAATCTTTTATCAGTAGCCTAATATCAAATGTTGCTATACCAGTAGGGCTTCATTAGAAGATGTGAGCAGAGATTCAATGCCAAATGGCACAGAATGGAAACAAACTTTATTCACCCATTTCACAGAAGCATGGGCTCTTTAGAGGGGAGCCTACCATATTATTAATTTAGAAACTCTGGCTTCCAGCTTTTTTAGTCATCTAGTAGCACATTCTTGGTTATAAGTCTGTAACTTAGTTCAGGACTCCTGACACTAAGTAATAATTGTGATTGTAGTTAGTTGTCTTCCATTTTGGCTCCAACTCAGAGATCCTATGTATAATACAACGGAAAAAATCCTGTCCAATCCTGTGCCACCCTTACAATCTCCATTACGTTTAACCCCACTGTGCCGATACATCTCACTGAGGATCTTCCTTTCCTTCAATGACCTTCTACCTTTCCAAGTATGCTATCTTTTTTCCAGGGTCTGACGCTTCCTGATAACATGGCCAAAGTGTGAAATCTCATTTCACAATCCTTGCTTGTGTCCTAACAAAAGTTTCTTTTATGATTGTGCTCATAGTTTTAATATGTACACATGTGCATACACATATACATGTGCATACTTTTGTATCTATTAGATATTAATAGTAAACAACTAGAGGACATATAAGATAATACTTCACAAATATTGTTGATGTTGCCAGCAAGTTGACTACAGCTCATAGGGACCCTTTGGATAACAGATTGGAATCTCACACAATCCTGTGCCATCTTCACAATCTCTGTCATACTCCAACCCATCGTGTTAATCCCCCTCCTTGAGTGACTTCTGACTTCCTCTTTTTTGATGCTCCTTTATCCTTTCCGGCATCATGTCTTTCTCTAAGGACTTTTAATGCTTAAAAACTGGCTGACGAGTACTTGGAGAGTCATTACATGAGATGTTGTGTGCATTTGAAATCTTGGCTACTAACCAAAAAGCTGTAGCATTCTGCTCCCATAAAGATTTCAGCCTTGGAAACTTTGGGGCAGTTCTACCTCATCTGGAAGGGTCAGTTGGAGTCCGAATTCAATGGATATTTGGTTTTGTGTCACAGGGATGTATCTAAGTACTAGCAGTGTAGTGGAGAACAAGACAGACAGAGATTACATCCAGGAACTGTCCTTCCTTCTCCATCAGGCTGCCCCTCTTTTGAGTTCTTCTCAGCAGGTACTATGGGCACCCGTCACCTCTGCTCCCTGCCTTGGCAACAACTGCTCTGATAGCTCAGACTTTTCTCTCTCCCTTTTCTCCTTCCTCCCTCCCTTCTCTCTCATTCCTGATTGAGAATTTAGATACTTTTACAGACTGTTTTGGCTTAAATTTTTTTTGTCCTCTGAAAAATGGAAACTTAGTAGGTGCCACCTTTGTTCACTAACTTAATATTTTCTCTGATAACTTCCCTTCAAATCCTTCCTTATTCACTTTTATGAAGTTACCTGTATTTCTGATTTGTCACTGCTTTTGAACAGTTGAATAAAAAGGGAGGTAGTGGGCATTATTAATTAACTTCTAGCTCCCTATGAGTTTTTTCCATTTCTCACTACTTGCTTCACTTCATGCAGAGAGAAAAACCTCATCATATTATCAAAAGCATCCAGGTCGAAGCTGAGCCTACCAGGAGAATGAATATCAAGAGCACTGACTTTGAACAGGAAAATCCTCAGTGAACAGACTTAGTATATAAATCAGGAGATTCCAGTACTGGTGATTTTGAATATAGTGCAGTCTTATTTCACCCAGCTTTCTTTTTATTATTTTGAGCTTTAAAATATCCTTCCCCTGACCTCTCAAGTCATTTCGGAACATAGTGGATGAAAAATGACTTTACTGCTCATGTCTCTTGGTTTTTACAAATCTAATTTTTTTTACGTTAAGGAGCCCTGGTGGTGCAGTGGTTGAGTGCTACATGACAGCCCTAAAATGCCTCCATTTTTGAGTGAGAGAAAAACTTGTGATCTGTTTCTGGTCACTATGAGTTGAAAATTAATTTGATAGCTCACAGAAACAATGACAAATTCAGTTTTATATACCTCAGCAAATGAAATTCTTTAAACTTTCTTGTTAGTTTGCATTACTCTCATCACTTTCTCCATCTCCTCTTCCTTTCCCCTTTCATTAATCATTCCCTTAACTTTAAGTGAGAATTTACTTGGTAATTTTCATAACTATTGTCTTTGGGCATGTTGTCTGGAGGGCCCAGTCTTTGGAATAAGACATCATGCTGGGAAAGGTGGAGGGTCAGCGAGAGAAAGACCTTCAACATGGGAACAAATATTTTAAAAAAAAAAAGTGAACTGGGGGAAGGGGAAAGAAGAAAATGTGCATGAATGAAAATCCAACTTTTCTATAAATTTTCATTAAAAGCACAATAAAAGAGTTCCCACCTCTTTACTACCTCTCCCACAGTTATTGCTTGCTGTTCTGTTAATTTTTGCCCCTGCAAAAATCTTATTGTGTTTTTGATTTGCATCTTTTAAAAAAAAATTTATACTGGTTTATTTACATTGTTTTTCACACTAGATCTTTCCCATTTCCTTCACCCCCACTCATTAAATTGTGTGAGCCTATGACTAACCCCCCCATCCTCACTCCTATGCTTCCACCCTCCCCCCCTTGGATCCTCATACTCATTCTACAATAATGGTTTATTTAGACAGTATTTGTCCTTATGGAACTAAGTTAGTTCACTTAGCATAATGCTCCCCAGTTCCTCCAAAGTTAGGTAATAATTTACAAAATCATTGTTCCTGTGTTCTGTGTAATATTCCATTGTATGAATATGTCACAATTTCTCAATCCATTGGATTGTAGTTGGACATTTGGATTGTTTCCATGTTCTTGCAATGGTGAATAATGCTGCTGTGAACATTGATGTACAAGTATCTGTTTGTGCCTCAGTTCTGATTTTCTCGGGATATATTCCAAGCAGTGAAATAGCGAGGTTATATGGAATTTCTATGTTCAGGGTTGTTGGGGGTTTTTTTTTTGGTGGTTGTTATTGTGTACTGTTGAGTCAGATCCAACTGGTACATGAGAAGATTGTCCCACCTCCAGCGGAGCATCTGGTAGATTTGAACCATGCTCTTTAGGTTTGCAATGCTGCTTCTTGCCACTAGACCACCAGTGCTCTCTTATGATCAGCTTTTTTTTAGGAAGCATTGAACTGCCTTCCAGAGTGGTTGGTTGTACCTTTTGCAATCCCACCAACAATGTGTAAGAGTTCCTGTCTCACCACACCCTCTTGCTGTCTTGTTAAATTTTGCCACTGCTACTTTTTGTAGTTTTGATTTTTATCTCTCTTATTGCCAATGATTTGGAACATTTCTTCATGTGTCTGTTGGCCACTCAAATACCTTCCTCTGTGAAAATTATTTCCATGTCTTTTGCCCATTTTGTAATTAGGTTATCAGTCTTTTTTCTTGTGGAGGCCCAGGAGTACTCTGTAAACTTTTGTTATGAGACCCTTGTCTGAGATGGTGTTGGTAAAGGAGAGGAAGACCCTCAATCCGATGGACAGAAATGGTGACTGCTGCAATGGGCTCTTGTGTGTCAGGAAGTGTGAAGATGGCACAGAGTAGGACAAGGTTCAGATCTTTTGTTCAGAGGGTCTCTATGAGTTGTACTCAATGTGACGACACCTAACAACAACAACAACAATAAACGACAACAGCAGAAATTATAATATTTCATACCTCTGCTCTGCCTGCATTTTATTTTTATAGTGCAAATGAACTCTGGTAGTTCTAATTAGTCTACTGACTGGAATTTCCTCGGTTTCATAATGTCTTTCTCTATAAATTAATATATGAAAGGACTTCCTTGTCTGGACTTGATGGGGAGAAAATACAGGTCTTTCTTAATTTTTAACCTTGACACCACACACACACACACACACACACACACACACACACACCCCACCCGAAACCATCACTAAATAATACACTGAGGCTTAACTTGACATCTCCACTTTGGTGTCTTACAGGCACCTCAGACTCATGGTATCTAAAATCAAATTCTTGATTCTACCTGAAAATCCATTTCTCACTTCCCTGTACTTTCTTTCCCAATAATAAGCTATGCCATTTTCCTTGTTGTTGAAGCTAAAAATGTGCAGCTATCTTTGACTTCTCTCTCTCATCTCCCATCTGATCCATCAGCAAAGCCTGTCAGCTCTATGTCCAAAATTTAGCCTGGATAAGAGTTCCTTCCACTAGCTCACTCAGCAATTAAACGATGTTACCCCATCCTGGAAATCTTTACCACATCTTCTCTTACTGGATTATTGCTTTCACCTTCCAATTGGTCTCCTGGCTTCCATTTTTATTCTCCTAGAGTGTAGTCTCAAAAGGAGGGCCTGGTGATCTTTTTTTTTTTATAAAGGGACTTCCCAGGTCTTAGTCTTCTGTCACATTTAGACAAAATTAAAAATACAAGTATTGTACCTTGACTTGTTAAGACTCCTTTGTATTGAAATTTGCCTCTTTTACTCCTGCAGTGCTAGCTTGCCTGTCTTCCTCAAATTCTCTACACGTGCTCCAGAGTCAGGGTTTTTAGACTTGATGTGTCTTGGCTCTGTATTTTCCTCCCTCCAATAGTTATTCCATGGCTTGCTTCCTAATCTACTGTAACAGGAAGACATCTTTGGCACCTAAAATAGCAGCCTCCTTCACTCTGGATCTCTAAAGCTCTTACGGCCACTTGCTGTTATACACCTTTGTTTATTTGTCTCTTCCGTTTTGGTTTTTTTCATTGCTTTCTAGTGCCAGGAGCAGTGTCTGGTATATGGCGTCAATTGCTGTAGAATTGACTTTATCTCCTGATGCCTCTGTGTGTATTGGAATGAAACTGTTGAAATAAAACAGGGCTTTAAAACAGTGGATTTGTCAGAAGTACATTGCCAGGTCTTTCTTCTGAGGTGCTTCTGGGTAAGCTCAAATATCTTTCATTAGAGATTTATCATACGAAAACGTTGGCATATAGAAAAAAGAAAACAACACACATACACCCCCCCCTCCAAATTAGTTTATTCTAATTCATGGAGATTTCATGTGTTTCAAAGATGACTGGTCTATAGTGCTTTGTGGTCCATAGTGACTATGGCATCTTTTGGAAGTACATCTCCAGGCCTTTCTTCCAAAGTACCTTTATTTGGATTTGAAAGGCCAACATTTCAATTAATAGTTGCACACTTAAAGGTTTATGCCTTGTGGGTATATACGTAGCTGGTTGCTCTTAGGTCCTGTTGAGTAGTTCTCAATTCGTAGTTACCCTATGTGACAGAGCAGAACTGACCATAGGCTTTCCTGGGCTGCAATTTTTGTGGAAGAAGATTGCCCGATCTACTCCTATGGAGTCACTGGAGAGATTAAAATCTTCGGCTTTTTCATTAACAGCTGAGCACACGACCATTTTTATAATAAACCCCAAATAACCCACTGCCATGGAGTTGGTTCTGACTTGAGACCCTGTTGGACAGAGCAGGACTTCCCATAAGAGCTCTGATGGTGTACTCCATAACAAGTCCTATTACTAACTGAGAGGCTGTATGGCTCTGATGTTTCCGATCTGCCAGCAGCTCAACAGGAGAAAGATGGAAAATTTCTTCTCTTTTAACTTATTGCCTCAGAAACTTGCCAGAAATTAGTTTGAGCTCTGTAACTTGAGAACAGCCTTATAGAGGTTGAGGGCTAAGAATCTTTATGATCTGTTATATATTTCTCCCACAAAGTGCTTGGTGAGTTTGAACCACTGACCTTTTGGTTTGTGGCTGAGTGTTTTAGCCACTGTATCACCAGGGCTCTGGGCATATGGTTGTGGTTGTCATGTTATGATTGTTATGTGTTATCAAGTCAGAATTGGCTCATAGATGATGGTCCTGCGGATTTACAGAGATTATAAATTGCATAGGAGGAAACTGCCCATCTACTCCCAAAAAGCAACTGGCGGATTTGAACAACTTGCCTTTGAGTTGGCAACACGATTCCTTATCACTAGGCCATCAAAACCCCCTGGGCATATGACCATAATAATAGAATGACTCATAGTTGACCCTCCAGTGGATTATCAGAGATATTAAATCACATGGGAGGAGATTGCTCATCTTTCTCTCATGAAGTAGTTGGTGGATTTGAACTGTATACTCACAGGTTGTCAGCACAGTTCTTTACCACTAGGCCACTAGAGTTCCCTCAGTATATGTTGTTATTGTTAGATGCAATAGAGTTGAGCACGACTCTACATAGTGACTCTGTGAACAAAAGATATGAATCCTTTCCTATCCTGTGTCATCTTCATAATTTCTGATACATTTAAGCCTATTGCTGCAGTCACCATGTCAGTTCATCTTGTTAAAGGTATTCCTCTCTTTCACTGACTCTCCACCTTTCCAAGCATGATAGTCCCTTCCAAGGAGTAGATTCCCCTAGCAACACATCCAAAGTAGGAGACATGGAGCTTTGCCATGCTTACCTTCAAGGGACACTATGGCTGCACATTTTAATCTCCAAACAAACCTCACAATTTTTTAGTATTTTGAAGAGATCCCTGGCAGGACTTTTCCAAAGCAATGTGTCTCCTGATACCCTGACTGCTAATACCAAGGGTGTTGATTGTACATCCAAGTAAGATGAAATAACCAACAGCTTTAATCCTTTCTCCATCTAGTATGATGTTGCCTGTAGTCCCAGTGGTGGGGACCTTTGTTTTCTTGATGTTGAGGAGTAATCCATACTGAAGGCTGTAATCTTTGATCTTCTGCAGTAAGCTTTTTAGGTCCTCCTCACTTTCAGTAGTGAGGTTGTGTCATCTGCATAATGTGGGTTATTGATGAGTCTTCTGATTCTGGTGTCACATTCTTCTTCATTGAGTCTAGTTTCATGAATTATTTGCTCAGGTATGGAGAAAGGATGCACCTTTGCTTCACACTATGGTATTAGCCTAAAAGTTGGCTTTTTAAAGCCATTACCATTTACTCCCTCTGGTCTCCAGCTACTTTAATTACAGACACATGGTCTTGAAAATCATCACTTGCTATAGGACTAGGATAAGAGATAGAGCGCTTCCCACACTGAGCAGCAAGACTTGTGGCAGCAAGGCCTGAGGGCTACTGGAGCAAGAATCTGGTGAGACTCTGAGAGTGAGACGCTGGTGGTGAGACCCTGGTCAAGAGCATTGCTGTGGAAACTGTGCCAAGGTGTAACTAGAGGATCTCTGACTTTTCACTGCTCTAAGGCAAACCTTGCTGGGTGATTGAGGAAATCAGAGGCTTCTTGAATTTCTGTTGCTGATATGAAACCTGGTTGACTAAGAAGCTGTCTTTTACTAATTGAGGAATTGTGCCTTGAGACTACTGGACTAAACCTGGATTTGCACTGATATTCTTTGCCTTCCTCACTCTCCAACTTACTTCCCTAATAAACCCAATTCTCAGTACCATAACTGTGGGTCTATGAGTCAACAATGAATAAACTAACCCCTTTTTGCTGTTGTGGCTGTAGAGGCGATATAGGGCTGGGCTACAGGCTCTTTATTTGCATTCTGCTCTGGGGCAGTGAGGGGCTGTGCTATTCTCACTCTCTTTGGCACTTTCAGAAAGACACTCAAGGCCCTGTGCTCTTATATACCTTTTTTTCCCCCTTCTCTAGACACACACTTTTCTTGATTTCAAACCACCCATAAATATTGGTGAATGAATAAGTGACTCTAAGAAATACATCTCCTTTTAAAAATAAATAGATCTTATTACTTTTAAGTGGTCATGAAACTCTATAATATCCATTATCTTTTTACTGCTCAACTTTAACTTTTTAATCCTTTTATTTTACCCCACAGGGATTGTCAACTGGGTGTTGTGTTTTTGTTTTTCCTTCCTCCCTCCCTCCCTCCCTCCCTCCCTTCCTCCCTCCCTTCCTTCCTTCCTTCCTTCCTTCCCCTCCTTTCTCTATTCTATAACCTGGAAGTCTATTTCTCTAAACACAGAGGACCACAGCAACCCTGGGAAAGCCAGGAAACTGATGAAGTCACTGGTTCTAGTTGAAACCAGTTTATAACTGATCCTTTAATGAGTTGTCAAGAGACTGTAAACTGTGGAGAAGGTGACTGCATATCTTTATTTCATGGAATAGCTGGTGCATTTGAACTGTCAGAGAGCTGCTGCATTTGGGTTGTTGTCAATGTCAAATCATCTGCAACTCAAAGCAACACTATGCCCGATAGATCTGAACCCTGCCCATCCTGAGCCAATCTCACTGTCTCTGACACACCTACCTCCATTACCCTAGTCACTGTGTCAGTCGATCTCATCCAGGGTCTTCCTCTTCTGCACTGATCCTCCACTCTTCCAAGCATGATATCCTTCTCCAAGGACTAGCCCCTCCTGGCAACATGCCTACAGTGTGTGAGATGGAGTTTCACAATCCTTGCCTCCAAGAGCAAGTTTTCACTCTCTCCAGGACAGACCTGTTTGTTCTCTTGAGTTAGCAGCACACAAAACCAGTGGTTCGAGTTGAGGCATTAGTAAAGAATAGTTAATATTTTTTGACTGTCAAAAGGACAAACAAATCCGTCTTGAAAGAAGTGCAACCGGAGTGTCCCCTAGAAGCAAGAATGGTGAGACTGTCGCATATGCTTGAGTCAGCTAGTCTTGGAAAAGGACACCATGCTTGGAAAAGAAAAGGATCAACTTGACAAGATGGCTCTACACAGCAGCTACAACAGTAAGCTTTAGGCATAACAGAGATTGTGAGGATCGTACAGCACTGGGCTTTCGTTCTGCTGCACCGAGGGTCGTTTTAATTAGGCACTAACTCAGTGGCAGCTAACTACAGTAATGGAGATTAGGTCTCCCTTTCCTCTCTTAGTCATTTAGAATGGCCACTATGCCTTTCTCTTTAAGATGTGTCTTCTACATTCAGATGGCCAACAGACACATAAAGTACGGCTCAATATCATGACGCAAATAAAAACCACAGTGAAATACTATCTCATCTCAGTAGCAGTGGCAAAGTTTAATTGGACAGCAAACAATTAATGTTGGAAAGGAGATGGAGAGACAGGAACTCTCATACACTGTTGATGGGATTGTAAAATTGTACAATCCCTCTGAAAGACAGTTTGATATTTCCTGGAAAAGCTGAACATAGAAATTCCATATGATCTAGCTATTCCACTCCTGGGAATATATTCCAAGGAAATTAGAACTAAGACATAAACAGATTTGCACACCAATATTCATAACAGTACTATTCACAATTGCAAGAACATGGAAACAGTCCAAACGTCCAACCACAATCAAATGGATTGAGAGATTGTGGTACATTTACACAATGGCATGAATACTATGCAGCGCTCAGGAGCAATGATTTAGAAAATTACTACATAACTTGGGAGAGACTGGAGGGCATTATGCTGAGTGAACTAACTCAGTCTCATAAGGATAAATACATCATAGGACCATTATTGTAAAAACAGAAGAATAACTAGTAAAACATGTATGGTGATTCAAGGGGGGAAGGGATAGGGATGAACAAGGTGAAATCCTAGGGTCACAAAATTTGGTGGGTAGAGGGAGATGGGGGTAAGGGATATGGGAAAGATGCAGCGGGGGTCTGGAAAGACAGGGTGATGAAGAGCGTGGTTTAATGGGGAAGGATTTTATAACACAGAATGGATGAGAATGACTATATGAAACACAATGTGAATGTAGAATAGTGTGAAACACAATGTATATGTAATAGTATGCAAACCAATGTAAAATTTAAAAAAAAAAAAGGCTGTGTCTCCTACCAAACTGTCAATGCCCTTGGCTTGGGTGATTCTCAAGTTTCTAAGGCCACCATCCTTGGTGATCCCAACACAGCAGGCCTCACTTGGTTCAGAAATGGCCTCTTCTTAGGATTTACACACAGAAATATCATCTTGGATTTTTTGTCTGTGAATGAAATATTTGAACATGAAGCTCCATTATATTCTTAGGTACTTGGATGGCACAAATAGTTTGTTCTGTGAAGATACCCAACCATTCCAAGAAAGCAAAGCCTGGAAACTGCTTCTGGAAATATTTACCAGGGGGCAGGATGCAAAAATCTCAATAATCTACACAGTTCCAGACTATAACACATGAGGTCACCATGAGTCAGAATTGACTTAATAGTACCTAGTTGTTGGTTGGTTGGTTGTGTTTTTCGTGTTTTTTTAAAATGATGTTCCTAGGCCATTTCTTCCTAGAAACTTTCTTGATTGCCTTCCAAACTCTTCTTTTTTACCACAGCTCTGTGTTTGTTGCTCCACTTCTGTGCTTGTCCTGTGTTTTTTCACTTTGCTTTGGAATTGCCAGTACTGAAAATTAGAGCTTAAAGAAATCAAGACCTTTAATTTGTTAACTGATGCATTACAAATACTCCCACAGAGCCTAACACACGTTCAATAAATATTTCTTGAAACAGTACTGGAACTGCATTTTACTAAATGTGCTTTATACTGGATGTGGCAATGGAAGTTTCTGAGTAAAGGATAATTAATAGATTCAAGGATGATTGAGGGAATGGACAAATATGTAACATTGTAAGAGGTGTTTTTAAAAACTCTCAAACTCTCTCACTGCCCTTGAGTCAGAATGGACTCATAGCCAAACCTTCAGTGGTTTTCAGACGCTGTAAATAGCACAGGAGAAGATTGCCAGTCTTTTCCCCATTGAGCAACCATAGGGTTTGGATGGTCTGCCCTGAATTCACAGCACAATTCTTTATACACTGTGGCACCAGAGGTCCCTTAACAAAATAAGTAGTGCTTATTACTACCTCCGGGAAGAGGTGCTCAAGAAGAGGTGAGTGGTAGCATGAGGCCACGTGGTAGAGATCCAGTGCTCTGGCCAGGTCCCTCTTAACACACAATGGTCTCCAATCTTTCTGGTCCCACAGGAGGTCAGACCATGAGCCTGGCCTGTGGCCCTGTACATTGTCAGTTGCTATTCCAAGTTTTCAGAATTCCCGTCACTGTTTATTCCTTCTTTTATTTAGGAGTCAATGACCTGCAAGTGTTCATTATGAAGAGAGATCTGGCGTTTCTGGGCACTCTAATTAGCCTCACATTCCTGTCGCTGCTAAGATCTGGTTATCCTCAACAGACTGCCGAAGAGGCCTGCTCCATGCAGATTCTCGTCCCAGGCCTTAAAGGTAATGCTTCCAACTCCCTCCTCCCTTGATTCTGAAGCAGGCTGCTTTCGGGATTTGGGGTGGGGGTTCCCCCGTCACTTAGGCTCCTATGAGCAGTAACCTTACTGAAGAAGCTCACTATTAGTATCTGGTTACCCCCTGTAGTAGACACAATGCCTTTACTCCTTATCTTTACCCATCCCTGGCTCAGTATCGTGTGTACAGTAGGTGTACATCCTATAGAAAAGGCACTGAAGATTGCGTTCCAGTTCCAGCTCTGGCACAAACTATCTGATCTTCTGTACATCCCCTCAAGGTTTTGGGCCTCAGTTTACGTATTTATAAAACAAGAGGTTGGACAACTTAATGTATAAACTTTCATTAACTTCCAGATTCTTTAATTCTGAAGATAGCAGTTTATTTGCATTTTAGTCCTCTCCACTGAGCATCATATGATGCTTATAATGAGATTAGCTAATTTAATGCCATTTTTCACGAAATGAATTTTGAAGTTCAGAGAAATTAAGCAATTTGAAGGAAGTTGTATAACTTTGAAGTCTTCCATCCTCCATCTATGCTGGTTACTGACAGTTCTTTATGCTTTCCTGAGCAATGTTCACTTTTCTTATTGCATTAGCTAGAATTTATTTAAAAGTAGAGATAGTTCTGTAGTTCAGATGTGGAATTAACAGCAACATATGAAAAAAAATGACCCAAAGTTGTTAGTATCTGAAGATTTTAGAGTGGTATCTCCTTTTAATAGGCCAGAGATTTCAAACCTTTGCTATTCTTAAACAGAGAAGATTAGCATGGCCCCTGCACAAGGATGACACGCAAATTCGTGAAGCGTTCCATATTTTTTAATGGCACTGGGGAAAGAGAAGTGGAGGGCCAGATTTTGATATTTATAAGCAAGTATATTATATTTTTCCCCTTAGGGAAAAAAAATAGGCAATGTCCCAGGCCTCTGCCATATGTCTATATCATATACTTATTCAACTGATGCATTTTTCTAGCTCCATTTTAAGATCAAGATAGTCCATATTAAACAGAAGGAGTGTAGTGAAAAAAAAGACAATAAAAAAAAAGACAAACTCCCATTATATCTCCTGTTGCACAAAATAAAGAAGATGATAATTGGGTCCAGCTTGACAGAATTCAAGGACCTCAGGGAATGCAGGGATGGGAGGGGAGGCAGCACCTCTCAGGCATCCCCTGAAGTGACTTCCCTCTTTGAGGTGATGACCAGGTGACCCAGCATTAGGCCTGGGGAGCCAGAAAGTTCTGCTACCAGAAAATCCCTCAAGAAAGTGACAGAGTCTGGGAAGCTTCTCTTCTTTTTTCTGCTTTCCCTTGCTGTGTGGAAACCAAGAAGCCAGTGCTGCAGTTCCAAAAAGCCCACTAGGGTGTTTTGTTGTATTTTTTTAATTTATTATTTTTGTGTGTGAGTGTAGCGTCAAATCAGATCTGACTGGTACAGGAGGAGGTTGTCCCTCCTTCTCCAGCAGAGCATCTGGTGGATTCAAACCGTGAGCCTCTGGGATTGTAGTTGCAGCACCTTGCCACTAGGCCACCAGAGCTCCCCTGTTGTATTTTTTTAAAATAAATTTTGTTTTAATGATAATAAACATTTTGACTTTCAAAGTGCTTGGAGGAAATTGAAACTAATCAACATATGCCATTTACTCAGGAGTTTTGGTGAGTGAGCAATTTTGGCATCTTGACTTCATAACTCAACAACTCATTGCAGTCCAGTCAGAACTGACTGTAGTAGACCCTCTAGTGGCTTTTCAGAGACTGTAAATCACAACAGAGAGAATGCACATCTTTTTCCTGAGGAGCAACTGGTGAATTCAAACTACCTGTCTTTGGGTTGACAGTGCAATTCCCTCCCCACTAGGCTATGAGAGCTCCCTTCTGACTTCATAGCCCTAACCAAAACACTTTAAAATGCTGACTCATGTGGGTTTGTGAGTGAGAGTTTTCATTTTACCATTAGAAACCGTGGCAGAGTGAGATCTGGATTCTCACTTATAGAAATGACTTCTCTCTTTGGATCTTAGAGACTCTTTGGAGGCTATCAATGCTCTTTCTTTTATTTTTTGTTATTGAGATTTTATTGTAAGTTTATAGAGGACTTGGATTTTCATTCATTCATTGTTGCACATTTTCTCCCTGTCCCCTTCCCCCCAGATCACTAAGAAAAGAGGGGATCGATAAATAATGTATATGGCATTGAAACAGACAAAGGAGAGAACTGTATAAAAGGAATAAATGACTAGGTATTATTCATATGACAAGAGTCCAGAATGTTCTTACCACTCCTCACATGACTCTAAAATGTATATGGCCCTCACACAGTCATGGAGAATTGGGGATGGAGTTTGAACTGTACCATTCAGGTTTTTGTGTATTATGTTGAGGAAAACCCTGATCCTTGTAAGAAGTGTTTTAGAAATACTAGTCATGAGGAATATTTCCCACCATTCTGTACTGTTTGTGCCCTATGGGCGCTATTACAATTTCATATACTCGTAAAGATCCCTATCTTTAAGAAAATATAGGCTGTGAAAAGAATGAAGATTTTGTAATATACTTGCTGCTAGTTCACCGTTTATAAGCCAGATGATTCTGGATAAACTAATACTTCTCTCTAGTCTCAGTTTTTTCATTTGTAAAATTGAGTAAATATCATCAACCTAATATAATTTAAAATATTATTTAAAAATACAAAAAAGATAGCAAACTCACTGCCGTTGTGTTTCTGAGACTGTAAGTCTATATAGAAGGTGAGAGTCCATCTTTCTCACATGTTACGACTAGTGGATTTAAACTATCACAGTTTCAAGGCCTTATGGTTAGCAATCTGACAAGCTATGTATAGACTGTGGCATCAGAGACTTTTGTTATTGTTAAGTGCCATCTAGTTGACTGTGACCCATAGTGACCCTATGCGCCATAGCTCTGAGCCTTACCCGATCGTGAGTCAATCTCACTGCCTCTGATACACCCACCCTTTTTACTATCCTGTTACTGTGTCATTCCATCTCATCCGGGATCTTTCTCTTCTGAACTATTCCTTTACTCTTCCAAGCAGGATGTCCTTCTCCAAGGGCTGGTGCCTCCTGGCCACGTGCCCAAAGTATGTGAGATGGAACTTCAAAATCTTTTCAGTAAAACAAGGGAGTTGTGGTGGTGTGTCATCAAGTCAGAAACGACCCATGGCTGACCCTCTGATGGGTTTTCACAGGCAGTGAATTGCAGGAGATTGCCCATCCTGCTCTTGCAGAGCAGCTGGTGGATTTGAACCACATGCATTTGAGATTGCAGTACAACTTCTTACCACGAGGCCACCGTTACTTTTTGGAATGGTATGTGTATTGTGTGCTACGTTTATCATATCTATCTTCAGGCCAGGCCATCACCAATGTGAGTACACAGAAGTGTATTCTGTTTCTAAATAGGTGACTTATAAATCCCTAACAATTCACTGACCCCAGGGAGTGGATAAAAGTTTCCACCACCATATGGCTAATGAGAATTAGCAAGTTACTTGTGTACATAAGAAGGAAATATATTTTAAAATGATTTATTATACTCTATATATCAGACTTTAAGTGCAAAACCAAGACTTTTTTTTTTTTAGTGCATCATGGCTATATTCTCTCTCCATACCTATTCAATTTGTATGCTGAGCAAATTATCTGAGACGTTGGACTCTGTAAAGAGGAATGTGGCATCAGGATTGAAGGGAGACTCATCAATAACCTGCATTATGCAGATGACACAACCTTGCTTGCTCAAAGTGAGGAGGACTTGAAGCACTTGTTGAGGATCAAGCAATGCAGCCTTTGGTATGGATTCAGTCTCAATATCAAGAAAACAAAGATTCTTAATGCTGGACTTATAGGCAACATCATGATGGATGGAGAGGAGATTGAAACTGTCAACAGCTTCATCTTGCTTGGGCCCACAATTAACACTCTTAGTGCCACAGTTGGGAAATAAAGAGACACATTGCAATGGGAAATCTGCAGTTAAGGACCTCTCCAAGTTATTGAGGAGTAATGATGTCAGTTTGAGGACTAAGATGCATCTGATTCAGGCAATTTCTTTCCAATTACTTGCTATACATCTAAGAGCTGGATAATGAATAAGGATGACAGAAAAATAATTGATAACTTTGAGCTGTGGTGTTGGATAAGAACACTGAACATCTAACTGACAGACAAGGGAAGAGACAGCTATGTCTTGAAGAAGGTGCTGCCAGAGTGCTCTTTGAAGTCAGGAATGATGAGGCGTGGCCTCATATACTTTGGGCATGTTACTAGGAGGGGATGTTCCTTGAAGAAGGACATGATGCTGGGAAGGGTGGAGGGTTGGAGAAGGAAAGGAAGACCTTCAACCAGGTGGATTAACATGGTGACTATTGCGAAGGGCTTTTGTGTGTCAGGAAGTGTGAGGATGGCACAGGATAGAACAAGGTTCAGATCTTTGGGTCTCTATGAGTTTTACTTAACAGCATTTAACAACAACATGTATGAGAAGTTGAGTTAGTTAATAGAGCTAAAAATCTAAATGTAATACAGCTCTTACTCTCTAAAGGGAAATTATTGCTGCATGCTATGAGCTGATTTTGACTCGTGGTGACACGGTAACAGATGCTTAGAGTTTTCTTGGCTGTAAACTTTATAGAAGCAAATCATCAGGTCTTTCTCCTTTGGAGTGGCTAAGTAGGTTAAAACCACAATCCTTTCAGTTAGTATCTAGGCTCCTTAAAGGGGAAATAGGCACATAGGTGATCACCATTCATTCACTGGCCATTCATTCATTTATTAAGGACCTAATAGATTGCATCTCAATGAGAAGGAAAAAAAAAATCTTAACTGCTGTACCAACAGGCAACATCATGACAGATGGAGAAAAGATTGAAACTGCCATCAACTTCATCTTACTTGAATCCACAATCAAATAAACTTGGTTCCAGTAGTCAGGAGATGGGGAGATATATTGCATTGCGAAAGTTTGTAGTCGGGGCCCTCTCTAAATTATTGAGGAACAATGATGTCAGTTTGAGAGGTAAGGTGCACCTGGTTAAAGCCATCGTCTTTTCAGTTATTTTCTATGTATCTGAAGGCTGGACACGAATAAGGATGACAGAGAAAGAACTGAAGACTTTGAATTGTGGTGTTGGAGAAGACTTCTGACTGTCTTGTGGGCTGCCAAACAAAGAGCAAACAGACATGTCTTGGAGAAGATGTAGCCAGAGTGTTTTTTGAAACAATGATGATGAAGATCTGTCTCACACACTTAGGACATATTGCTAGGATAGGCTATGCCCTAGAGAGGGACACACTTAGGACATATTGGTGGTGGTTGTTGTTAAGTGCCGTCGAGTCGCAGGCGACTCATAGCGACACTATGAAGGAGAGTCCTCTACGCTTGGGTGCCTTTCATCCTCTCTCCAGGTTCATAGGGTTTCCGGAGGCAAGCTATTATGGAATTGGATGCCACTCCTCCTTCCAAGCTTGTTTTAATCGGGGAGCTCCACCCCACTCTCTGTCCGCATTGGATAAACAACCATTAAAGCATCTGACACATCAGTGTCACAATGTTCAGCCTCACAGCAACCACAAGTGACCACTGTATGGCAACTTGGACATATGGTAGGAGAGGCCATTCCTTGGAGAGGGATATCATGCTAGGAAGGATAGAAGGATGGTCAATGAGAGGAAAACCCTCTACTAGGTAGATTGGCATAGTGACTACAGCGATGCCTAGAGTGTGTTAGTGACTGTGAGGATGGCACAAAATAGGATAGGATTCATAGGATTTTGTTCATAGGATTGCTACGAGGCATACCCAGTTGATCAGCGCTTAATATCACCAACACAACCAGAGAGTGCAAGAGGTATAGTCTGTAGGGAGTTGTGCTGATCAATCCAAAGTGGATCCATAGGCAATCTCCTCCTGTACAATTGACAATCTTGTAAAACCAGTGTAGACTCTCACCACTGGACCAATCCGTAGCTTCAGGATGGATGGCGAAGAGATTGAGATTGTTCACAGCTTCAGTTTGCTCGGCTCCACAGTCAACACTCTAGACACCAGCAGCCAGGAAATTAAAAAAAAGTATTGCGATGGGAAAGTCGGCGGTTAGGGACCTCTCTAAAGTACTCAAGAGCAACGGTGTCTCTCTGGAGACTAAGGTGCACCTGATACAGGCCATGGTCTTTGCAATCACTTGTTATGCATCATAGAGTTGGACAATGACTAGGGAGGATAGAAGGAGAATTGACACCTTTGAGCTGTGGTGCTGGAGAAGAGTACTGAATGTACCATGGACTGCCAAGAAAACAAACAGATTCATCGTAGAGAGGATTAAACCAGGCTGCTCCTTGGAGGCAAGGATTCTGGGGCTTCGTCTGACATACTTTGGACATGTTGTAAGGAGGGACAGGTCCTTGGACAGGGACATTGTGCTTGGTAGGGTAGAGGGACAGTGCAGTAGGGGAAGACCCTCTATGAGGTGGATTGATTCAGTGACTAGGGTAATCGGGATGGGTGTGTCAGAGGCAATGAAATTGGCACAGAATAGAACAGGGTTTAGGGCTGTTGTACATAGGGTTGCTATGAGTCACAAATGAGTTGACATAATGACAACAACAGGTTTAATAATAAGTTTTAGGTTTAATAATAAGTGTAGCTATAATAAGTTGATTTCAACTTGACAGTAATGAGTTGAGTTTGTTGAGGAATAGGGTGAGAGGTGAATAAGCTACAGTCTGTTTATTAAAAAATGTTTTACTTAGTACCCAAATCTGGAGGGCTTGGTTTTGTAAGTACATGATATACATTGTTTTCCCTATGCTCTTTGGAATGCAGTAGTTTTTCTATTGAAGCCAAACCTGTCTTTAAAATTTTTCTCAACATAAACCTTTCAGGAAGCCACTATCAGTTGGCACTTGGTTTAAAATTTGTTATTACGAGTCTAATAGTGCTATTGGGAAAATCTGCTGCCAGGGTCCTCTCCAGACTACTGAAGAGCAACAATATCAGTCTAGAGACTAATGTGTGCCTGACACAAGCCATGGTCTTCTGAATTCATCAGAGAGCTGGACAATGATGAGGATTATAGAAGAAGAATCAATACTTTTGAGTTGTGGTGCTGCAGAAGAGTACTGAACATACCATGGACTACCAAGAAAACAAGCAGGTCTATCTTGGAGAAGATGAAATTAAGCTAGTCCTTGAGGCAATGCTTCTGAAACTCACATAGTTTGGGCAGTCCTTGGAGAAGGACATCATGCTTGGAAGTGTGGAGGGACAGTGCAAGAGAAGTGGACCTTGGATGAGATTGGTTCACTTAGTGACTGGGTAATGGGGGTAGGTGTGTTAGAGACAATGAAATTGTCTCAGGATAGGACAAAGCTCAGAGCAATTGTACATAGTGTCACTATGAGTCACAGGTGACTTAACAGAACATAACAGCAACAATAATGCTAACCAAACATTATCTTTAAACTTATAAAAAGCAAAACCTCATTTTGACAGCACAAAGAATATTCCTTCCTCAAGGACTTCAGCCTTAAATATGAATTGAAGCTCGAAACAACCTAAGTGCCCATCAACAAATGAATGGATAGAGAAGATGTGGTATATTCACACAATGGAATACTATGCTGCATTGAAAAATAAGGAACTCATGCAATATTATTCAAAATGGGTGACTCTGGAGGACATTATGCTGAGTGAAGTATCTCAGTCACAAAAGGACAAATACTGCATGGTGCCACTGTTTTAAAATAGGACTGACATCAGGGTTAGGGGGAGACTGAGAAATATGGGTTCAATAATGTATACTGCTTTATACATTGAAACAGATAAGGAAGAATTGAAACAGATAAGGAAGAAAACTGTTTAAAAAGGATATGTGATTAGGTATTTTTGTCATGACAGGAGTCCAGAGTAAAGACTGTATACAGTGGAGTGGACCTGGGGGAGGGTTTATAAAACAATGAAAGAATTTTTCTTTTACTTTTCCAACAGGGTAGTGTACTAGGGGGAGGGCTGGGAGGGGGGAAAAGTGCAACAATAAATGAATAGAAACCCAAAGTCTCTGTAAATTTTCATTGAAATGAATAATAAATTTAAAAAAAATGAATTGAAACTCAACATCAAGAAAACAAAAATTCTCACCACTGGGATGATTGGCAGCATCATGATAGATGGTGAAGAGATTGAGATTTTTACGAGATTTAGTTTGAGGGAGGTCTGGTGGTCTAGTGGCAAGAAGCTGCACTGCAATCCCAGAGGTACGTGGTTCCAACCCATCAGATGCTCTGCTGGAGAAGGAGGGCCAATCTCCTCCTGTACCAGTCAGATCTGATTTGATGGTACACATAAAATAAAATAAAAAAATAAAGCTTTAGTTTGCTTGGCTCCACAATCAACACTCTTGGTACCAGCAGCCAGGAAATTAAAAGACAAATTGTACTGGGAAGATCGGCTGTCAGAGACCTCTCCAAAGTATTGAAGAGCAATGATGCCAGACTGGAGAATGAGGTGCACCTGATCCAGGCCATAGTCTTTGCAATTGCTTGCTATGCATCAGAAAGCTGGATAATGGCTAGGAATAATAGAAGGAGAACTGATGCATTTGAGCTGTGGTGCTGGAGAAAAGTATTGAATATACCATGGTCTGCTAGGCGAACAAACAGGTTTGTTCTAGAGAGAGGGTGAGACCAGGCTGCTCCTTGGAGGAAAGGATTCTGAAACTCTGTCTGACATACTTTGGACATGTTGCAAGGATGGACTCGTTCTCTGAGAGGTACATCACTGTTGGAAGGGTGGAGGGACTGTGCAAGAGAGGAAGTCTCTCTGTGAGATGAATTGATTTTAGTGACTGGAGTAATGAGGGTACGTGTGTCAGAGACAATAAGACTGACATAGGATAGAGTAGGGTTTAGGGCTGTTGTACATGGGGTAACTATGGGTTGCAGGCAACTTGACAGCACATAACGACAATGACCACAATGATTGAAAACATTTGGTTTTAAGATGAAAAACATCTATTTGTGTCTTTAAGTCAGTTCATAGTTCTTTTATAGGCTTTGTCAAATTAATTAAAAAATTATTGCCTGTTATCCCTTAAAATGAAGTTGATAAAGCCAGTAATGTGTTCTAAATAATACATACTATCTAGGGATTTAGCTCTTCTCAAACATGGTATTACTTGTCTGGACCTGTTTCTTCTGTAAAATTAACCGGTTGTTCTATGGTCTCTGAGTATCTTCTCTTTCTGTTATTCCATTGTACTCTGGTGCTTTGGCATTTACTCACATTCATATTGTCAAGTAGAGATTAAGTTTGTTCACAGACTTGTTTGTTCAGTTTTAGAAGTAGGTAGTAATAGTTAAAGAATTGTCTACAGCACCAAAGTACCCTATGGTCTGTATTAAAATAATCGAAGTGCCTCTTCCTAGTGGGATCAAGAATGATTACAAACATAATATAACCAGATTTTTGCTCAGAGATTTATATACTATTTGCAGAGAGCCAAGCAAGTAGTAACTACTGACCACCCTTTTCTTTATTTCCTTGTGGGAGGAGAGAGGAGACAGCATTGTTTTTAATGATGCCTGAAAAGGAACTAGACAGTTGAAATGTTAGCTTCTCTTGGTAAAGAAATAACTTATCATTAGAACTTTCGGTTGGAAATAAGTCCCCAATCAATACCTGATAAAGAAAAGCATGTAGGAAAAATGCTGTTATGCTCCCTAGGCATGCATTATAAAATGCATGTAATTTTTGAGTAGAGTCGTTTATAGAAATATTGTACCAGATTCATCACCAGCAGGGATTTATATTTTTATGTCTTTTGAGACTAGTGGACAATCAACACTTCAAACCCTACCCATTTATGAACAATGCTTGACAAAAGCCTTTATTTTTAAGAAATAGATATGAGTTACCCTCAAAAGACATGGTAAATAGGAAAGAACAGAACCAAGAGGAGGACTTGCCGTGGAACATCTATTTCTTCCTTAGTGCTGCTTCTCTAGATTTAATGATTAAAATGGCAAGTATGTTTACATGCAGGACAAAGATGGCAAGTCTCCCATGATATTTACAGTCTTGAAAATTCAAATCTGATAGAGGGACAGCTAGGAGTTGTTCAGGCAAAGAGTTGTTTTAGATGTTCACGTAACTTTTTATCTTAACAGCAGCGTTCAGTTGTCATCAAACATGAGGAAATAGAGACCAGGTAAATTCAAGTACCCTAGCCAAAGTAGAAGAGTTTGATGTGAGCCCAGGTTCTTCTGACTCTAGATTCTGTACTCCATCCAGTCTGCAGAGAATAAAGAGAAGTTCAGGGGTAGGGCCGTTATGCCCTGTGCAAACATGGTCAAAATATCACTTAAAGTGAATCCTTGGTATCATTATCTTTAAGTGAATTTTCTGATTAATGGAAAAAAAATAGAAAGAAAACTTGTTTTGGGTCCAAGTCTTTAAAATATCTTTTTGTTAATAATAAAAACAACTCATTATCTCTCTTTTCTGATTTAGTAAGTAGGGTTTGCAAAAAAAAATTATTAATGTGTTGGTGCTGTTTTGGGACCTTTAATTACCTCTGGATTATCATTACTACCAATATTGGAAAATCAGAAAGAAATGAGCAAAAGGACAATGTTTTGGTCACATTTCCTTTATAATAAATAGGGGAAAAAATCAAATTGGACCTAGACATGTTAAAGTAGGTAGAGCTTGAACAGAATTTATTATGGCACACTTGCTCCTCTAGTTATTTCCTCTTTTTTAAAATATTAATTTTAATGAAAGTTTACAGAGACTTAGGGTTTCCAGTCGTTCATTGTTGCACTTTTGTTCCTACCCATTCCTTCCTTCCCCGCCAATTCACTCTTCTCCTTGAAAAGAAAAAAAAATCCCAAACACTCTTTTATTGTTATACAATTCCTCCCCCCTAAGTCCACTCCACTAAGCAGCCTTCATTCTGGACTTCTGTAATGATAATAGTACCCATTCATATATCCTTTTAAACAGTTCTCTTCCTCATCTGCTTCAATGCAATATACATCATTCTTCCCCTCCTTTTCTGTCTTCCCTCAAACCTGAAGTCAGTCCCATTTTACAACAGTGGCCCTTTGCAATATTTTTCCTTTTGTGACACTTCACTCAGCATAATGTCCTCCAGGGTCATCCATTTTGAATAATATTTCATGAGTTCCTTCTTTTTTCAATGTTGCATAGTATTCCATTGTGGGAATATACCAGAGCTTCTCTATCCATTAGTTTGTTGATGGACATTGGTTATTTCCAGCTCTTTGCTATTGAGAACAAAGCTGCAATAAACATGAGTGTGCATATATCTGCTTGGGTGGCAGTTATGATTTCTTTACGGTAAATTCCCAGTAGTGAAATTTCTGGGTCAAATGATATTTCTATTTGCAACTATTTTAGAAAGTGCCATATCACCTTCCATAGTGGTTGCATACTTTTACACTCCCACCAACAGTGAATAAGTGTACCAGTTTCTCCACAACCTTGCCAGCATTTGATGCTTGCTGTTCTGCTAAATTTTGGGGTGAGTTGCTATCTCATAGTTGTTTTGATTTGCATCTCTCTTAGAGCTAGGGATTTGGATGTGTTTGCCATCTGAATGTTTTCTTTGGTGAAGTGTCTGTTCATTTCCTGTGCCCATTTTTCAGTTGGGTTATTTACCTTTATCTTGTTGTGGTGCTTGAGTATTTTATAAGTTCTAGATATAATTCCCTTGTCTGACATGTCATCGTTGTTGTTAAGTGCCATCGAGTTGTAGGCGACTCATAGGGACCCTATGAACAAAAGTCCTCAACACTTGTGTGACTTTCATCCTTTCTCCAGGTTCATAGGGTTTCTGGAGACAAGCTATTACGGAAGTGGATGCCACTCCTGTGTCCAAGCTTGTTTTAATCAGGGAGCTCCGCCAAACACTGTCCACCATGGGTAACCATTAATGCATTTGACACATCAGTGTCACAGTGTTCAGCAACCACAAGTTACCTCTGTATGGCAAGTGGACACACTAGGGTTATACAACCTAGAGGAATGTTTGAACAAAACCAGTGAAAAACAGGCCTGAGGGCCACGGATTAGCAGTCACCCACCTTTGGCTTGGTAGCATCACTTTCTCTCCACTAGGCCAACTGATCTCTCTCTATGTTGGTGTTATTGTTGTTAAGTGCCATCCAGTCATAGATGGCTTCCCTTTTGACCCTGTTGGAGAAGATTTTGGATGTGCAGAGATTTGATTCTATCAATTGATGCAGAAAAGGCTTTTGATAAAATCCAATACCCTTTCCTGATTAAAAGACTCAACGAAATAGGATTAGAGGGGAATCTCTTCAACATAGTAAAAAGTATTTATGCAAACCCAAGAGCCACATTGTTCTCAACAGAGAGAGATTAAAGGCATTGCCCTTGAAAATAGGAACTAGGCAAGGATGCCCACTATCACATTTCCTATTCAATATTGTATTGGAAGGAAGTCTTAGTGATAGCAATAAGGCAAGAGAAGGAAATAAGAGATATCCAAATTGGCAAAAAGGAGTTAAAATTATCTCTCTATGCAGATGATATGATAGTTTACTTAGAAAACCCTAAAGACTCAGCAAGTAAACTACTGGACATAGTTGACCAATTCAGCAAAGTGGCAGGATACAAGATCAACATACAAAAATCAATTGGATTTCTTTACAGTGACAGAGAGAATACAGAACTGGAGCTGAGAAAAACAATACCCTTCACAATAGCTAATCACAAGATTAAATACTTAGAAGTA
>NW_006399775.1:13752154-13762928 GCF_000299155.1 Elephantulus edwardii
TGCTTGTTGGCCATCTGAATATCTTCTTTGGTGAAGTGTCTGTTCATATCCTGTGCCCATTTTTCTATTGGATTATTTACCTTTATCTTGTTGTGGTGCACTCCCTGATTTCAAATCCTACTACGACACTGCTGTGGTGGTCAAGACAGCATGGTACTGGTACAATGACAGACATATAGATCAATGGAATAGAACTGAGAATCCAGAAATCAGCCCATCTCCCTATGGTCAACTGATTTTTGACAAGGAGTTGAAATCAGTTAAGTGGGGAAACAACACCCTTTTAAACAAATGATGCTGGCAAAATTGGAAAACTATCTTCAGAAAACTCAAGCAAGATCCACATCTCACTCCATACACAAAAACCAATTCAAAGTGGATTATGGACCTAGGACTAAAACCAAGGACTGTAAACTTCATTAAAGAAAAGTTTGGAAGAACTCTAGAAGTCCTAATCTACAATATAAACAGTCTTCCAAGCAACCTGGAAAATCTACCGCCAGAAGAGGATAAAATAGATGAATGGGACCTTCTAAGTTAGTTCCTCTTTGTAAGATGAGGGTAGCAGTGGCAGTTAGTTAGTGCTTATTGTCGCTTTAGTCCTATTCTAATTAAGATTTTCTATGTACAAGGAAGTTATGGTGAAAAGGCTCAAGTTGGAATATCAGCTACCTGAGCTGTATTAACCCATGCAAGTCACTTGAATCTCTGAGCTGTACCTTCCTAATTGTAATGTCAAGAGTCCCTTCCTCATACAGTGATTTATTTGAAAATGACACTGTAAAAATGAATTAATGTAGCCTATAAACTTCAGGACTTAATTTAGTAAAAGAAAAGCTGGTGAATGTGCTTAGTATTAATTTTCCTATAAGTATTGCTCAAGCAGGTGGTATGTTCAAAGCATTCTTCCAGGTGCCCTGGGAGATTCAGTCATATGAGGAACTTCCAGTCAAGGAAAGAGATAAGAAATGGAAGTAGATTACTGTAATATGATAATGGGTCAAAGAAACATTCTTCTATTCTTGTGTCGGTTAGCATCTTCTGTCTGGACTACAGCAATAGTATATTTACTGTTCTCTATCCGCTTTTCCTTTTCTATTCACATAGATTGGACCATACTGTTTGTTCACATAAAGCAGCTGATGGCTTCCCATGATCTTAAAAGTAAAAGCCAAGCAGTGTTTGCTGCTCCAGGCTCACCTCACTGCCTGTGCTGTCTCGGATGCATTGGCTGTTCCCTTTACTCAGAACATTTCCCCCCTTTTCTCTGCCTGTCGAAATCCTGCTCATCAGCGTCAGAGGATTTCTGACTTCTCAATCTAAATTAGGTCTCTTTTCGTTGTCCTTATTGCTTTGTTTTTATTCTTGTATCCATTGTTGCTAATAAGAATACTGATGCCAGTCTGATTCTCAAGCTTGTACAGGCAGTCTTTAAAGAAGTGTTATTTTTCTTTGGTGGCTTATAGAATTTTCTCTTTATTCTTCATTTTCTGAAATGTCACCCTGACATGTCTGAGTTATTTCCCCCCTTATTTTTCCTCTTTGGTACTCTGTGGGCACTTTCATAGTGTTCTTTCATGTCTTTCCTTAGCACCGGGAAATTCACAGCTATTAAATCTTCACAGCTATTAAATCTTCAAATGTCTTTTCTCTCTTTCTGGAATTCCTACAAAATGAGTTTTAGAATTTATGGTTTTTACTCCAATTCTCAACTTTTAAGTGAAAACAAAAAAAAAACACTTTCTAGTTCCTTATCTCTGTGTGCTACTTTGTGAGAAAATTCTCTATGTCAGTATTTTGCTTCTTTTAGTTAGCTCTTTATCACTAGTCTACTCTGTTCATCATTTTATCTAATCACTGATTTGTTTCAAAGATTACTTTCATTGATAAAATTTTTGATTTGTTCTTTTGTATTGAGTTTAATCTTGTTGAGGTGCAATATTATCTTTTATTTTTATAAGGATTTTTTAAATGATACAATGCCATTTTATTTATTCAAATACAATGCTTATTAATGCATGATAGATTTTTTGCAGTAGAACTTTTTGCTTTTTTTTTAAGTTGAGATTATTTTTAATTAGGGGTTTGTTTTTTTTTTTTTTTTGTTGAGATTTTTTTTTACTAGTTTTAATGAACGTTTACAGAGATTTTGGGTTTTCATTCATTCATTGTTGCACTATTTTCTCTACCCTCCTCCCCAGTTCGTTCTTCTTGATTTATGCCACTATTAGAACCTCTACCTGGAATATTATTGCTTTTTAATTTTTGACTCATGTACTTTTAACTTGTTAGCTAAATTTGTGTCTTCTAGGCTGCAACACTTCCATGATACATCTTCAAGGATATGAACATGTACGGCTAAGCACAATTGATAACAGTGCATCTAAATTCCAAAATCAATCTCCATAATAGTCTATGTGTTTCCTACTGCCAAAGGGGCCCTTTAGAGTAGTGAGAGAAGATCTTCACCCTGAAACCCACAGCGTCCCTTTTCAGCAGGAAGTAGCTAAGAGAATACGCCATCCCCTTTTCCTTATGAGTCAGGGTGAAGTCTCTCTCAGGGAGGAGTGATAGGGAATGGCAAAGGGCACACTGACAAAGGAGATTAATCAGAACTGGCTTTGACAAGCACTGTGGCAATTGGACAATTAAAACAGACATTCAAGGTGGGGGGATAAGTTGAGATTTTAATGAAAGTTTATAAAGAACTTGGATTTCCATTCACTTATTGTGCACATTTTCCTCCCTGCCCTCCCTCCACCCCAGCTTGCTTTTTCCCTTTGGGAAAAAAGTTCCTTCATTGTTGTACAGCACCCCACCCCACCCCAACCACTTTACTATGCAGCTCTTATTCTGGAGTCTTGTCATGCCAATAAAACCTAATCATATATTCTTTTAATACAGCCCTCTCCCTTGTCTGTTTCAATGTCGTGTACATTATTTATCCCCTCTTTTTTTCTTAGTCTCCCCAAACCACATTGTATAAGGATATTGCTTTTGTTGTTTACCATTGTGTTGGAACCAACCCATAGCTGAACCTGTAGCAGAATCGCATAGGAGGAGACTGCCCATGCAGAGCGGCTGGTGGGTTCGAACCACATGCCTTCAAGATTTCAGGACAACTTCTTGCCTCTAGGCCACCAGAGCTCCATAAGGATATTAAGAATATATATATAGCAGAGTCATGTTTTGATTGTATCACTGGTGCTGCTTTCTCTATCGCTATATATCTTTCATGATGTTGGTACTCCTCAAATGTCTGCTGACTGTTGATGGTAAGTTCATTTTATTAATTGGCATTCCTTGCTAGACTATTAGTGTTCCAGCAAGTATTGCTACTGTAACTTTTAAAAAAAATGTAGATTACACTTGTGGAAAGACTCGGTGGAAAAACTCAATATCAGCAGTGAAAACCAGGCTGGGTGCTGATTGGGGGACAGACCACCAACTACTCATATGCAAGTTCAAGCTGAAGTTGAGGAAAATTAAATCAAGTCCACGGGAACCAAAATTTGATCTTAAGTCTATCCAACTCGAATTTCAAAATCATCTCAGGAACGGCTTTGAGGCCTTGAACACCAATGAGCGTAGGCTAAATGAGGAGGATATCAAGAAAATCATCCATGAAGAATGCAAAAGATCATTACAAAGGCTGAGGAAGAAGAAAAGACCAAGATGGATGTCAGATGAGACTCTAAATACTGCACTAGAGTGCTGAGAAGCCAAAGCTAAAGGAAGAAACCGAGAAATCACAGAGCTATGCAGAAAATTTCAAAAGGCAGCCTGGGACAACAAAGCAAGATACTATAATGAAGTGTGCAGAGAGCTGGAGTCAGAAAATCAAAAGGGTCGAACTCGATCAGCGTTTCTTAAGCTGAAAGAGCTGAAAAACAAATTCAAGTCAGGGGTGTGGGTAGACTGTTAAATGATGCAGGAAGTATCAAGAGAAGATGGAAACAATACACAGAGTCACTGTATCAGAAGGAATTGTCTGACACAGAAGAATTTAATGAAATGACATATGAGCAAGAGCCTATGGTGATGAAGGAGGAAGTTCAAATTGCTCTGAAGGAATTGGCAAAAAACAAGGCTCCAGGAGTTGATGGCATACCAGTTGGCATATTTGAACAGACAGACACTGCCCTGGATGTGCTCACTAAGTTGTGCCAAGAAATCTGGAGAATAGCCAGCTGGCCCACTGACTGGAAAAGATCGATATTTGTTCCCATTCCAAAGAAAGGTGACCCAACAGAGTGTGGAAATTATCGAACAATATCATTAATATCACATACAAGCAAGATTCTGCTGAAAATGATCCAAAAACATTTGGAACAATATGTCAACAGAGAACTGCCAGATGTACAGGCTGGATTTAGAAGAGGTTGCAGTACTAGGGATATTATAGCTAATGTTAGATGGATCTTGGCAGAAAGCAAAGAATACCAGAAGAATGTCTATCTGTGCTTCATTGACTATGGAAAGGCTTTTGACTGTGGGTCACAACAAGCTGTGGTTGACTCTGAGAAGAATGGGAATCCCAGAACATTTGATTGTGCTAATGCGAAACCTATACTTGGACCAAGAGGCAGTCGTCAGAACAGAGCAAGTAGACACTACATGATTCAAAATCAAGAAGGGTGTCCTTCAGGGATGTATTCTGTCTCCATATCTTTTCAATCTGTATGCAGAACAGATCATCCTAGATGCTGGGCTGTACAAAGAGAAATGTGGCATCAGGATTGGTGGAAGAGTTATCAATAACATGCATTATGCAGATGACACAACCTTGCTTGCTGAAACTGAAGAGGACCTGAAGCCCTTGCTGCAGAAGGTCAAGGACTTCAGCCTCCTATATGGATGGAAGCTCAACATCAAGAAAACAAAGATTCTCACCACTGGGCCAATTGGCAGCATCAGTATGGTTGGTGAAGAGATTGATATAATTAACAGTTTTAGTTTGGTTGGCTCCACAATCAACACTCTTGGTAAAAGCAGCCAGGAAATCAGGAGATGAATTGTATTGGGAAAGTCGTCTGTGAGGGACCTCTCAAGAGTACTGAAGTGCAATGACATCAGGCTGGAGACGAAAGCGGGCCTGATCCGGGCTATAGTCTTTGCAATTATGTGCTATGCATCAGAGAGTTGGACAGTGAATAGGGTTGATAGAAAAGAGAATTGATGCCTTTGAGCTGTGGTGCTGGAGAAGAGTGTTGAATATACCATGGACTGCTAGGAGAACAAACAGGTTTGTCCTGGAGAAAGTGAAGCCGGAATGCTCCTTGGAGTCAAGGATTCTGAAGCTCCATCCTACATACTTTGGGCATGTTATGAGGAGGGACTGGTCCTTGGAGAGGGACATCATGTTTGGCAGAGTGGAGGGGCGGCGGAGGAGAGAAAGACCTTCGATGAGATGGATCAATTCTGTGACTGGAGCGGTGGAATAAGTGTGTTTGAGATGACTAGGATGGCACAGGATAGAACAGTGTTTAGAGCTCTTGTACATAGGGTCGCTATAAAAGACTCGATGGCACATAACAACAACAACAACAACAAGAACAAGAAGGAGTATAATTTGAAAACTGTATATTCAAGGTTCGTTGTGTATGAATTTTAAAGATACCAATTTACAAAAATGAGACACAATTCTTCATCTGGTAGCTTAATAAACTCATCATAGCCATGACAGAGCAGGGGACATAGTGATGTATTAGCTGTTTTCTAGTTCTTGCCACTTTAAATTTAAATAGAATGTCTTTTCTTTTGATTCAGCTTATCAACTTTGGAGATTTCTTTGAGGAATTTGTAATCATTGTTTATCCCATCACCGAGTTAAAGTGTGTGAGAATTATGGGAAGTTAACTTTATTTGCATATTGGCCTGCAAATGATACATAATTGTGAATAGAAATTTCCTAATATCAATATCTGCAATTTGTCATAGGAGGCATAGTATAATAGGTAAAAGAATAAATAAGGCAGTATAAAAATGACTGAGACTATTATAGTCACTGCGAAAAGAGAGTCCCAGGTGGAGAATCAGGAAACCTCTTGGAGAGAGTCAAGTGAGATCTGGACAATTGAGTTAATGTTTTAAGGCATTTGAAGCAGAGATACTATAAGATTCAGAAGTTTGAGGTGAAAACTCTGTTATGAAGGATCTTTCTTATAATTAAATTAAGCATACTGGATTTTAAGGTGCCATTTTAGTAGAAGAATGACTTAATTTGACTACTGTCTTAGTCAAACTATATTAGTATTGTGTAGAGCGAGGAGAGCAGGTAGAGGGCCTTAATATCCATCTCTAGCTTCTTCCATGATCTCATTTTCTGCACCACCAACACATCTTGTTCATTTCTCTTTATCACTGTACTGATTTTTAAAAAATGTGTCAGTCTACTAGATTGGACAAGTTGTATGTTCCATTCATACAAATAGGAAAGTAAAAAATATTGAAAACTTACTCAGATTGTAAGTAGATAGTAGGAGAATACGAGATGGCAGGGCACATTATATAGACATGATTGCATTTACTGAGTGAAGGAGACAGAAAAACCAGGCAAGATTTGAGATTTGGAATCTGGAAAAATGCAATTTATTGATAACAGAAATAGGAAATTCATCAGGAAAACTAGTTTTAGAGGAAGGAGAAGTAGGTGGATTTTAGATATACTAAGTAGAATTGGCTCTGGCAGTATAGTCTGTAGTGTTTTCTGCTGCTAACTGTAGTGCTGTTTGTTCTCATGTTGTTTGAATTCAGCAGAGGTTCCATGGGAGAAAGATGGGCAGTTTCTTCCTTTTAAGATTTATAACCATGGAAACTCAAAAGAGTGTTGCTGTGAGTCAGAATAAAGTAATTTAAAGTGAATTTTAAGGGAAAGTACGCTGGTGGGCTGATGACCAAAAGGTTGATGATTTGAATGCCTTGTGTGCTCAAAGGGAAAAAGATGAACAGTCTATTCCAGTTTGATAAGTTTCAAAGCCTCTGAAACTTAGTGGAGGTTCCTATGAGTCTGTGTAGACTCAACAGTGGTGGGTAGTGGCGGTAATAGGTATGAAGTTTCTCATAGGGATGCCCCAGGAGTGGTAAGTGTGGGACATGGAGTGCTCTGTAGGGAGTTGCACTAACCCAAAGGTCAAGCCTTTCTTCAGGTCCAAGTCTACCAGTGGCTCCGAGTGAGACAAATGGGCAATCTCCTCTTAGGAGATTTACAGCTTTGGAAACCTCCTGGAGGGTCAGCTATGAGTTGGTTCTGACACAATAGTAAAGAGAACCTTGTAAGACTCAATAAAGAATCCATTTCCCCTGCCCATTTTAGTTCTGCACAAGTTAAGAACTAAAGCAAAGATTAGACAATGAGTACTAAAATATAATCAGTATTGGTGTTAAATATCGGATGGGGGAGTACATCCTGGTTTGAGAACTGAAGGAACCTGGCATGTGCACCACAGACTCAGTAGACTTACTCACCTGGTCACAGTCAACCCCTGCAAGGAAAGCACCCTAGAGGAGCAGAGTGATGGTGTTCCATGTGGACATCTTAGTTATCTTTGTGGCTAGAGCAGAAATACCACATGTGGGTGGCTTTAATGAACAGAAATTTATTTTCTCACAGGGTAGGAGGTTAGAAGTCTGACTTCCAAGCACAAGCTCAGGGAACGCTCTCTGTTAGCTTTGGAGAAAGGGCCGTGTCTCTTTTAAGCTTTTGTTTTTTAGTCCCTTGGCAATTTCCTGTGGTGTAGCATCTGTCTCCCACATCTGTACTTCTCTTTCCCTGTGCTACTCTGCTCTTTTATATCACAAAATACTTGTACTTACTACACATCTTACACTGATATGGCCTCAAAAAAAAAACAACACCCAGATGGGATTCTTAAGATTCTTAAATGTTATTAAGTGTACAGATATACTACCATCCACTGCAGTGGATTCAATTTAGGGATCTTATTGAACAGACTACAACTCCTTATTGGGTCTGTGAGGCTGTAAATCTTTTTCTTTTTTGGTTTTTTTTTTTGTTACTTTAACATGTATTGATTAAAAAAAAATAAAGGGTAGGGGGAGCTTTCAACGTCATTCAGGATACTATTTCCTGGTATCAAAAGACATTATTCTCAAACAATAACTTTCTAAAAAAAAAAGAAAAAGGAAAAAAAAGTACATCATGCAAGTAAAATATTAAAAAGTGTCACTGAATGTTTCAAACCCCTGGAAACAAATTTTGTAGTAACCATTTCGACCAGTTTTTGCCTGAATAAACGCAAAATCTTGCAAGTCAACACAGAGGCAGGCTTTCTTGCAAACATAAGAACAAAAGAGAAAAAAAATTGTGGATCAGATCCAAAATCTTACACATCTCCACCAGGATTCCCACCAGGAAAGGGGATCTCTGTAAAGGTCAAAGGTCCCTGTTGGCGCACAGAAGCCAGGCTCGGCATCCCCTCAGCTGAAGAGGGCAGCGATCCCAGCTAGTCTGGAGTCTGATGGGGGCTGCCTGCCGACTCCTCACTGGGAGAGGGGCCACAGACCAGGCTCCTTCCACTTGAGAAACAGTTCTTAAAGCCCCATTTGAACAAGAAAAATCCAGAATCGCATGCAATTGCACCTGTGATTAGGACTTGCAAATTTCACGTTCTCTACTTCTTACAGCCTGTCGATTTCTTGCACTAATAATGGAAGCACAGTTTTTGATACCTTTGAGAGTTCAAGTTCACTCTCCAGCTAAACCAGCCACAAAATATCGCATCCCCAAACAATAACCCACCAGAGCATTTACAAAAGGGAGGAGAGGCTAACATCATCTCCAGCTCCCCAGTGTTTTACATGCATGTAAAGAGAAAAGCCCATTACTTTAGACTCAGATGTGATGAAATAGTTTTCATTACTGTCAAAGGCATCAACCAGAATTGGAATTTTGTTAAAAGGTTAAAAATTCATACAAAACCTGCTGTAAATTAAGACAAAGGTAGATTAAAATGCTTCATTATCTGACTCTTAAATAAAGTAATGCTTTCCATAAAAAGCAAAGGTGAGCTTTTGCCTTGATGCGGAACAACGCTGGCTCTAGAATTCTGTGCAAGTCTGCACAAAGATACATTCTCTGAAAAGTGTTTCCACTTATTGTGAACTTCAATATGACCAAGTTCAAAGGCAAATCACGATAAAAACTGCCATTGTCTTAAATTCTGCAGGCTAAGAGTTTCAGACAAGCTGCGGTGAAAAGCCACGGTTGAGAAACCCAGTGAAGCACAGGGACACAGCACGGACACTTTGGGTTTGGAGTTCGAGAAAAGTGGAGTAAAAAGTTGATTTTGTGTGCAATACTTTTAGATGCTCTAGGAAGACCCCAAATCATGATAGCCGTAGCGGTCTGTGAAAAAAGTCACTGTAGCCTGCCGTTGCCAAGTTGCCGCCGTACCCGTAACTCCCATAGCCAGCACCAGCATTCATGTAGCCGCCGTGGTTGGCACCACCGAATCCTCGCCCTCGCCCTCGTCCACGGATGTTTCCTCCTCGTCCCCGACCACGAAGGTTTGGGGGTGGCGGCACTTCATTGTGCATGGGACCACCCATTCCAAAGCCAGGGTCATGTGGCTTAGCAGCAAATTTGGGCCCCCCTCTGACAGGGACAGACACTCTCTTTGTTTGCATCAAGGGCAAGAGGGGCGTCGGGGGAAAAGCTTTTCTAGTGCAGCAAGGGCAGCATAGGCCTTTGCCACCTTTTTGTTTGATCCAGCACCTTGAAACTTCTGACCATCCACCTCAACCTCCATGACGAAGCGCTTGTCATGGCTGCCTCCGGTCTCAGAGATGAGCTCGTACTTGAGGCCGCGCCTCTTCTCCTTCAGTTCCATGACAGGGTTCTTGCCATGCTTGGTGAGGATTGGCCCCTGCTGTTTTACGTTCTCAGCAGTGGAATCTGAGGGGAAGGCAGCACTGGGGGTGGAGACAGCTTCCACCACAGGGGGAGGGGCCACCACAGCAGGCCGAGTCCTCCCCCTTGCTGGAGTCCCTGCCTTCAGCGCCGGTTGGCAGACCCATGTCCTGCAAGACCTTAACAGCCACGTGCAGTTTGGCAGTCTTTTTTGATGGCCCTGAGGCTTCAAATGAATTCCCATCTACTTCAACTGACATTGTGAAGATGGGGACGTGCACAGGCCCGGTTTGGGAAACAAGTTTGTACTGCAATCCAGGTTTCAACTGGTTCAATCGCATCAAAGCGTTCATTGCTTGGGGAGGCTCTGCCTTCTCCTCTTTCTTCTGAATCTTCTTCTTCTTCTTGCTCGGTGACTTTTCCTCTCCGTCCTCCTCCATTGGGCGTTTCAGGGGTGTAATGGCGTAGGTGGTACTGGGGGGGGGGATTTGAACGGTGTAATCCACTGGATTTTCATTCTTTGGTTTCTTGGGCATCTTAGAAGGCAGTGGGTCCATCCCCAGGACTTTATGGAGCTGACCAAAAGCAGCAAGTCGAAGCGCATGCTGCGCACTCTGTGTTATATCTTCCCGTTGCTGTCTGTCTAGATGCCCAATAGCATCAGTGGCTTCTTTTTCACAAGGGTTATAAATGCCAGAACCATCTGGCATTACGATTCCCGACGCCAGGCACTCCAGCACTCTCCTAAGGGCCTCGCCGGCACCCATGGGTCTGTTAGCCTTGCCGATGGATTTCTCACAGAGAAGCTCGAGAGGCCATCCTCTGAGGGGACTCCAGGTGGGCACACGGGTGCACAGGTCTCTCAGAACCCGGATGACAATGACACAGGATTTCAGTCCATTA
>NW_006399775.1:13765528-13767280 GCF_000299155.1 Elephantulus edwardii
CCCCCCACTTAGATCCCCATACACGTTTTACTAGTTATCTATTTCTACAATAATGGCCTTATACAGTATTTATCCTTATGGAATTGAGTTAGTTAACATAATACTCTCTAGTCACTTCCAAGTTAGGTAGTAAGTTTCAAAATCATTGCTCCTGTGTGCTGCATTAGTATTCAATCATGTGAAAGTACCATAATTTCTCAATCCATTCTTTTGTGGTTGTGTATTTAGACTGTTTCCATGTTCTCGTGATGGTGAGTTAGGACTGAGTCATAGCTAATCCTCCAGTGAGTTGTCAGTTAGTGAGATTTACCATCCTTTGTCCACAGAGCAGCTGGTGGATTTTAACTGTTAGTGTCAGGGATAACAGCTTCTAGGACTCACACTAATAAAAATCCTTCAATGTAGAAAGAAAGGGCAAGACACATTCTCTGTTTACTCAAATTTTACTTTTAAAATTTGAGTGGGAATTTATAAATCATGTTGGTTTTACATTCGATCATTTGGGCACATTTTGTTTTATAATCTTAATTACAACTGATTAATGTAATTACTTAAAATGTCTGTTCATCCTTTATTGTATATTGCCTTTTCCTTCATCAAACTTACTCATTTATTAATTAGTACTGCCCTCTCCATCCCTTCTAACTCTGGCAATCATGATATTTTTCTCTATTAATGTTAAGATTAAATAACAGGAGCTGATAGAGTGGCTCTTCAAAGAGAATTTTTGTCAGAGGATTAAAACAGGGACAAAGAAATAAACAATTGAAGAGAGGGAGAAAGTAGAGTAAAAAAAAAAGCAGGAGTCTTCAGAACAAAACTTTTTCATTCTTGGGACAAGAAGTGGCAGAAACATTATAAAGGGAGAACCTAAAAACTTGCATTGGAGCGAGCTCTGGTGGCCTAGTGGCAAGAAGCTGCACTACAATCCTAGAGATGCGCAGTTCAGATCTACCAGATGCTCTGCCCGAGAAGGAGGGACAATCCTCCTGTACCAGTCAGATCTGATTTGATGGTGCATCAAAAAACAAAACAAAACAAGACAAACCACCAAAAACCAAAAAACAACCCCCTCCCCTCCAAAACCCCAAAACTTGCATTGAGCTCTGTCCCAAACAGAGGCTAACATCATGTAGAGACACAACAGGAAGGACGCTAAGAGGGCTAGTTGGTGGCACAGACAGGAAAAGAACCTGGATTTTAAATTTTAAAAAATGTTTATTATCCCACATTTTACTCTAGCATCCTGGAGACTGTGCTTACCAGAATGAGTTTCTAAATGTATGTTACTTTTCCCACAGGAGATGCTGGAGAGAAGGGGGAGAAAGGTGCACCAGGACGACCTGGAAGAGTTGGTCCTACAGGAGAAAAAGGTACATATAGTTAGTCACCAAGGCCCCACCACATGGTAGCCCTTCTCCACTGGTTTGGGGTTTCCTGAACGAATATGTATCTGCTACACAAGCTTCTCCAAGAATAGTGGGGAAATTGTGTAAACTTCCATAATAGAGCAATAAAATATTAAAAAAAAGTGATGAAGAAGAAGAGAACAGGGTAATCTGAGAAAGGAAGTGACTCCTAGCTTTTGTTTTTTTTTTGCTCTTCAGTACTCTTTTTTTTTCTATAATTATATTTTATTAATTTTCATAAACATTTACAGAGATTTTGGGCTTCCAGTCATTCATTGTTGCACTATTCTCTCTACCCTCCTCCCAGTTTGTTCTTGTCCAAATGCCACAGTGCTTGTCAAAG
>NW_006399775.1:13768405-13770346 GCF_000299155.1 Elephantulus edwardii
ATATCCTGTGCCCATTTTTCTATTGGATTATTTACCTTTATCTTGTTGTGGTGCTCAAGTATTTCATAAATTCTGGATATAAGTCCCTTATCTCTAGCTTTTGAAAAATGAGACTTCCATGTAGTTGAAGCAGTCACAAGAGAATAATTTTTCAACTGTGCTCCTTATTACAAGCTGGCAGTGGTTCCAAGAAGCAAATGTGTTTTGGGAGATAGTGTGTAACTTAGTGGTTTGGAGTATGTATGGAAGCTGGGTCAGTTCTGCTCAGCCACTTGAGAGTTAAGTGGCCTAAAGTGGATTACTTAACCTCTGTAAACTTCATCTGCAAAATACGGCTAATAATGTTGAGGAGGTCTGCGTGCACTAAGTACCTTCTCACTAATACTATGAAGGGTTAAGTAAGTTTTAGCTCTTATATATTTATACAATTAGGATTATATTCTAAGGAGGTGGTACTACAAGGAAAAAGTATAGATTTGAGACCTGCCTAAGGTTTAAATGGGTGCTCTCCCACTTAATAGCCAACTTATTGTGGATATTTTGAATCTATCTTGTTATTAGTAAAATAGTACAATTCATCCTTTCTCCTAGGATTGTGCTGAGGCATAGAAGAAACAAAAGAGCATAACATGGTGCATAATGTATGGGGTTGCTAACACAAAGGAAGACTGGAAATTGAAATTTTTAGTACAAACAGCCGTATTATATACAAACTTTTTTGCATTTATAAAAGTTTAAAAAAATTTATTTTTATTATTTTTGTGTGTGTGTGTATCATCAAAGCGAATCTGTCTGGTACAGGAAGAGATTGCCCCTCCTTCTCCAGCAAAGCATCTGGTGGATCCAAACCGCACACCTCTGGGATTGCAGTGCCAATTCTTGCCACTAGGTCACCAGAGCTCTCAAAAGTTTTAATTTTCTAACTTATTTAAGTGAAATTTTACACATTATATTAGGTTTTCATTCATAGACATTATGTTTTATGACATTAATTACAATTGATTAATGTGATTAATTAATGACAAAATCAAATCAAACTCTTACTTTTCTGCATTTTTGTTTTCACCTTAGCAATAGATTTTGGAACTCTTTCCATGTGAGAATTCAAAATATTTTCCTAATTTTGTGTGTGTGATTTAGTGTCTCATGGAATGAATTTTTTCATGATTTATCTAACTGGTCTTCTATCATTAGAGGTTTACATTTTCCTAGTCATCTGCTGTATTGAATAATCTTGTATGAGTGTGCATTTTTGTGTGCATAAGTATAGCTTGAAGACAAATTCTGAGCAGTAAGATTACAAGATCAAAATGTTTATTCATTTGAATTTTAGTGTATAATGCCAAATTTTCCTCCAAAAACATTATATCAATTTAACCTCTTGTTGACAGTGCAAAGAATGCTTATAACCTCATCTTCTCACTGATTTGGAAAATAGTAAAGTAGCTGTAAAACATTACATTGGTGTGATTTTATTTTACCAAGAACGAGGTAGATAATTTTGTTTCATGCGTTTAAAACCCATTTTTATTTATTTTCCGCATAGTGTTTCCTGTACTTTGTTGGACTATTTTCTTCCCCTTCAAATTTAGATTCTTTTGAAGTTGTATTTTTTGCATATATCTCTGAATATTTCCTTAGAATAACTGTTTTTGTTGTTATTATGTGCCATTGAGTCATTTGCGACTCATAGCGACCCTATATACAAGAGCCCTAAACGCGATTCTATCCTGTGCCAACCTCGCTGTCTCAAACACATTCATTCCTACCACTCCACTCCCAGAATCGATCCATCTCATAGAGGGTCATCCTCCCCTGCGCCGTCCCTCCACTCTCCCAAACATGAAGTCCCTCTCCAAGGACCAGTTCCTCCTTGCAACATGCCCAAAGTATGTTAGATGAAGCTTCAGAATCCTTGACTCCAGGGAACATTCTGGCTTC
>NW_006399775.1:13770751-13797599 GCF_000299155.1 Elephantulus edwardii
TTCAGGTCCTCCTCAGTTTCAGCAAGCAGGGTTGTGTCATCTGCATAACGCAGGTTGTTGATGACTCTTCCACCAATCCTGATGCCACATTCCTCCTCGTACAGCCCAGCGTCTATGATTATCTGTTCTGCATACAGATTGAAAAGGTATGGAGACAAAATACATGCCTGACGGACCCCTTTCTTGATTTTGAACCATGTAGTGTCTCCCTGCTCTGTTCCGACAACTGCCTCTTGGTCCAAGTATAAGTTTCACATTAGCACAATCAAATGTTCTGTGATTCCCATTCTTTTCAGAGTCAGCCACAGCTTGTGATCCACACAGTCAAAAGCCTTTGCATAGTCAATGAAGCACAGATAGACATTGTTCTGGTAATCTCTGCTTTCTGCCAAGATCCATCTAACATTAGCTATAATATCCCTAGTACCGCGACCTCTTCTAAATCCAGCCTGTACATCTGGCAGTTCTCTGCTGACATATTATTCAAAATGTTTTGGTTAATTTTCAGCAGAATCTTGCTTGCATATGATATCAATGATATTGTTCGATAATTTCCACACTTTGTTGGGTCACCTTTCTTTGGAATGGGAACAAATATCGATCTTTTCCAGTCAGTGGGCCAGCTGGCTGTCCTCCAGATTTCCTGGCACAACTTAGTGAGCACATCCAGGGCAGCATCTGTTTGTTGAAATAAAACAATTGGTATGCTGTCAACTCCTGGAGTCTTGCTTTTTGCCAATTCCTTCATACCAACTTGAACTTCCTCCCTCATCACCATAGGTTCTTGCTCGTATGTTATTTCATGAAATTAGAAATAGAATTAGGAACTTGATGAGAGGATGTTAATTGATATGTTCTAATGCCAGTCAATGGTGGTTTTTTCCCTTTTTAATTTAAATTTAAATTAAAACTGTTTTCCATCGTTTACACCTAAATGCTTAAATTTATTTATGCTTCTTTGAGTAAATGGACAAATGGAATAATGAGTTAGTGAGTCAGGGAATCTATTGTTGACCTGCTCCATACCATCGCTGGGTTCCCTTCCAGAGAGAAACTTGCCATTTTGGAAAAGGTGTCTTGATGTGCCAGGCAAGAAGTGAAGTAGAGCTGATCAAGAATGAAGAAAGGGCTCAGGAAAGAGAAGGTCAAACAGGGAGGGAGGAGATGATGTGAGCTTCAGACTATCAGTGTGTAAATAGGAGGGAAATGCCTTCTCTGCTTTATAATGTGTTGTTATGAGAATAAAAGTATCTTAAATGATGATTTTTACTTTCTTATTATTCTTATAAAAGTTAAAATTGTTATAGCTGTGAGGTTTACACAGAAATAACATGGATTTCCATCTTTTAATAAGTAGACTGTTTCATATTTCAGCATCAGAACGTAGGTATTTTGACAGTTTTAATTTGCTTGGCTCCACTATCAACACTCTTGGTATCATCAGCAGCTGGGAAATCAAGAGATGAATTGTACTGTGAAAATCAGCTGTCTGGGACCTCTCCAGAGTGCTGAAAAGCAACGATGTCAGGCTGGAGACTAAGGTGTGCCTGATTGGGCCATAGTCTTTGCAATTGTGTGCTATGTATCGGAGAGCTGGACAGTAACTGAGGATGATAGAAAAATAATTGATGCCGTTGAGCCATGGTGCTGGAGAAGAGTGTTGAAAGGAGTGCTAGGAGAGCAAACAGATTTGTACTGGAGAGGGTGAAATCAGACTGCTCCTTGGAGGCAAGGATTTTGAAGCTTCGTCTGACATATTTTTGGCATGTTGCAAGGAGGGACCAGTTCTTGGAGAGGGACATCATGTTTGGGAGAGTGGAGGGACAGTGCAAGAGAGAAAGACCCTCAATGAGATGGATCAATTTAATGATTGGGATAATGGGAGTGGATGTGACAGAGAGAGTGAGGTTGGCACAGGATAGAGCAGAGTTTAGGGCTCTAATACGTAGGGTTTCTATGAATAGCAAGTGACTAGACAACACATAACAACAACAACAACAACAACATTGCCATAGAGCCAGAGCCGATAGATAACTGACCCTCCAGCAGGTTTCTGAGGCTTTCAATTGTGCAGGAGGAGATAGCCCATCCCTCTCCAGTGCAGCTGCTGGTGAACTCAAACCACCAGAGAGGTGTGGTCTTTGGTTTAGCAGTGCAGCGCCTTCTGGACTGCACCACCAAAGCTCTCTATCCTACTCTAGTTGTTCATAAATTTGTTTTCATGACATCGATTCACTTTTTCTCCCTGAAATAGATGGTATTTTCATTTCAAGCATTATGTTATTAAAGGTCCCTGGTTTTCATGCTGATATGAACTCTTACCTACTTTCTCTTACCTTGCATCATCACCATCATTTCTTTCAACATTGTTATTTTCTTCTCTTCTCATACTCTAAAAAGTGATGCAAGCACATGATGGCTACAAATGGTTTAATTTTACCTTAAAATCTAACAAGAATTGACCTTGTGAGTGATGAAGACAACCTAATTAATTGTTTTTTTCCCCTCTTGATTGTTAAATAACCATATTGAGTGTTTACAAAGTGCTGAGTACTTTGGAGAACCATAAACCTGAATAAGGATCAGTTTGTCATCTAGAGCCCCTTACAATCCAGAGGAGGGGACAGACGTACAGGTTCATGTGAAAGTTAATCAAGACAAGGGACCAGAGAGCTAAGTGGGATAGATTAGGAAATTACCTTGTTTCAAATGTCCAACTAGTTCACATTTTTCTAGCACATAATAGTAAGTTATACACAAGCTTGAAGCAGTCCAGCTCTTCTGTAGTGGAAGCTGATACCTGAATGTATAGTTGTTGACAAATTGTTGATCAAAAAGGATTTGAATTTCTGGAAGATTCTTACTGTAGATCAAAACCTGAGCAAGGAGCTTCAGTTAACTATTAGTTAAAGATTCTCAGCTTAGTTGCAGACAACTAATGTTTGACGTTCACCACCAACCTATGTAATGTGGGACAGAAGAATATATTCCAGTGCCCTCAAGATTTGGACTTTACAGCCATTTCATATAGTACAGCATTCTTCCTATAGAGATAAACTACTGGCACATAAAGTAGCTGCTGTGGTTGAAGATTTGCCTATTGTAACAGGCTGTTTTTTTCCAGGTAACATGTCTATGGAAGACTAATTATGAATAGATATTTATGTATTACTGGAAACTAAGGAAACGAATTGGTTTTTGTTCTATCATACTCTGCTTTATAAAAAAAAGTAAAACATAAATTGTGCTATAGAAATCCAGCTGTCTTGTGATCGTTAAAGAATAAATGAATAATTTTCTTGTAAAAATCCAGGAAAAACCTTTAATAGTAACATATACTCATGATTGAAGGTTTTTTTGAAAAAATTTTATTTTATTATTTTGTGTGTGTGTACCATCAAATTGGATCTGACTGGTATAGGAGGAGATTTTCCTTCCTTCTCCAGAAGAGAATCTGGTAGATTCGAACCGCATGCCTCTGGGATTGAAGTGCAGCTTCTTGACACTGGGCCACCAGAGCTCCCCATTACTGAGGTTTTGTAAATACAGAAAAGTGATGAGAAAATGATTTACAAGAACTTCATCTAGAGACACATAGTTATTTTGTTATATTTCCTTTTTCTCGTTGTCTTTATTTTTTGCTTATTGTATATAAAAATTATCTCTTAAATTTAGTGTTAAATTTAAGTGTTAATTTAGTGTTAAATTTAAATGTGATAATTTTTCATGCTACAATGCCTTGGTAAACACAATTTTAATGACTGCATACATAATATCCCTGGGTGATTTAAAATTCCATTTCAGCAGTGTGTGCTCTGTGTTAGCCATCTCTTTAGAGTACAGAACCCGAGTTGTCTTTGCAGAAGGGGTGGTCAAGTTTCCACTAAAAAAAAAAAAAAAGAATCCATTTACCATTTTACTATCCCATCAGCAGTACATTAGAGTTCCAATCTCTCCGAATCCTCTCCAACATTTATTGCTTGTTGTCCTATTAATTTGTTCCCATTCCAAAGAAAGGTGACCCAACAAGAGTGTGGAAACTACAGAACAATATCATTGATTTCACATGCAAGCAAGATTCTACTGAAGATTATCCAAAAACGACTGGAACAACACATCAGCAGAGAATTGCCAGAGAAGTCCAGGCTGGGTTTAGAAGGGGTCGTGGTACTAGGGGATATTGTAGCTAATGCTAGATGGATCTTATCTGAAAGCAGGGAATACCAGAAGAATGTCTATCTGTGTTTCATTGATTATGCAAAGGTGTTTGTATGGATCATAACAAGCTGTGGCTGACTCTGAGAAGAATGGGAATCCCAGAGCACTTGATTGTGCTAATAAGAAACCTATACTTGGACCAAGGAGCAGTAGTCAGAACAGAGTAAGGAAACACTGCATGGTTCAAAATTGGGAAGGGTGTATGCCAGGGATGTGTCCTATCTCTATACCTTTTCAACCTGTATGCAGAACAGATTATCCGGGAGGCTGGGCTCTATGAGGAGAAGTGTGGAATCAGGATTGGTGGAAGATCTATTAACAATCTGTGTTATGCAGATGACACAAACCTGCTTGCTGAAACTGAGGAGGACCTGAAGCTCTTGCTGTAGAGGGCCAAGGACTGAAGCCTTCAACATGGATTGAGGCTCAATGTCAAGAAGACTAAGATTCTCACCACTGGACCAATTGGCAGCATCAGGATGGATGTGAAGAGATTGAGATTGTTAACAACTTTAGTCTGCTTGGCTCCACAGTCAACAGTCTTGGCACCAGCAGCCAGGAAATGAAATGACATATTGCAATGGGAAAGTCTGCTGTTAGGGACCTCTCCAAAATACTGAAGAGCAATCATGTCACTCTGGAGACTAAGGTGCATCTGATACATGCTATGGTCTTTGCAATCACTTGTTATGCAACAGAAAATTGGACAATGACTAGGGAGGATAGAAGGAGAGTTGATGCCCTTGCATTGCGGTGCTGGAGAAGAGTATTGTGTATACCATGAACTGCTAGGAAAACAAACAGATTCATCCTGGAGAGGATTAAACTGGGCTGCTCCTTGGAGGCAAGGATTCTGGGGCTTCATCTTACATACTTTGGACATGTTGTAAGGAGGGACGGGTCCTTGGAGAGGGACATCATGCTTGGGAGGGTGGAGGGACGGCACAGGAGGGGAAGACCCTCTATGAGGTGGATTGATTCAGTGACTGGGGTAATTGGGATGGGTGTGTCAGAGACAGTGCTATTGGCACAGGACAGAGCAGATTTAGGGCTGTTGTACATAGGGTTGCTATAAGTTGCAAGCAACTCAATGGCACATAACAAGAACAACTGATACTGGGCTAAGATGGTATTTCATTGTTATTTTGATTTGCATTTCTCTCAGTTATTTTGAAGATTTCTTTATGTCTGTTAGTCATACAAATGTTTTGCTTTGTGAAGAGTCTTTTCATATGTTTGCTCATTTTGTTATTGACTTATCTGTAATTTTTGTGTCATTATAAAATGGCACAGCCACTCTGGAAGACAGTTAGATGTTTCCTCAAAATGCTGAACATATAAAATTGTTATTGTAGAATGAGTATGAAAATCCAAGGGGCAAGGGAGGGTGGAAGCAAAAAGGGTGAGGATGGGCTGAGGGTGGGAGGGATTAATCATGGAGTTGTACAATTTGATGGTGGAGGGCTGAGGGAAATTGGAAGAATCAAGTCTGAAAAACAATGTATTCAAATTTTGTAAATAAACTAGTGTAGTTTAAAGAAATAAAAAAAAGAGCTGAATATAGAATAGCCAGCTATTCCACTGCTAGGAATATACCTCAAGGAAATAAAAACTGTGACACAAATGTAGATACATGTATCTATGTTCATTGCAGCATAATTCATAATATCAAGAAAATAAAAAAAAAAGAAGAGCCCAAATGCCTATCAACAAACAAATAGATTGAGAAATTGTGGTACATTCATACAATGGAATACTATGCAGCACTAAGTGAAAATGGTTTAATAAACTATTATATAATGTGAGAGAGTGTAGAAAGCATTATGTTGTGTGAAATAACTCAGTCTCATAAGGACAAATACTGCATAAGACTATTATTGTGAAAATAGAAGGATAATTGGTAAAAGGTGTATAAATTTTCAAAAGAGGAAGGGGAAAGGAAGAAGGAGGAGGAAAGGAGAAAGGGAGAAATCATTAACATAGTAGAAGCAGATCGGGGAGTGAAGGAATAGGAAAGACTCCACAAGGACTTGAAAAGACAGGGTGATAATAGGAGTAGACCAATAGTAATTAATTATATAAAATGCAAGGTATGTGAATTATTGTAAAAAACACAATGTGCATGAACAAAACAATTTAAATGCAAGATTGTATAAAGAACAATGTACATTAATGAAACCCAATGTATATATGAATGATTGTATGCAAATCAATAAAAAGACATAAAAGTAATCTATTAATATATAAAATATGAACATTGTGATCAATATTTAATAATCATGGCATTACTAGGGGTCTGGCATTGCCTCCTAAAAAATAAGAAGCTTTGGTTTCAGGGGTTAGCTACTTTGAAATATCAAATTAATATAACAAATTTGTGCAAGTGGAATTTATTCGGATTCCTTAAAAGTGAAAAGTTATGGCACCATTGTTGCTACCTTCTGGAGCATCATCCTTTTCCTGGACATACTGGCAACTCTTAAGGATTGATTTCACCAGTTGCGGAAGAGGAGGTAGCAGTTCCAAACAATAAGATCACTGAAGTGACTGTTGGACAAGTTTGTATGACTTGTGCTATCAGCATTCTTAGAAAGTCTCTGGCTGATGAACTTGCTTTTGTGGATGTTTTAGAAGACAAATTCAAAGGAGAAAGGATGGATCTGCAACATGGGAGCTTATTCCTTCAGACATTAAAAATTGTAGCAGATAAATATTGCTCTGTGACGGCCAATTCTAAGATTGTGGTAAGTAACTGCAGGAGTTCGTTGGCAAGAGGGGCTGAGTCGACTCAATCTGGTGTAGAGGAATGTCAGTGTCTCAGATTCGTTATTGCTAAGATTGTAAGGCATATCCCGCCCACATAGTAATTGTGGTTTCCAACTCAGTGGACATTATTACATATGTTACCTGGAACTAAGTGGCTTGCCTAAGCATCGTGTAATCGAGACTGAATGTTACCTGTATTCTGCTTGATTTTTCTACCTTATGGCTGAAAACTTGGCATTCATCTCAGCAGCTGTTATGGATGGATTTTGGGAGAATATGATTGACTTAAGTACCACATTATGGAGTGACATGAACATAGCAGGAGTTTCTCTTCAGGAACTGAATCAAGAGATACAGACAATGATAGTGAAAACTGGTGGTTGAAAGTGGCTATGAATTTATCAAGCTCAAAGGATGCACCAACTAGGCTATTGGATTAAGTGTGGCTGATCTGATTGAATCCATGTTGGAAAAATCTATCCAGGATTCATCCAGTTTCAACAATGGTGAGGGATATATATGACACTGAGAAGGAAATCTTCCTGAGCCTTCTAAGTATTCTGAGTGTTCAAGGGTTAACCAGCATCATCAAACAGAAACTGAAGGATGATGAAGTTGCTCAATTCAAGAAAAATGCAGGCTACATCCAGAAAGACCTCAAAGACCTGTGATATTTAAGTCTGAAGCTGTAGAAGATTAAAAACTTATAATGTGATTAATATGAGCCTTTAGTTACCATCCATATACATGGATCACAGTTTTCTTTTATCTTCTTAAATATGTGAATTTGGGCCCACAAGATTAAAGCTCATGCATGGCTTAATGTTTGCAGTATGAGGCCTTAGATAAAATTAATATAATTATGTGAAAAAAGTGAAAATTATTTAAAATTACTCTTTATTTTATTGCTAGTGTTTTTGAGAACATGCACAGCAAAACATATATCTAATAGTTTCTGTTTGTAATATTTAATGATGTCCATTATTTTCTTTATCTGTGCTATAATTTTCATCCTCTGTCCACACAAATAGAGATTCATCATCCCCTAAGTTTTCTGTCTAATCTTTCAGATTACTATTGTCAATTTGATTGCATATTTAAAATAGCAGAAGGTTTAAGACTGATAGTTTCTTACTAGTTAAATTGATTAGTTTTGAGAGTACCTCAGGGAATATTTTTGAGATGTGCAAATGGGGTTTAGAAGAAGTCATGGCACTAGAGACATTATTGCCAATGTCAGATGGATCTTGGCAGAAAGCAAAGAATACCAGAGGGATGTTTATCTGTGTTTCATTGACTATGCAAAGGCATTTGACTGTGTGGATCACAACAAATTGTGGCTAATTTTGAGGAGAATGGGAATATCAGAACACTTGTGCTCATGCAAAACCTATAATCAGACAAGGAAACAGTCCTCTGAACATAGCAAGGAAACACTGCATGATTAGAAATCAGGAAAGTTCTCTCCCTTGTTTGTTTCAATGCAGTATACATTATTTATCCCATCTTTTTCAGTCTCCCCCAACCCCCATGTCAGTCCTCTTTTATAACAGTGGCATTATGCTGTATTTGTCTTTTTGTGACTGAGATATTTCACTCAGCATAATGTCCTCCAGGGTCACCCATTTTGTGTAATATTTCATGAGTTCTTTGTTTTTCAATGCCGCATAGCATTCCATTGTGTGAATATACCAGAACTTCTCTATCTATTTGTTTGTTGATGGGCACTTGGGTTGTTTCCAACTCTTTGCTATTGTGAACAAAGCTGACATAAACATAGGTGTTCGTATATCTGTGTGAGTGGCAGTTATGGTATCTTTAGGGTATATTCCCAGTAGTTGAATTGCTGGGTCAAATGATATTTCTATTTGCAACTTTTTGAGAAAGCACCATACTGTCTTCTGTAGTCCTTGCACCATTTTTACACTCCCATAAACAGTGAATAAAGGTTCCAGTTTCTCTACAACCTCACCAGCATTTGTTGTTTGCTGTTCTGTTAAATTTTGCTATTCTTACTGGGGTGAGAAGATATCACAGTTGTTTTGATTTGCATCTCTCTTAGAGCTAGGGATTTTGAACATTTCTTCATGTGTTTGTTTGCCATTGGAATGCCTTCTTTGGTGTCTGTTCATATCCTGTGCCCATTTTTCAATTGGGTTATTTACCTTTACCTTGTTGTGGTGCTCGAGTATTTTATAATTCTAGATATAAGTCTTATCTGACATGTCATTACCAAATACTTTCCCCCAATTTGTGGCTTCCCTTTTTACCCTGTTGGGGAAGGATTGAATAACAATGAAAGAATTTTTTCTTTTATTTTTCAAAAAGAAAAGCAAATTTGGGGGAGGGGTGAGCAGGGAGAAAAGTGCAACAATGAATGAATGGAAATTCAAAGTCTCTGTAAATTTTCATTAAAATAAAATTAAAGTAAAGTAATAATAATAAAAAGAAATCAGGAAAGGAGTGCATTAGGGACATGTCCTGTCTTCAGACCTTTTTGATTTATATGCAGAACAAATAATTCAGGAGTCTGGGCTTTATGAGGAGGACTTGATTGATCAGGATTGATGGAGGATTCATCAACAACCTACGTTATGCAGATGACACAGCCTTGCTTGCTGATACTGAGGAGGACCTGAAGTGCTTGCTACAGTCAAGGGCTGTAGTCTTCAATATGGATTGAAGCTCAACATCAAGAAGACAAAGATTCTCACCACTGGGCCAATTGTCAGCACCATGAGAGATGGAGAAGAGATTGAGGTTGTTAACAATTACAGCTTGCTCAGGTCCACAATCAACACGCTTGGCACCAGCAGTCAGGAAATCAAAAGATGAATTGCACTGGGAAAACCTGTGGTCAGGGACCTCTCCAGAGTACTGAGAAACAGTGATGTCAATCTAGAAGCTAAGATGTGAAGACCAGGCCATGGTCTTTGCATTTACTTGCTATGCATTAGAGATCTAGACAATGACTAAGGATGACAGAAGAAGAATCGATGCCTTTGAGTTGTGGTGTAGGAGAAGAGTATTGAATGACATATCATGGACTGCCAAGAGAACAAGCCTGTCTTGGAGAAAGTGAAATCAATTTTCTCCTTGGAGGCAAATATTTTGAAGTTCTTTCTCACAAACTTCACTCACATGCCAGAAGTGATTGGTGCTTGGAGAAGAACATCGTGCTTGGAAGGGTGGAGGGACAGCATAGGAGAGGAAGACCTGATATGAGATGGATTGACACAGTAACTGAGGTAATGAGGGTATATGTTGGAGTCAATGAGACTGGCTCAGGATAGGTCAGGCTTCAGAGCTGTCGTATATAGGAGTTACTATGAGTAGCAAGGGTCTTCGGCACATAACAATAACGACGACAATGACAACAACAACAACAACAATAATAACAGAGTGCAGTGATATTTTGCAGGGGACTAGTAATGATGAGAATATCTTCATATGTTTGGTAGTCATTTGAGTGACATGTTTGGTAAAACACTATCATTTCACTGATGATCATTAAAAAGAAGGCTGATGTTTGTCATGATACAATGTGAATAAAAATAGATGTGCAATTAGTTAAATGTTAACAAAATAAATAGAAGTGTTGGGAAACAAAAGAGTTAACAGTAGAGAATTCTGAAGATAAAAATTTTCTTTATTTTTTCTCTAATGTTGATGTTTTCTACAATTAGCATGTACTACATTTATGACACTAAGACATTGTTTAAAAATTCATATTTAACTGTGGTTTGAAGTTCGTCTGTAACTTCTGGCCATTTTTTGTAGACGCTTGATCCTCGCTCTTCCATCGCGCGTGCTGGTAGCTCCACAAGCTTTGGGTCAGTATGGCTGTTCCCAGGCTGTCTGTCCACAGAATGCAATTGAGAGTGGTGATCAGACATCATGGAGAAATCGTCTAATCCCAAACTTCTATTTTATAGTTGATGGGAAAATTAAGTGCAGAGGAAGAAGTTGTTGCCTAGATCTGTGATCTGAGTTGGGACCGGAACCGAGATCTCCAAATTCTCTATTCAAACTCCATACTAGTTCATATGCTCAAAGAGCATCAGCTTCATCTTTCCACATAGCAAATAATCACAGAGATGATTTTTTCTGGATTGTTTCCATTACAGTTGGTTTTCTGCTTAAAAAGGTGGCACAGTTTATTTTTTAACTTGGGACATTATTTCAAAGGACAGCTCAGATTTGTTGCTTTTTTTGGTCATAAAAATTTGAGCTCTAGCATTTTTTTATATTTTATTTTTTTAAAATAATTTTAATGAACATTTACAGAGAATTTGGATTTCTGTTCATTCATTGCTGCACTTCTCTCCCCGCCCAGCCCTCTCCCCCCAACCCCCAGTTCGCTCCTCTCTTTCAAAAGTAAAAGAAAGACTCCCTCCCTGGTACACAATCCCCCCACACCCCTTCCACCGCCCCAAGTAAATTCCCCTATGCAACCTTAATTGTGGACTCTGGTGATAACCATAATACCCTATCATACATCGCTTTTAAATTCTTCAGTCCCTCATCTGTTTCAGTGCAGTATACACAATTTATCCAGTTTTCTCAGTCTTACCCCCACCCTGATATCAGTCTCTATTTGTTTGTTGATGGGCACTTGGGTTGTTTCCAACTCCATGCTATTGTGAACAGAGCTGCGATAAACATGGGTATGCATATATCTGCTTGGATGTCAGTTATGGTCTCTTTGGGCTATATTCCCAGTAGTGGAATTGCTGGGTCAAATGGTATCTCTATTTGCAACTTTTTGAGAAAGCGCCATACCGCCTTCCACAGTGGTTGCACCATTTTACATTCCCACCAACAGTGAATAAGGGTTCCAGTTTCTCCACAACCTCACCAGCATTTGTTGTTTGCTGTTCTGTTAACTTTTGCTATTCTGACTGGGGTGAGATGATATCTCATAGTTGTTTTGATTTGCATCTCTCTTAGAGCTAGGGATTTTTAACATTTCTTCATGTTCTTGTTGGCCATCTGAATGTCTTCTTTGGTGAAGTGTCTATTTATATCCTGTGCCCATTTTTCTATTGGATTATTTACCTTTATCTTGTTGTGGTGGAGCTCTAGCATTTTTTAAGAAATTATTGGTTTGCATATAATCATTCATATATATTGTTTTGTGCATGTTTTGTGTTTTATATAAACATTCACATGCATTCTATTTTATATAATTAATCACCATTGTTCTGTGCCTGTAATCACCTCCTCTTTTCGAGCCCTCATTGAACCTTTCCATTACTTGACCCACTCTCCACCCACTGACCTCTGCTATTCCCATGGCTTTTTCCTCCCTTGCTATTTTTCTTCCCCCCTTCCCCATCTGCTTTTGAAGATTTATACATATTTTGCTCAGTGATCTTCCTATTTTCACAATAGCGGCCTTATCTAGCATTTTTATGATTTCAGGAGTTTGTTGATAGTGGTAATGTGTGTGTGTTTTTTAGAGGGGAGTGCTTTTGGAAAACACAGGCTAACTGTTCTCGCACCTGTAGCTTTATCACGTGATACAAATGATAATCTTTCCCCATCATCTCACCGTGTGAACCTTTGGTCAAGCCAAACTGACTCCTCATTCTGCCTTGACGTATCTGCTGCCTTGAGCTAGACTGTTCTTCCCCATGATTGCTTCTTGAATTGAATTTCCATGTGTACAAAATTGAGATTGGATTGGAAACTTATTTTCTACTCTGTTTAGCTTTTCACCTCTTCTCTCTAATTCCTCTTATTGAATCTTACACCGCAACCCAATAAGCAAAACTCCTTGAAGGCAAACATCCCGTTTACTGATTGTATTACGAACAGCAGAGTGGCTGCCACAATAACTTTTGGCTGAATGAATCAATGAACCGATCTTTGTTCTCTAAGCTTTTCCACATTTTGCTGCCTCTAAATCAGCTTATATTTCTATTGTTTCCTCTTATTAGATGCCCTTTGTTCCTTGTCCCAATTTTTACAAATTCTACTCATCTTTGAATATCAGTTTGGTTCACACAAAGCCATGTGTGAATTTTACTAGTGGTTTGGCCTTTTAATCAAAGAGTATATAAATAAAATAAAAAAATGTCTGCAAAATGAGTAAAACTCAGTGTTTATGGAATGGAAAGTATTTCTTGAGCACCTGTGATATTCTAGGTGCCCTGGTGGTGCATAGGTTAAATTTGCGATCCTGACTAAAAGGTGTGAAAGGCTAGCAGTTTGAACCCACCAGCTCATTTCTGATGATGAGCTGAAACAGTCTGCTCTAGCTAGTAAAGATTTACAGCCTCAGAACACTTTTTGAGTTATGAGTTAAAATAGATTTGATGCCAGTGAGTGAGGTATTTTTAAAAATATACTGTTTTCTTAAGAAGGAGTTGTGTTGCCAACTGAAAGTCACAAAATTCGAATCCTGGTGGCCTAGTGGTAAGAAGCTGAACTGCAGTTTCAAAGATTTACAGTTCAAATCCACCAGCTGTTAGCTGCTCCATGGGAGGACAGGCAATCTCCCTCCATGTGATTTGTTGCCTCTGAGAACCTACTGGAGGGTGAGTGATGGGTGGGTTACGACCTAACAGTACACACCAAACAATAGCTGCTCCGTGGAAGAAAGATGGACTATCTCCTCCAGTCGGCTTACTACCTCTGAAAACCCAATGAAGGGTCAACTATAAGTTGGTTCCAACTCTACTCTCGTACATAACAACAACATGGTCTCTATTAGTTGCTATGGATACAATAGGAAACAATCTAAACATACTTCACGGAACTTTAATCCTAGTTAGAGAGACAACACATATGTAGAGTTTTGGATGGTGAGAAGTATAAAAATGGGATAAAAGGAATAGGGATTAAACAAAATGCTTGCTATTTCTTGTCAGAAAAAGTCTCACAAACAATGTGCGAACTTGAACAGAGCTTGGAAAAAGTGAAGAAGCTGAGAGACAAGTTGGATTCTGAGGGGAGTTGCCCAAACTGAGAGAAAGGAAAGTGCTAAGCTGGAGGCAATTAGGCATGTTCTAGTCCCCCCTCTGTTTATCTTATTTTTCTCTTCATTCTGCCTCTTATTTTTCTATTCATTCACTCACTCAAGTCACTCACTGCCTTAGAGTCAGTAAGGACTCAGAGCTGACCCTCCAGAGGGATTTCTGAGGCTGTAAATTTCATAGGAGAAGATTGACCGTGTTTCTTTGTAGCACTTCTGTTGGGTTCAAAATGTCAAGGAGGTGCCTGGCACCTTTGGATTAGACACACAGCTCCCTACAGAAATGTTCCTTTACAATGCCTTGCATTTAATCATTTAATAGTTGTGATATGCACTTTGGACCTTAAGTGATGGTTTTTTTAAAATATGTGAATGTTTTATCTCCCTAATTGGGCTGTACACTCTTTTAGTAAGGACATTTGTATATTATGCCCGTGGTGATCTTAAAAGCAAGTTTCAGTCTGTTCTATAGTGGGTGTTATGAATTGATTGGTGGATTTACAAAACATCAAAAAGCCAACCTTGTCAATTAGTTACAAAATACCCCAGAGGTACGTGGTTAAAGTGTGATGTGGTTGTTCTTACGTGCCATTGAGTAGCCTGTGACTCATAGTGACCCTATGGTGACTCTCCATTGGATTTCTGAGGCTCTAGACTTTTGTGGCAGGAGACTACCTGTCCTTCTGTGGAGAATCTGGTAGATTTGGACAGCTAACCTTTTGTTTAGCCAACAGATGCATTATGCTCCATCCTACCAGCTAGAGAAAGTAAAATAGATTTATAGACAGTCTTCAGGTTATGAATGTCTGACAATACCTACTTGCTAACATAATGTAAATTTGCCTTCACTTTGAAATGATTGAATCTACTACAACTTACAAAAATCTCTTTGTCAAAAACCTGTTCACTTGCTGCATTTGAAATTTAAAAGTCATTGAAAAAAGCTTCAAGTGTTTTCTTGCCTTAAAAGCTAAATAAGACCCATATGCAAGTATGTTGACTCACCTGAAGGTGCCACTTCACGACACAATTAGGAATGGCTCTTGTTGGTAACTTGAGAATTGCCTATAGAATAATAAAAGGAGACACCGGTCATAAAAATCACTGGCAGACGTCTGAGGCCTGCAAGCAAGAGATGGGCCTTGCTTGGGTTAGAAGGTGGAGGATACTCTGTATTGTGCTGATTGTTCGAGGAAGTAAGTGGTGCTGCTGCATGGCAACGAATGAAATTTATAGTGCTCTTGGGCCACCAGCTTTGAAATAATGTGGTGAGTAATAATTAATGAATTGTTTAAATGGAAGGGCTCCACCAAGTTTAATGGAGGTTTTACTAATATTTTTATATTATACTGCTTCAAATTTGTGTAATTCAAGTTTGCATAAAGTGTGACTACTGTGCACCTAGGGAGTCATTGACTTTAGATGGCAGGACCAGGGCAAGGGGAAATTTAATTTGACTTTGTGCTGTTGCACAAAAGAGATACCCCCAGGAACATTTACACTGCAGAGGTTTATTATGAGGCCATCAGCTAAGGATTCTTTCTGTTTCAGTTCTGGGCCACCAAGGCGTGTCTGCTGCCCACCCTCCTTCCAACTCCCAGCCCTATACGAAGGGAGCGGCTAGCTGCCAGTTGGGGCATCACTATGTGGCTTAGGTCAATCAGTTTTTCTTCAAATGGCAGGGTTGATTTTGCTGGAATCATAGGATTGCTAGAAAAATAAATTAGCAGTTTTTGTTTGTTTACTTAAAAACAACAATGCCAGTGGCCGATGTTTTGAGGCCTGGAAGCCCACCCAGTCCCAGCATTCAGGTGTGGACCTGCACTCACGTCAAGTGATCCTGCTGAGGAGTGGGGATTGGAGGAGTGGGAACCGATGGGGCAAAGAGAAGGATATGGTAGAGAGCAATTGTCCAAGATGGTCTTCCTTGCTGCTTGTTGTATAGTAGAGTGTGGGACCAGCTTCTCAGCCCAAACTAGGTCTCAGACCATGGTGGTCACAGGCTGTGGAGGTTGCTTGGCTCTTCAAGGTTTTTGAAATATGGTATGGCATGGAAAGATAAAATATCATAATTAGATGTTTCATTTGACATCCTAAGAAGAAAGCTTAGGTGAGTGGCAATATCATGGGACTTCTCCACTTAAGGTCATGGAACTTAACAACATGTTGTTGTTAAGTGCCGTCAAGTCGTAGGTGACTCATAGCGACCCTATGAATGAAGGACCTGGACACTTGTATAACTTCTGTCCTTTCTCCAGGTTCATAGGGTTTTCAGAGGCAAGCCATTGTGGAAGTGGGTGCCACTCTTGCTTCCAAGCTTGTTTTAATTGGGAAGCTCCACCAAACACTGTCCACCATGGGTAACCATTCTCGCATTTGACTTATCAATGTCACAGTGTTCAGCTTCACAGCAACCACGAGTTACCTCTGTACAGCAAATAGACCAGGGCTGTACGACATAGAAGAATGTTTCACCAAAAACAATTAGAGACAGGCCTGAGGTCCATATTTGTTTCCATCCCAAGGAAGGTGATTTAGCAGAATGTGGAAACCATCAAACAGTATCCTTAATATCCCATGCAAGCAAAATAGTGCTGAAGATCATTAAAAAATGGCTAGAACAGTACATAGATATGGAATTTCCAGAAGTTCAAGCAGGATTTAGAAGGTTGTGTTACCAGGGAAGAATATGTTGGAAGAATACGGGCTGAAAGTAAAGAATACGAGAAGAATGTCAATTTATGCTTTATTGATTATGGAAAGGCATTTTACTGTGTGAATTATAATAAGTGATGGCTAACATTGAGAAGAAGGGAATCCCAGAGAACTTAAAAATTATGTTCCTGCAAAACCTATACCTAGACCAGTAGGCTGGTTGTGCAAACAGATCAAGGGAACACTACATAGTTTAAAATCAAGAAGGGAGTGTCTTAGGCTTATTCCCTCCCCTTAGATATTAAATAGGTAAGCTGAAAAAATTATTCAAGAAGCTGGATTCTATGAAGAGGAATGTGGCATTAGGATTGGAGGGAGACTCATCAATTACCTTCATTATGCAGATGACACAACCTTGCTTGCTGAAAGTGAGGAAAACTTGAAGTACTTGTTACAGAAGATCAAAGAATATAGCCTTCAATATGGATTGCATGTCGACGTCAAGAAAACAAAGATTCTTACCACTGGAATCATAGGCAGCATCATGATAGATGGAGAAGAGATTGAAACTGTCAACAACTTCATCTTACTGAGATCCACAATTAACCACCTTGATATCAGCAGTCAGGAAATTAGGAGATGTTTTGCAGTGGGAAAGTGTGCAGTTTAGAACTTCTCCAAATTATTGAGGAATAATGATGTCAGTTTGAGGACTAAGGTACATCCGATTCAGGCCATGGTCTTTCCGATCACTTGCTATGAAAGCTTTACAATGAATAAGAATGACAGAAGAAGAATTGATGCCTTTGAGCTGTGATGTTGGAGAAGAGCACTGAACATCCTGTGGACCCAAAAGAACAAACAAATATGTCTTGGAAATGGGGCAGCCAGAGTACTCTTTGGAGGTAAAGATGGCATACTTCGGGCACGTTGCTAGAAGGGGCTACTCCTTGGAGAGGGACATGATGCTCGGAAAGGTGGAGAGGAAGACCCTTGTCTGGGTGGACTGACACAGTGATTGCCACAATGTGTCAGGAAATGTGAGGATGGCACAGGATATGACAGAGTTCACATCTGTTGTTCATAGGGTTGCTGTGGATAGTACTCGATTTGATAGCACCTAAACCCAACAACTAACTGCAGGGTTGCCTTTGTATATTGAGAACTCATTAGGGAATTAGCGTAACTTCCTGGACTCTAAAATCACCAACTCAAGTTCTTTTTCTCTGATAATAGCTAAATTCCGGAAAGACACTGTTAAATAATGTGTTCTGTTCTGGATGTTTATTCTCAGGGACATTGGGTCATACAGAGAGAATGTGTTTATGTATTATGTGATATTTATGGGACTAATTTACAACTGTTTTATTTCAAACACAGATGTAATGTGAATTGCTGTTCTGAAATCTGAGGCCATCTTAGGCTGGAAATTCAGACTGTAATGTGCCCTGTATGACTCTGAACTCACTTCTTACCACTTGCCATTTTTTTTAGGTCAGCTTAATAAATGGTGCCTGGTCTGATTGTCTCTGGAGTTCAGATATGCTAGGAAGCTCTGCTTCAGCATAACATTGACCTTTCAAAGACTCTCACTGGAATTTCTCTCTTCGGCAGAGGGACCAGAGCTTTGCAGTAGTTCAAAATGCTTTTCCACCTCTCTCACCCGTCACCCCCTGCATTTCCTCCTTTCCACAGAGGCTTGCTTCTAGCTCAGTGCCGTGCATTTTAGCTGATTGCAGCAATTTCACAGGTGCACCTGTTCTCTGGTGAGAATATATTCAAATCACTGACAGCTGTAGCTTTCAAACGACTCTTCACATCAGCCGAGACAGCACATGGAGAACAATAGCTGTTACAGGGACCTAGGGGACCAGGAATTTCCTGGGTTTAGCATCCTGGGATGATTGACTGGTTTTCACTGAGGAAAACATTGGGATGGTTCTGGGTATATGTCAGAGTTGAAAAGAGGTTTCTGAGGAAAAGGGGCATATCTGTAAGAATCAGCAGAAGTTTGAAGTGAGGCAGCCTGGGTTCATATCAGAGCTTTGACCCAGTTAATTCTAGTTCTACCCCAAACATAGTGAAACAGAAGCTATGTTTTAACAAGAGCCTCAGGTAACTGTGCTATATAAACAATCACCTGGGGACCTACAGGAATGACCCGAGTAAATTGTTAAGACTGTAGATTCTGATTCGACATAGAGGCAGGAGTGGTGAAACTTCATCTCACAGATTTTGGGCATGATGTCAGTAGTGGTCAGTTCCTGTAAAAGGAATCTTGCTTGGAAGGTGGCATGCCTCTCAGTGAGACAGTTTGCCAGGGTGACCGCAACAATGAGCTTGAACATGGATGTTGTGAGGATGGTGAGTGATTAGGTAAGGCTTAAATCTGTTGTTTATAGGGTCATTATAGAAAGTGCTCAGACCTTTTGTTCATAGGGTCGTTATGAGTTATGCTCGAGTCGATGGCAATCAACAACAACAACAACAACAACATGCATCAAAGCCAACCTGATAGCACCTAACATGTTTAAGTGGAGACAGCTGCAAAGCCCTGGTTCAAATATTTAACAGCACTGTGGCTGCTCCACAACGTAGTTTCCATACTTGTAAAAGGACAATATGTTTTCTAGGTATTATCTTCTAGTACTTATTAAAAGATTAAATAGGAGAAAGATAGTAAATCTGGTACATAGTAGGTGCTCAGTACATTTTAGTTGCTGTACATTTCTCTTTCTGTCTTGTCTGGTAGTTGTTAGGGAGTTGGGCTAACTCAAAGGCAACTTTCTTTGGCTGTTCAAATCCACCAAACAGCTCTTCAGGAGAAGGATGAACAATCTCCTGCCATGAGGTTAAAAACCTCTGAAACCCAGTGGAGAGCCTCCCAAACCCTACAAGTCAGTTCTGATTTGACAATGATTATGGCACCTCTGGTGGCCTAGTAGTAAGAAGCTGTGCTGTAATCCCAAAGACCTATAGTTCAAATCCACCAGTGGCTCTGAGGGAGAAAGCTGGGAAATGTCCTCCTATATGGTTGACTGTCTCTGAAAACCCACCAGAAGGTCAGTTATGGATCAGTTCTGGCTTGATGGTACACAATAACAACTATTGCCACAGTTAACCCCTAGTAACTCCTGTTTTTTTTTTTTTTGCTAGTTTATGAACAATGTTTGAGAATTTCTTCTTATTTTTCAAGATGGCTAAGAGTATCTCACTAACTTCAAATCTCTAAAATTCTACACATTTCAGTTTCTTCTGTAATGATTCTTTTCCTCCAAATGTCCACCATTTGAAATGTACTTTTCAAATGTCAAATGCACTTGTCTCTTTTTGATTGGATTCTTCATGGTCTATTAAGGAAGCTCTTAATATAGGAGGCTCTGCTCTGAACCCTACTTACCTTGATACTGTGTGCCTTATTGTTACCACTGATTGCTATTTTGAATACACATCTTATCTGTGAGGACAGGGAAGGGCTAATTATCACAGTTATTTGGGAGCCTCAGATGCACTCCAATGAACCAGTTGTAAAGAGGCTGCAGCTTGCTAGATTGATTCCTGCAGAGTTCCCAAGCCTTAAGAGACCAGAGTGCCAGAGCTTTTTTTTACCCTCCAGAAAATGTGATTTTAGACTACTCCAGCGAGCTCTGGTGGCCTTGTGGGAGTTGCCCCACAAACTCTAAGGCAGGTGTTTCAAACCCATCAGTGGCGCTGTGGGAGAAAGATAGACAATCTCTCTCCTCCCAATTTACAGCCTCTAAAAACCTGTTGGAGGGTTAGGTACAAGTCATTTCTGATTTGACTGCAAATAACAATAGACTGCCCCAGACTCTATGGGGAATAAGACCTGCATATTTTGGAAAAACCTCCCAGAATACATTGATGTCCATCTTCATTTAAGAATACTAAATATGATGTCTGTTTAAGAGTGCACTTAATCCAAGCCATGGTCTGTTCAATTACTTCCTATGCATCTGCAAGTTGGACAGTGAATAAGGATGACAGAAGAAGAATGATGCCTTTGAAATGTGGTGTTGGAGAAGAGTAATGGATATCCTATGGACTTCCAAAAGAATAAACAAGTCTGTCTTGTAGAAGTGCAATCAGGGTGCTCCTGAGAAGCAAAAATGGCCTTGTATATTTTGAGTATGTTGTCAGGAGGGCCTAATACTCGGAGAGACACATGCTGGGAAAGGTGGATGGTTAGTGAAAGAGAGGAAGGCCCTTAGGAGATGGACTGACACAATGACAGTAACAATGGGCTTCAGCATATCTGCGATCATAAAGATGGCGCAAAATAGGAAGGATCGGATCTGCGTTCATAGGGTTGCTGTGAGTTGTAGTTGACTCGAGGGCACCTAACATGTCTAAAGCTATCCCTAAAACCCAACCCAGGCTCAGTTTGGATCAGATTCCAATACATAAATTGTGTTGTTAGTTGCCATCAAGCAAGCTACAACTCATAGTGACATTAAGAACAGCAGATCTGAATCTTAGCCTGTCCTGCACCCCATCACGATCTCTGGTATGCTCAGATCTATTCTTGTTTTAATTCCTCCTGGGTTGGAGGCCTATAATCCCAGGCCACTAGGTAATGGACTCTTCCAATCTATTTTAGACAGTATTCTTTTTCTGACACAGCAACCATTATTTAGTTCTCAGTAGTTGCTTTTGAGGGTGTCCCTTAAGCCTCTCTCCATTTTATTTTATATAATGACTACAAAATTTTTATACTTACAGTTAAGTTTTGCCACAATTTCTCTTTAAAAAGTTGGTTTTTGAAGATTAATTATAGATTTCCAGAAACATTGGCAGAAAGCAGTTTGTATATCTCTTCTTCCTACTGTACATTTTCTATGAACATCTCTCAAGGTTGTGGCACATTTATTGAAATTTATGAGCCAATGTGGACACAACATTGTTGACTGAAGTCCATAGTTTACATTAGGGTTCATTCCTTGTGTTGTAAGGAGGCTTGATGACACAGTGATTAACCATTGGGCTGCTAACCCAAGGTGAAAAGTTTGGTGGTTTAAATCCACCAGCTTTTATTCCAGAGAAAAATTAGACAGTCTATTTCTGTAAAGATTTACAACATGGAACAATTCTACTCTATCATCCTATAGGGTCACTATGAGTTGAAATTGACTCAATGATAGTAGGGTTTGTTGGGTTTCCCCTCTCTCCCTTTGTCTTGTACAATCCTGTAGATTCTGACCAATAAATAGAATCATGTGCCCACAATTACTGTATCACAGAAAATAGTTTTGCTGTCCTAAAGATGCTCTGTTCTCTCTCTTCCTCTCTCTCCCCTACCCCTGGACCTCTGAAAACCCCTGATCTCTTTTACTTCAGCTTAGTTTTACCAGTTCTCTTTTTTTATATTTGGATCTCTGGGACCTTGAGTTGTGTGACTTGTGGTAACTTCCACTGACTGCCTCTATCTTTCTAGAACATTCCCTAGGCTGTTCTCAATCATCCTTTCTTTTTGCCATTGACCAAAATTAGATTCTTTCCTCAGATGACGTTAAACCATTTTTATAAAATGCTTTTAACTATTTTACTGCTCTTACTCTGTGATGTCTTCTTTTCCAGATCATGGGGTAGAATAATTCAATAATCTCAATCATATCTTTGAAGGATAGTCCAACTATTGAAGGTGGACTTGAGTACTTTTTGATGTCAGTATTTGTTCTTATTTTACGGTTTTACTCCCATGGCTAAAAGACAATACATTATATTCAGTTCAGAAGTAATATAAATCAATGTCCATATCAAGTTCAACTCATCCACATGCTATCAACTTAGTTCTGACTTACGCTAACATCCTCTCCCTCATCCCAGTCTGGTTTCCTAGGCTGTATATTGTAATGGCAGGAGACTGTCTATCTTCTTTTTGTAGAGCTGCTGCTAGGTTTGAACAGCTTGAGATCTTTGAGTTAGCAGCACAACTTGTTAAGTACTACATCATCAGACTCCCTCATATCAGGGTATTGAAACAAAATACAACCTGTGAGATTATGTCCATTTGACTGGTGGGGGTGATCTACAAAGGTGACTTGGGGAGAGAGGCCATGTCCTTTTCATCTTTGCACTTCTAGGCCTTCGGACAGGACCTGGCATATGGCAGGCCCTCAATCAATTTTGGAAAACAAATACCAACACTTTGAACTATATTATCTTTGAAATCTGTAGGTGTTCTTTGTTGACTAGATGAAGGTCCTGAGTCTGAGAGGATGCAGTCCCTTCTTAAAGGGAGCTGTTCCGCCTGGTTTTAGAGAACACATTTGTGGACCAAGACTTCAACCATGACAAGCTAAGATTCATTCTCTCCTTATCTGATGGTGTTGAAGCCTTTGTCCCTGCCAACACTACTTAAATGACAGTGTGTTCACAAATCATTTCAGGATCTTGTTAAAATGAAGATTCTCACTTGGGAGGGTGGGCTCTAGAGTCTGCATTTTTAACACGCTCCCAGGTGATGTTGATGCAGATCGCATGGAGGATCCCCACGTCCTCCACCCGGGTGCTCTTCTAGCGTCAGCCTCAGAGAAATGCAGGCTGTTTCCGCGCCTTACCTTGTCTGCAGGTGGGAGTCGCTGCTAATTGGCTAATACGCGGTGCGTGGGGGTCTCCAGTTGGCAAACTGAACGGCCCCCCGCTGAGGGAACTCAAACAGCTGCAGGAGAAAGTGCACGCACAGCGCTGGAGTGCCTTTGCGGAAATAATGGTAGACAAACAAATGGGTCCGGCAGATACATCCTGCCGTCCTTTGTCCTTTATTGAAATAAGAATAATTTCCATTATTTCCAGCCTACACTGCTGTGCAAAAAAATAGTAAGAGAGTGCCTTTGCTGACATGACTTTACTAAAAGTGTGTCATCTCAGTTTTCCAGGCTTATCGTCCCCTGAACATACAGCCGAGATAAGAGGAGGAAAGTGGCCCTGGGTCTCTACATCATAGAAGGCTGGGGACTCTTCTGACATGAGAAGGTGGAGTGTTACTGTAACTTCAGAGATGGGATTTCTAGGCTTATAATGTGCACATTACCCTTCATTAAAAATCGCTGAGGAAGCTGAATTCCAAGTGCCTCTTTTTGCCCCTTCTCCACTTTAAAGGACTGTATGATATCTTCATTAAAATTAATAAGAATTACATTCCTGCTGTGAGTTGTTCATGCTCCTTGTGTGCGTGTCTAGAGGACAAATGTAAGCCTTTCACCACTTCTCATTAGTGTAATGGAATGTAAGGATGGGGATATTAGATTAGCTCATCGCACTCTGGGGTGTCTCAACCCAAAGCTCCTTAAAACTTAAAGGGACAGGATATAATTGTTTCTAGGGCATTTTCCAATCATCTCGTAAAATTAGATGGAGGGAAATTTGTTTGCCTTTTGCAAAATGTTTATTGCTATTATGAAGAGAAAGACAATCTTCTTAGAAATAGAAAAAGGATACTAGAGCTCTTGCTGTAATTCTTACTCTTTTGAGTAGGTCTGAATTTGTAACCATATTACCTCTCTAACCAAAGGTCAGTTTCTAAGAAAAGTCTGCAGGTTGAAACTAGTTAACTTGATTACCTAATTGACTGTGGATTGCGATAGAGAATGTATTGATAAATTCAGTCTATTTTAGTGATTCTTACCTTTTCCCCTCTTTCCCAAAACACATTTGTTGTTGTTGTTGATTGCCCTCGAGTTGAGCAAGACTCCTAGCAACCCTGTGAACAAAAGGCCTGAAGCCCCTTTACAACTATCAACATTTATCAAAGTTCATATGTATAAGATATAATATTTTTATTAAGTAATAGCTTACAGCAACCATAGGTCTCCATTCGTACAGCTATTATGCTGGAGGAATAGAATAGTTTAGACAACTCTTAGATAATTCTGGTAGCCTACATTGAAGAGAATGGGAATCCCAGAACACTTGATCGTGCTCATGAGAAACCTATACTTGGACCAAGAAGCAGTCCTCAGAACAGGACAAGAAAACACTGCATGGTTCATAATCAGGAAAGGAGTGTGTCAGGGATGCCTCTTCTCTCCATACCTTTCAATCTATATGTAGAACAGATCATTCAGGAGGTAGGGCATTATGAAGGGGAATGTAGCATCAGGATTGGCAGAAGACTCATCAACAACCTACATTATGCAGATGACACAATCTTGCTTGCTGAACCTGAAGAATACCTGAAGCACTTGCTGCAGAATGTCATGGACTGTAGTCTTCAATATGGATTGAAGCTCAACATCAAGAAAACAAGATTTTCACCACTGGGCTAATTGACAGTACCATGATAAGTGGAAAAGAGATTGAGGCTGTTAACACTTAAAGCTTGTTCTGCACCACAATCAACACTCTTGGCACCAGAAGTCAGGAAATCAAAAGACCACTTGCACTGGAAAACCTGATATCAGGGACCTCTTCAGAATACTGAGAAGCAACAATATCTGTCTAGAAACTAATATGCACCTGATCCAGGCCATGGTCTATGCTATCCAGGTCATTACTTGCTATGCATGAGAGAGCTGGACAATGGCTAAAGGTGACAGAAGAAGAATTGATGCCTATGGATTATGGTGCTGAAGAAGAGTCTTGAACATACATAGACCACCGAATAGATCTATCTTGGAGAGGGTGAAACCAAATTTATTTTCCTTGGAGGCTAGGATTTTGGCCTATAGCCAAGAGGGACTGGTCTTTAAAGGATATCGTGTTCAGAAGGATGGAGGGACAGTGCAGGAGAGGAAGACCCTGGGATGAGATGGATTGATACAGTAACTGGGGCAATGGGGGTTATATGTCAGATTCCGTGAGACTGGCTCAAGATAGGGAAGGTGTCAGAGCTGTTGTACATATATCAGTTGCAGGTGACTCAACGGCACATAACAGCAACAACTATGTTCAAATTTCGCTCTGCCACTTAATGTATAATATGAATGTATATGTATCTATATAAGTACAAAAATATATGTAGTAATATGTATGTTGTTATTATTGGATGTACCACTAAGTCAAAATTACTTCTAGTTGACCTTCTGACAGGTTTTCAGAGGCTGCAAATTGTGAGGGAGGAGATTGTCCATCTCTCTCCTTCAGACGTACTGGTGGATTTGAACTGTGGGCCTTTGGGTTGGCAGGACAACTCCTTACCACTAGACTATCAGAATATCAAAATATGTAATACATAAATATATAGACATAGAAACATGTATAATATTTGTGTGTGTGATCTAACATCAAGCCGGGCACATGTTGGTACTTTGTAAACTGTAACACAACTGTCATGAGTGGCAGCTGTGAATAGGGAGTTATTATTGGCTTTACTCAGTGGAAGGAACATCCATTCAGGCATCTCAGGCCCAGCTGTCTATAGTGCCCAACCATTACCAAAGGGATTTCCTGTGGAAAATACAAGGGTATGGAGTGTGTATACACTTGTTGAAGCTGAGGTATGAAACTCAAAGGAGGAATCCATGGGTACAGAATGGAAGTGGAGGTCTGAAAGGGAAAGAGAAAAGAGGGTGTTCAGGGACACCATTGGTCTCCTCAATTCCTCCTTGGCCAATTGCCCTTGTTCATTGTCAGCAGAGGCATGTGGGTTCCTGGGGAACTTTCCTGGCATGGTGCTTTTCTTTCACTGATTCTCAGTCACCAGTCATCTTCCTTCTGGGGTGCAAGTTAGCATTGTCTTTCTACAAAGATTGACTAACCAGGTAAGCTTGCCCTGTGCCTTCAGAATGTGATGATTAGAATGACAATCTTTGTAGAAAATCCTATTTTGTGGTAATACTATTTGAGAGACGAACAAGGAAGCACCAGCAGAGATCCTAAACAGTTTATTATTTCATAGCCAAAGTGTGGGGTTTGGACTCGTGACCTCCATGCCAGGTGACCTAGGTCTGAGTAAAAGGAAAAATATTATGTGTTAAGACTTAGGCAATGCTCTTTACAGTCTGTGTGCTGTGCAGTCCTCATCATGACTTCACAAATTAAATAGTATACCTGTGCTGTTTTATCGATAAGGAAACTGAGGCTTAAGAACTGCAATTTTTCCAGGGTTATGTGAATGACAGATTAAGAATTTGGATAGACCCATCAACAAACGAATGGCTAGAGAAGCTGTGGTATATTTGCACAATGGAATACTATGCTTCATTAAAAAACAAGGAACTCATGCAATATTATTCAAAATGGTTGACTCTGGAGAACATTATGCTGAGTGAA
>NW_006399775.1:13798229-13801235 GCF_000299155.1 Elephantulus edwardii
GCAACAAGGAATGAATGGAAACCCAAAATCTCTGTAAATGTTTATGAAAATTAATAAAATATAGAAAAAAAAAGAAAAAAAAAGAATTTGGATAGAGATGTACCATGTTATGGATGCAATAGACTGAACTATGGTCCCCCTAAATATGCACTGTAAATCATAACATGGGTGCCCATGCTTATAGTTCCTTTTGGGAAGGAATTTGTCATATTTATGCGACAGGATTTTTTTGGAACATACAAGAGATTAAATATACATTCAAGAAAGGGATGGGAGAAAAGAGATGCCAAGCTGCATGGAGATTTCCCATGAGAAGAGAGCTCACAAGAGACAAAGACCATCCAAAGTCTCTGTAAATTTTTACTGAAATTGATAATAAATTTAAATAAAACAACAACAAAAAAATAAGGATAAAAAAAAAGAGAGACAAAGATCTTCCTCCAGATCCAGCAGAGAAATAAAGCACATCCCTAAAGCTGGAACTCTGAATTCGGGCTTTTACTTTCTTAGAGAATGGAGAAAATACATTTGTTTGTTAAGGACATTCGCTTGTGGTGTTTATTTTATAGCACCAACAGTTAACATTAAATAATTTTTTTGATAGTCAGCTCTGACTTCCCTTTTCTGAACTTTAACGTCCTTTGTCAAGAGAGTAATGAGACTGTGATGTTGAAATCAATAAATACATGAGAAAGTGCGTTCTTGGCACAGCATTGGCCTGGAAATGTTTCATTTACCTCTAGAACATGAAAACGTTAACGGAATTTCTCTGTAGCTCCAAAATCCTATAATATTAATTCTCATTCATATATGTTAACTGTAAGGATTGGTTTATGGTACTCTGTACTACTCAACTATGGTACTCTCAACTACCTGGTTTCTGTGATTATTTCCCGAACAATCTAGACAGCACTACTTAACTGTAAGAATTGGTTTATGGTACCATCTCAACTACCTGGTTTCCGTGATTATTTCCAGAACAATCTAAACAGCACTACTCCACATACTAGTCATTAGGGGAATATACTGAAATACAAATTCTGATTCAATAGCTTTGAGATGGGGGTCCAAGATACTACATATCTGTTGAGCTCGAACTCCCAGCTGATATTTGTTTTCTGAGTCCTAGACTAAATGCTAGAAGATCCTTCCTAACTCTGAGAGTTTCTGCCTCTGAATAATAATTTTAGCAACTGGAATTAATACACCTACACCTATGTACTGGGCACCATTTTAAATGGTTCTCATGTATTTTCCACAACAACTCACTGTTTTGCAGAGAAGGAAGTACAAATGATACAGTTCAAATGACAGAGAAAAGATGAAGCCCAAGTCCCTGCTTTTAGCCTTCATACTGTACCAAACCTACTATCAGACTCAAAGCTACCCTCCATTAGATTTCTGAGGCTGTAAATCTTTACAGGAGAAAACTGCTTATCCTTCTCCCCAGAGGATTTGAACTTCTGACCTTGTGATTAGTAGTCCAACACACACCACATTATGCCAACAGAGTTCTTAATCTTTGTATTATATTGCTGCTTATTTAAGGTACGTACTGGGCATGGAGTTAAAGAGAAAACCATTCTCTGGAAGTAAGAAAGGAGGAATCTTGAGAGCCTTAATTTATAATTTTAGGATCCTTTATTTTAGGAAACTATTTTGACAGATGAGGAAATTGATCACAGAGAGATTAACTCATCCAAGATCACTGAACTCTTCCAGGGCCGAGATGAGATTTAAATCTAGGCCTAGTTTACTACAAAGCAGTGTCCTATATGAGATGATGTTTTAGTTCCTCCCATCTTCTCGTATTCACACATTTCAGTATGATTCTTGGATATCAGCATCAGCCTTGCCTGGGAACTTGTTAGAAATGCCCCACCCAAGGCCTACTGAATCAGAACCTCTGGGCCAACCCAACCATCTGTACTTTAACAAGCCCTTTTGGGGATTCTGATACTGCTCAAGCCTGAGAACGATTGCCCTAGATTCACCCACCTGGCAGTGTCTGAGATCTCCTCTGGGCTGGGAACTCATTGTCTCATCATGTCTTTGATGAATTGCTGGTTATCTTACACTGTTTCTAAATTTGCACTGATGCTCAGTTTCTCAGAACCCCCTAGGGTCGAGAGTGGGCCCAACCAATGTTTCCTCAAGGGCAGGAGCTGAGCATAGTACCTAGCTGGTGCTTGTTCTCCACACTGATAGATTAAGGGCAAGGACAGACCCCACCAGTGTTAGCAACAACCTTGAATTAGTATTAACACTTAGCTGTGAAATGTTAGAGATGGGCCAAAAGCCAAGTGCTCTCAAATCATCTTCAGCTTATAACTTATTTACAACAGCAGGATGTATGCTAGACTCTTCCTGAATCCTTCAGCTGATGAAATAAATCATTAATTAATAGTTCTGTTAAGGTGGGAAATCTTATGAAAGCACCACTCCAATTATATTCATGATCGCAGGTGTTTCTCCTTAACAGTCTCCTCCAGAGTCTCGTTATCCTCTGCTTCCTCCTATGTTGTCTCCTCTATCCTGCCTGTTTGGGGCCAGACCTTCCCCTCTAGTGAGGGGAAATCTGGGTGGGAAGCAGGGAAGGAACAGAGGTCTTGTTTTGAATTTTCTTCTTTAGGACTCTGTTCCCTGCTACTCTTCTTACCCCCAGTACTCAAACAGGTTCAGAATCTCTGCAGGTTTTAGGGAGAAATAAACCCTAAGTTAGTTAGAGCCTCTGTAAACTCCCTTTCCTGTCTTTTTTTTTTTGTTCCAAGTAGAATCTTTTTAGCAAAGGAGATACTCAATGCATGAACTCTCAGATCCAGTTCTTACTAAGACCATTACTGTTGAGTTGGAACTGATTCTTTTTTAAAAAATTTATTATTAATTTCAATGAAAATTTACAGAGACTTTGGGTTTCCATTCATTCATTGTTGCACTTTTCTCCCCTCCCAACCCTCCCCCCTCCGACACTACCCTCTTGGAAAAGTAAAAGAAAAATTCTTTCAT
>NW_006399775.1:13801972-13804699 GCF_000299155.1 Elephantulus edwardii
TCTGACATGTCATTAGCAAACACTTTTTCCCAGTCTGTGGCTTCCCTTTTTACCTTGATGGAGAAGTTTTTGGATGTGCATAGGGATTTGATTCTTAGAAGGTCCCATTCATCTATTTTATCTTCTCCTGATTATAAATTTTTCAGAATACTGGGAAGACTCTTTATTTTGTGGATTAGGACTACTAAAGTTCTTCCAAGCTTTTCTTGAATGAAGTTTATATCCCTTGGTTTTAGTCCTAGGTCCATGATCCACCTTGAATTGGTTTTTGTATATGGAGTGAGGTGTGGATCTTGCTTAATTCTGCAGATAATTTTCCAATTTTGCCAGCACCATTTGTTAATAAGGCTGTCATTTCCCCACCTAACTGATTTCATCTCCTTGTAAAAAATCAGTTGACCATAAATAGATGGGCTGATCTCTGGGTTCTTAATTCTATTCCATTGATCTATGTCTGCCATTGTACCAGTACCAGGCTGTCTTAACTACCACGGCAGTGTAGTAGGATTTTAAATCAGGGAGTGAGATGCCTCCTACCTTTTTTCTATTTTTAAGAAGTGTTTTGCTTATTCGGGGCTTCTTTCCATTCCAAATGAAGCTGGAGATTGCCCTTTCTGTCTTGTTGAAGAATGGAATTGGGAATTGATTCTTTAGAATTGTGATGTTGGCAAACAGTACTGGATATTCCATGGACTGCCAAAAGAACAAACAAATGTGTCTTGGAAGAAGCAGAGCTCGAATCATTAGAGGCAGGGATGATGGTGAGGCTTTATCTCATATACTTTGGGCATGTTATCAGAGTGGCCCGTTCTGGAAAGGAAATAATGTTTGGAAAAGTGGAAGGTCATAGAAGGAGAAGAAGACTCTAAATGAGATGGGTTGATTCAGTGACTGCAATAATGGTTGTTGTGGAGAGTGTGAAGAATTGGGCAAGGATTTACATAGGGTCACTAGGAGTCACAGTTGGCTTGATGGCACCTTAAAACACAATGACTAATGATTACAAATATTTTTTCATATGTTTTTTGGTTAGATACATTATTGGTGAAGATTCTGTTCGTGTCTTTTTTTTAAATTTTGTAATTGCATTACCTTTTTGTTGTTGAGTTGTTGTCGTTTTCTAGATTAGAGGTTAGACACTTAGTGGATAAGAATTTTTTTATAAGGATTTTTAAAGATTTTTTTTAGCCCCAGTGTGTTAGTGGTATATTTGCTCTTTTAGTAGTGCTTTTAAAAATTTTGGTTTAATGGTTCTTTCTTTAAATAAACATAAATGTTTAAATCTTTTCTATTTGTGCATTTAATATTTTTTAATCTTATTTTTTAGAAAAGATTAAATATCATAGCTTTCTCCCTGTGTTGCCTTCTAAGATTTTTTTTTTAAATATTTGTAAAAGGAGCAAAGGCAACACGGGGACAGCCATATCTGACCTCTACTAACTCCACAAGGAGGAACTGCCACTACCAACAAAATCTACAACACAGAAACATTTTCAATGAAGTCAGACATGTCCCTACTCCTCCACACCTCTTTCTACTAATTACAACACAAATATTACTGCTTTACTGGATCCAAAATACATTGCAATAGCTCACAGAACACATGGAACCATACTCACATTAAGAAGTTTATTAGGGAAGTAAAAAGACTCTATTCAGGTTAGTACAGTCACTCAGGACAGGTGTTGAAATGTGCTTGGAGGCTCCTCAGGCTTCAGCCTCATGAGTTTCTTAATCCTGCCCTCAGTCCTCCAAAGCCTTGGGCAAATGCTCCTTTCTTTGGTTTTGTGGCGTAACAGTCCTAAGGTCAGCTCTGTCTCATGTCAGGTCTCTGATTTTCTGCTGCAGCAGCTACTGCTGTTTCTGTAGGTCTGGCGGGCCAGAGACTACATTCTTGCTTCCTCTTTGTTGGTGGTGAGATTCTCCAAGTCTGTCACTGAATCTATTGGATTTAATTGTAGACTAGCCTATCCTTCTGTGTATAGCCTAACACATCTATTTGCATAGCCCCACCTAACCACTTGGCAAAGTCAAAGTTAATGGCTAGGAAAACTATTTTGAACAATAACCTTTTAACACCACTGTATTTATATTTAACCTCGAGATCTTTGAGCCATTTTGAATTACCATTTTTGTTTAGTAGGAAGTATAGAGTCTCTTTTATCTTTCTATAGGTGCATAATCAGTCTTGAAAACATTGTTTATTCTCTCTCATTGTTGTCAAGTCAGAACTGGTTCAGGAATGACTAGGATTTTCAAGGCTGTGTATCACAGAGAAGGAAATTTTTCACCTTTCTCTTGTAAAGATGCTGGTGGATTTAAATCACTAGGGAGACTCAGTCTTTGAATTAGCCCCCAACTCTCTTGGACTATACAACCAGAATTCCCTTCACCATTTATTAAAGAGGCTGTTTCTGCTTGACTGAATGCACTTTAGCTTCTTGTTGAAAGTCAGTTGTCCATAGATGGCTGGGTTTAATTCTTGGCTATTGATTCTGTTCCACTGGGATATTTCCATTACAGTATCTGCAAAGAATATTTTGATACCAGAGACTGTGAGACCTTCTGATTTGAATTTTTGAGCCCCCACCCCAATATTGCTTTGCCTATTCAGGGTTTCCTACCTTTTCATATTGTAGTTGGTTGTTTAATGTCTTTTATATTTCGCAATTGTTTGACTCAAAAAAGACTATTTATAGTTCCACGTTGAAATACAATATTGCGAGC
>NW_006399775.1:13805884-13807548 GCF_000299155.1 Elephantulus edwardii
TGGTGAGACTGGCTCAGGACTGGACAAGGTTCAGAGCTATTAGGAGAGGGTCACTATGAGTCATGGGTGACTCAATGGCACATAGCTGTAAATCAACAATCATTTTACAAAAAATTGTGATTTTAACAAACATTTACAGAAAAGTTGCATTTTCATTCATTCACTGTTACGCATTTTCCTCCCTACCCCCACCTCCCAGTTCATTTAAAAAAAATCATTTTTGCATAATTTCCTCTCCCGCATCTCTCTCCCACTCCACTTTGCTATACACCTCTCATTCTGGACTGTTGTCATACAAATAATGCCTAATCATATATTCCTCTTAAACAGTTCTTTCCTTCATCTGTTCCAATGCAGTGTTCATTATTTATTCTCTCTTAAAACAACAAAGACAACATATCCACAAGTGAGGTTAGATAAACCAGCATGTTACTCTTAGATGCTGTTGAGTTGACTATGACTCATAGTTACTCTATGAATAAAGACCCAAACCTTGCTCAATCTTTCACTATCCTCATGATCTCTACTATATCTAAGCCCATTGACACAGTCACTGTTAATACACCTTGTTGAGGGCCTTCCTCTCTTTTTCTGACTCTACATATTTTGAATATGTTGCAAGGAGGGACTAGTCCTTGGAAAGGGACGTCATGCTCGGGACGTGGAGGGACAGCACAGGAGAGGAAGACCCTCGATGAGATGGATTGATTCAGTGACTGGGGTAATCAGGATGGATGTGTCAGAGACAATAAGATTGGCACAGGATAGAGCAGGGTTTGGGGCTGTTGTACATAGGGTTGCTATGAATTGTAGGTGACTCAATTACAGATAACAACAACAACAACAAACAACAACATCATTTCTAAGCATGATGTCTTTTTCCAAGAGCTGGTCTTTCTTGACAACACCCTCACAATATTGAAACAAAATTTCACCATCCTTGTCTTGGATGAGCACCCTGGTTGCACTCCCTCCAAAACAGGTTGTTTTGTTGTTTGGGTCCCCCACCCCGATTTGGCAGTCCGTTCAATACTCTTCACCAATACCACAATTGAAAATTATCAATTCTGCCATTTTCCTTATTATTCATTGTCCAACTTTTAAATGCATCTGAAGAAATTGAAAACAGCATGAGTTGATTAGTGGCATCTTAGTCTTTAAATGGCTGTCTTTGTGCTTAAAACTTTGAAGAGGCCCTTGATGGCAGACTTTGCCAATGCAATACATCTTTTGATTTATTGATGGCTACTACCAAGGGTGTTGTCATCCAAGTAAAAGGAAATCTTTGACAACTTTAATCTTTTTACCCTGCATCACTGTGTTGCCTATTGGAACAGTGATGAGAATTTTGTTCTCTTGATATTGAAATGTAATCCATATTGAAGGGTGTAGTTTTTGATCTACAAGACTAAGTACTTCAAGTAATGTACGTTTTTGAGCCTTCTGCTATTCCTGATGCCACACTTTTCTTTTTAACCCAGCTTATCAAATTATTTTCTCAGCATTCAAATTGTCTAGGTATGGAGAAAGGATACAACTTGACATGCACCTTCTTGATGTTAAATCACAGGCATAGTGCTTATGTTTTCTAGTATATATTTTTAGGATACGTAATTCAACCCTCATCAAGAGATGAATTCACTTTTATTTTTTTTTCCTTTTTT
>NW_006399775.1:13809762-13828959 GCF_000299155.1 Elephantulus edwardii
TCACTGAGGGCAAGTCATCAACTGTTTAAGTGTTCAATTATCAATAAGCCGAAGTCTGTGGAAGGCCATAATGGCCCTGCTTTAAGTGGTTCACTGCTCCCACAGCTCACCACGCTGTCTCTGCCTCCACCGCCATCTTGGATCTCAGAGAGGCACGTAATCACACAGGAGGAGATTGCCTATCCTTCTCCCACTGAGCAGGTGCTGTATCTGAACCACGTGTCCTCTGGTTTGCATCACAGCTTCTGAGCATTAGGCCACTAGAGCTTCCTGTAATCCCTTTAAATCTTGGGAATCTAATATTTGGTTTCTTCTTTAACAAAAGAATCATTCCTTTTAATCAGATCCTAGTATTGAAAAGAATGGAAATATCAGAACACTTAATTGCACGCCCATGAAAACTGTACTTAGACCAAGCAGCTATTTTGTGAACAGAGCAAGGGAACACTACATGGTTTAAAATGAAGAAATGTGTGTGTTAATGTTGTATTCTTTCTCCATATCTATTCAATATGCATCCTGAGAAAACTATTTAAAAAGCTAGGATCTATGAAAAAGAATGTGACATCAAGATTGGAGGAAGACTCATCAATAAGCTTAGGTATGCAGATGACACAACCTTGCTTGCTGAAAATGAAGAGGACTTGAAGCACTTGCTGTAGAAAATCAAACACTATAGCCTTTAATATGGATTGCATCTCAACATCAAGAAAACAGATTCTTACCATTGGACCACTAGGAAGCATCATGATAGATGGGAGAAAATATTGAAATGGTCTATGATTTCAATCTTACTTACCTCCATAATTAATACACTTGGTACAAGAAGTCAGGATATCAGCAGATATTCTGGAAAAGTCTGCAGTCTTAGACCTCTCCAAATTGTAGAGGAGCAATGGGGTCAGTTTGAGAGCTAAGAGGTGCCTGATCCAGACCACGGTCTTTTCAGTCATTTACTGTCAATCTGACAGCTGGACAATGAATGAGGATGACAGAAGAATGGATACCTTTAAACTATGGTGTTGGAGAAGAGTACTGAATATCACATGGACTGCCAAAAGAACAACAGGTGTATATTAGAGAAAGTGCAGCCAGACTGCTCCTTGGTAGCAAGGATGGTGAAGCTTTGTCATACATACTTTGGGTATGTTTCTAGGAGATACTATTCCTTGGAGGGAAACATCATGCTTATAAAGGTGGAGGGATGGCAAAGCAGAAAAAGACCCTCAACCAGGTGGATTGACACAGTGAGTGCAGTGATGGGCTTGAGTGTGTCAGAGACTGTGAGAATGGCACAGGATAGGACAGGGTGTAGATGTATTGTTCATAGGGTTGCCATGAGTCATATTGGACTGGATAGCTCCTAACCACCACCACCACCATCGCCACCACCAAATCCTAAGAGTAAAATTTATCATTTTCTCCAGTTAAAAGAGCTATATAATACTACTATGAACCAATGAGTAGAATGAATAGAATTTATCTTAATACCTCCCCAACCTACCCCCTGCTTGCAGGCATATTAATGAAATGTGTGCAATTTATTGATTTATCCAATTGGTTGTTTAAAAACTATTTGTCCTTGTTGCATTTTTTTGCCTCTCACTATTCTAATATTTTTCTTTTAAGTAACTAAAAATGTTGAAATAGAATGCTATGACTAAAACCAGAAAGAATATATTTCATCAAACCGTTGATTAGAAATGCAAATCAGTTGATGATACCAGGCCTGTTTCTTTTCTCCAACTTCCCTTTGTGCATTTGTCAATTCTTAAATCGTTTGGTTTGCGGTCCTTGATGATCATCAGCAGACAAGTCAGAGCAGTTGCCACTGTCATCGGCTTCAAAAACAATTTGTGTAAGAAAAATTTCAATACTGAGAAAATTCTATCCCTGGGCTTTTTTGTTTGTTTGTTTGGTGAATGGGTAAAAATGGAAATTATTATTCAGTTTTAGTCTAGTGGTTAGGAGAGTTCTGTGAGATCATAGTGAAAGAATCGATACAGAATAGGAGCAGTAATTCTATAAAATCGGCCTCATGTACAGAGGCCATATTTTACTATAGCAGTAGTCAAAATTTGTGGCATGTAAACAGGTATTTCTGGGACCCTTCATTCTCTGTGGGTTTTTTTTTTTGTCACATCTTGCAGCTTAATATGTGAAATAGGTAAGGTTCCTTACTTTTTCTTGGACATCACATCTTCAAATTCATCATGCCGAGTGAGCTAAAGCAGTTTCTTATGGATAAATACTGCAGAAGACCATTATTGTAAAATTAGAAGGATAACTAGTAAACCATGCATGGGAACTCAAGGAGGGGAGAGGGGACCATGGGAGCTGAGGATAGGTAGGCGTAAAACCACAGGGTTGCACAGTTTGGTGGGTGGAGGGACGGGGGAAGCAAATGGGAAGGATCTGGGAGAAAACACAGTATAATGATGGGCAAGGTCCATGGTGATTAATTTTACAAAACATAATGCCTGAGAATGATTGTATGAAACACAATGTGAATGAAGAGTAGTGGGAAATAAAACGTATACAAAATTTATAAGCAAACTAATTAAAAAACCCCCAACAACACAGGAGGTCAATGGTTTTGCCACATGAATCATAGCACAGTATGGATACAGTCTAATTTATGAAAGAAACACAGTTATATTTTTTTTTACAGAAAAAGTTTTATGTAATTATAGATTTATTCAGTTTAGGTGCAGGAATAACAGCCAGGAAGCATTGCCTTATTGGCATGAAGGAAAGATAGCCTTTTCTTCATCAGAGATTAAAATGAAGTTAGGTTGAGTTTAGGAACCATGGACATCTATTTTACTTGGCTTATTTACATTTTGTTTGTTTTTTTTTAAGAGAAAATATCTTCCTTGGGGAAATATAGAAAATATTTACAATATCAAATATGTAACAGGTGACCTGTGAAGAATCTTATAGTGGCAATCACATATATAACCTTGAAGAAAATAAAATAGATGTTTTTTAGTCCCTTCTTATTTGTGAGTATGTGTATGTATAGATGTGTGATATAAAAGAAGGAACATTAATGAAGTTGGATTTTATGTTTTCTGCAGGAGACATGGGTGACAAAGGACAGAAAGGCACTGTGGGTCGCCATGGAAAAATTGGTCCCATTGGTTCTAAAGGTATTTGCGATTCAATTCTTGCCTCATATTATCTGTCAGACTCATAATGTCTTGAAAAAAAGGTACCAAGTTGTCTGGTGGCCTTAATCATATTAATCATATTTTGCCTGTGCATTTTACATGGTTAATTCTGTCACAGTGCCTAACTACCTGAGTTAGTTATTGACTTTGTTTCCTCCAATGTGGGGCAAAATGAACCCATCTCAGCAGGGATTGATATGCACCACCAGAGCTGTGATCTGGAGGCTTCCGCGGGATGCTGGAGGAAAATTGTAATTTTTCAACTACAACTTCCTTAACAAGTTTAATAAAGTAATTCAGCTTCCACTTACATAATTCAGACACCATACACAAGAAACACAATTATTAGTTTTCATCTTTGGTTTTATAGCATTTTGAGGATATGGCATGATGCTCAATCAGAACAGGAGACAGATGGCATCAACAAGGATCAAAGCTACAACACTATTAACAATATGTTGTATTCAAGAATACTTTAGGATTTCCAGTTGTTTCTATTTCTGTACTTCATTTGACTTGCACAACATCTAGTGTAATGGTATTGTTACTATTCTCATGGTGAAGAGATTCAGTGTTATGGTGGTTAAGGGATTGTTAAAATTGCATGGACTACTAGGAGAACAAACAAGTTTGTCCTGAAGAGGGTGAAGCCAGGTTGCTCCTTAAAGGCAAGGATTCTGAAGCTTTGTCTGACATACTTTGGACATGGTACAAGGCAGGATCAGTCCTTGGAGAGGGACATCATGCTTGGGAGGGTGGAGGGACAGTGCAAGGGAGGAAGACCCTCCATGAGATGAATTGATTCCATCACTGGGGTAATGGGGATAGGTGTATCGGAGACAATAAGGTTGGGACAGCTTAGAGCATGGTTTAGGTCTGTTGTTGATGACTCAACAACACATAACAACAATAACAACAACAACAACAATCATTATTCAGTCACTAAACATCTTCTGAGCATGTGGTTTGCCCCATACCTGTATTGGTGTTTGAAATGGGGATCAGACAGTGAGACTTTAAGGAAGGCAGTGTCCTAGAAGTCACCAAGTTCTTTATGAATTATCTCATTAAAATATTCCTACAAGGATGTTGTTTAATAGCCTTTGAGTTGGCTTTGATGCAAAATGAATTTTATAATAGAATGAAACACGGCCCAATCCTGCATAACCCTCACAGTCACGGCTGCACTTGAGCCTATTTTTTGCAACCTCTGTGTCAATGCACCTAGTTGAAGTTCTTTATCTTCTATGATTGTCATCTGTTTTTCTAAGCATGTTGTTCTTTTCCCAGCACTGTCCCTACCTGATAATATACCCAAAGTTTGTGAGATGAAGTCTCACCACCAACCTTGACTCTAAAAAGCACTTTGGCTGCACCTCTTCCAAGAAAGATTTGCTTGTTCTTTTGACAATATTTTTTGTCAACAATATGTTTCAAAAGTATCAGCTGTTCTTCATTCTTCCTTATTCTGTGTCCAACTTTCACATGAGGAAGAGACAAACTCAACTCACTGTCGTCAGCTGGGTTCTGACTGTAATGACCCTTGACTGAGTTGGCTGAGACCATAGATCACAATGGAAGGAGACTGCCCATCTTTCTCCCAGGAGGCAACTGGTGGATTCAGACTGCCACAGGCACATAGTCTTTGGGTTAGGTGTGCAGCTCCATAGAGCTACCGAAGCAACAAATATTTTAGAAATACCTTATAGTTATTAGAGAGAGTCTTTAGGTGGTACAAACTGTTAAATGTTTAAAATGTTAAAAGTTTGGTGGACTTAATACCATAAATGAGAAATCAGGAGAAAGTAGTGATAATGTACATCTGAAGGTTCATAGTTATTGAAAAAATAAGAACCAAACCTCTGGAATAGTTCTACTCTAAAATATAAAGAGTTATCACAAGTCAGAACCTATACTTTTTTTTTTAGTTTTGGAAAAAAAGTTTTATTTTGTTTTTAAGGAAAATTTTCATCATTTGAAAATGGTACAGAGTTTCAGTCAGATGCTAAGGAAATTCTTTGAAGAAATAATATGGAAATTTCTATGTTGTACACTTGAATGATCCAACTATTATCTTTTCCCCCATTTGGGTTTTGTTTCTATTATCCCCCCATGCACCCAAATATACTTTTATACACTTTCTCTGGAATGCCACAGGAAGGTGCTAAAGTAATTCTTTTGTTGACTTTATTGCTTTCATTTTTATTACTTTTGGGGCTAGATTTATTCAATAAATTCAGTATATGTGCTAAACACTGTGACACTGATGTGCCAAATGCAATAATGGTTACCCATGGTGGACAGTGTTTGGTGGAGCTCTCTGATTAAAACAAGCTTGGGAGCAGAGTGGCATCCATTTCTGAAATGGCTTGCCTCCAGAAACTCTATGAACAGTGCTCAGGCGTTTCATTCATAGGGTTGCTATGAGTTGTCTGTGACTCGATGACGCTTAAAAACAACAACAACAACAATGTTGACAATACAAGTAACGTAAGTAAACCTACACCAACTGACTCAATAGGAACTAGGGAGTCTCAATAGATTCATAAGAATGAATAGAACTAGCTGGCAATCAAAACAAAAAGTTATGACCAGATGACTTCACTGGAGGAATTCACCCAAGCACTTAGATGAGAATTGACACTAATGTTATTTAAACTTTCCCAAAAGATAGATAAGGCAGGAATACTCTCTAATTTATTCTATGGCACAAACATATCTCTGATACCTAAATCAGACAAAGATACTACAAGAAAAGAAAACCATAAGCCAATATATCTTATGACTGTAGATGCCAAAATTCTCAACAAAACATCAAACATAATCCAATTGTATATTAAAGGAATCATATACCATGACCAAGTGGGCTTTATGCCAGGAAGATAGTTCAATGTCAGAAAATTAATCAGTAAAATATACTACTTCAACAGAACAAAGAAAAGGAGACACAAAATCATCTCAATGGATGAAGAAAAGCATTTGGTAAAACCCGACTCCTTTCTTGAGGAAAACCCTAAAGAAGTTTGGAATAGAAGGGGAATTATTCAATATTATTTAGTGCATATATGAAAACCCAACAGCCATTAATACACTATTGGAAAAAGACAGGGCTTTCATAATTAAATGGGGAACAAGACAAGTGTACTTCACATGTCTGTTGAATGATGCATTAGCAGTCTTAACCAGAGCAATAAAATTAGACAAAGGAAGTAAGGGTTTCCAGATTAGAAAACCAAATGAAAACTCAAGGTCACTGAGTTCATTCTAACTCATCACAACCCTTCATTGCATTTCTGAGGCTATAAATCTTTAAAGGAGGAGACTGCCAATCTTTCTCTCTTGGACCACCTGTTTTATTTGGAGATCTGATTTTAAAGTTAGCAGCCTCACATAATATGCACTGTGGCACCAAGAGTCCATAGATTAGAAAAGAAATAAAATTGGATCTGTATGTGGATTATGATCCTATGTATAGAAAATGCCAAAGAATCCACAAAAAATTTTCTAGAGCTAATAGAGGAATTTACTAAAGTTGCAAGATACAAGGTCATCAATTACTGGAATTCTGTACAATAGCTGTGAGAAATCTAAAAGGAAACAACTTCATTTATAATAGCCTCTAAGACAAAAAAATATCTAGGATTATATCTACTTAGGGCCATGAAAGACTGAACAAGTACAGAATTCAAACTAGTACAGACCAATGGAGTAGAATTGAGAATCCAGAAACAACCCAAACAACTAATTTTTCATATGAAAGCTGTCTGTTCAAAAGAAAAAGAAATGGTCCATTAAATCTTGGTCTTCCATAGGCAGAGAAATTAAATAGGATCCATGCCATACACCACACACAGAGTAAATTTAAGAATAGATTAAATACCTAGATGTGCACAGTAAAACCATAAAATTCTTAGACGAACAAGTAGGGACAATATCATCAGGCCTAGTTTTCAACAGTTATACATAACAAGCATAAACAGCAAAATAAAAAAAAAATAAATGAGACCTTATAAAATGAAAAACTTTAGTTAATGAAGAGATTTTGCAAAAGAAGTGATAAGAAGCTACTGGCTGAAAGAATATTTTTGCACATCTCCAAGAATTTAATAAATATCACTAAATTGTAAATGTAACCACTGATTTTGTTTGCGTTTTCCTGTATATATTCTCAATTGCAAAAAAAAAAAAAGATGAATAAAATTGAGGGAGGAACATGAGCACAAAAGAATCATTTGGGTGGAGATCACTTGGGATTTTCCTCTCTCTGTGTAATGAAATAAGACCCCACAGCTGTTTACTTGTCTCATGTCAGCTGAGAAATTTAGGTTCTTTCTCCGAGAAGAAATATAATGCTTTAGAATATTCATGATGACTTGAATATGAATATTCATTGTTTAGTCTTAGAGTAGCTAGGATGCTTTGCTTGGCATCATTTGTTAAACCCATTTGTTTTATAGGTTGAGAAAAAAAGTGAAGAGCAGAGTGGTTAAGTGTCTTAATTAGGTAGTTAGACTCAATGCCAGACCTCATAGCCAGGTCTTCCATTTTTTGGATCATTCCCTTACAACATGCTGTTTCTTAGAGTGATTCAAGAAAGACTTTGATCTCAGCATGAGGTTATAAATACTGCTGACCGTCCTTGAATTAAATAATCTGTAATGTCCATTCCCATCTAACCATGTGTTCTATCTGAATTTGCCTTTTGTAAATGAAGGACATGCAGAGTGCTGGCTTCAGAATTAGTAGCTGCTTCTCTTATGGTTTAAAAATTTCATGAGACGATTTCCATAGGATTCTATGAAATGTATTGGAGTTTTCAGAATTTAATTAAAGAATAATCAACTGATGATCTCCAAGATTCCATCATATGACTCTATTCATCATAAAATAATTAGGTCTTGAAGAATTATGTGTAGAATAGAATTCCCAATAGTTCCCACAAAAATAGGGTCTAGCAATGCCAGAGGTGCACAGTTCAAATCCACCAGATGTTCTGCTGAAGAAGGAGGAACAATTTCCTCCTGTACTGGTCAGATCTGATTTGACGGTACACATGCACAAATAAGAAAATAAAATTTTTTTAAAAAATAGGGTCTAAGAGAAATTCTGTGACATTATATAGAAAAGAATTAGCATTTTTAACTTTGAAATCTTTTAACCAGAAGACCTTGACTGTCTCTGCTTAGTGACTTTGATCTTGTTTGTTTTTTTTTTTAGGTGAAAAAGGAGATTCTGGTGACATAGGGCCTCCTGGTCCCGATGGAGAACCAGGTATGCCTTAAAGGGTGAAAAGATTTAAAACAAATGTGGTAAAAATTATATGTTTGAGAATGTATAAATCATTAAATAAAACTATGATAGGTTAGGAAACAAGATGTATATATAAAGAAATCATAAGGGAACTCTGGCAGCCTAGTCTGCAGAGAGCAGTGTTCTAATCAAAGCCCATGCCTCTCTGGTGTTTCAAATCCAACAACTGCCTCCTGGGAGAAAGAAGGGCATTCTTTTCCTATATATTTTACAGTTTCCCAAAATACCCTGCAGGGTCAATTATGAGTCAGTTCTGACTCAAGAGTCATGATTTTTTAAAATCAATCATATAATCTTGTAGAATATTTTAATATTTGACTTTCTAGTGCATATATGTGTGTGTGTGTTTATTTTGTTATTGAGAATATGTGCAGTAGAACATACAATTAAACAGTTTCTACTCATACCATTTAGTGACATGGATTATATCATTTTCAAGTTACAAGATCAATCTCACTCTCCTTTGTGAATGTTTCTTCTTTAACAAATTCATTGCTAAGGTCCTCATCTACTCTTTCAAGTTGTTGCCATTAATTTGATCCTATATAGTTCTTAAAAGAGCTTAAGTTTCACGCATAAATATTTTTATGCATTTTTATGAATACAGTCTGCTCGCCTGTTTATTATATATTGTTCTTGTTCTTATGTACCATTGAGTCACCTGTGACATATAGTGACTTACATTAGCTCTGAAACCTGCCCTATCCTGAGCCAATTTCATTGAGTCTGACAGAGTCCCCTTGCTCCAGTCACTGAGTCAATCCCTCTCATCCTGGGTCTTCCTTTCCTGTGCTGTCCCTTCACCTTCTAAGCATGATGTCCTTCTCCAAAGACTGATCCCTCCTGGCCATGTGCCCAAAGTATGTAAGACAGAGCCTCAAAATCCTTGCCTACAGAAAGCAACCTGGTTTCATTCTTTCCAGGACAGACTTGTTTGTTCTCCTGGCGATCCATGGTATGTTCAACACTCTTCATCAGCACCACAACTCAAAGGCAATGATTCTTCTACCATTCTTAATTATTGTCCAGCTCTCTGATTCATAACAAGTAATTATGAAGACGATGGCATGGATCACGCACACCTTAGTCTCCAGACTCACATCATTGTTCTTCAGCTCTCTAGAGAGGTCCCTGACAGCAGACTTTCCCAATGTAATTACTCTTTTGATTTCCTGGCTGCTGGTTCCAAGAGTGTTGATTGTGGAACCAAGCAAAATAGAGTGATCAATAATTTCAATCTCTTCACCGTCCATCAGGAAGCTGCCAACTGGTCCAGTTATGAGAATATTTCTTTTCTTGATGTTGAGCTTCAATCCAAATCACATTTATATTTATTATTAGGTTAAGATATACTCATCCTAAGGCATATTTTCCTTAACTTTTAATACATCTTTGGATACTTTCCTTCCTTGTACCATCAAACTTTTTTTTTTTTTACCATCAAACTTTTTAATACAGTACACCTGTAGTTTTTTGATTGTTAATTCATTTTGCACATTCTTGTAGTTCATCTCTTCCTTCCAATGAAGCTGCTTTCTCTCAAAGGTTACTCAATCTCAAAAAAGAAAATCAAAATCTTTCCACCATGTTGGAACTAACATAACTAATCTTCCACTGAATTTCTGAACTGTAATTTGCACAGTAAAATCTCCAATCTTTATTCTGAGGAGTAGCCGTTGAATTCATATCACCAGAGTAGCATGGCCATTGGGTTAATAGTGCAACTCTCTAAAGATTAGGCCACCACAAGTTCCAAGGTCACTAGGGGCTTCTGAATTCAGCTCAAATGGATTTCACTCAGTCTTGCTTCTGTCCAGGTTAGCATCAATATTTTCCCTACTAAACATCCCTTTCCTTATGTTGCTTATGTTGGAGCGCCTCATTTTCTCTTTCTGGCTGCCCTTTTTGTCTCTTATTTCCTCTTATCTTTATAAAGTTCTGTCTGCAGCTCTTTCCTCTTGAGAAAAGGCAAAAACAGCCATGTCTTGCCCTTTCCTGGCTTCAGTTGTCACTTCTATGGGGTGTATACCCAGTTGACTGATGCAATTCGCCTTGTGAAGCCCTAGCCATATAGGCTGACTCATGTCATGGACTCTTCATCAGGGGATCTACTGGTCTTCGTCTTTTTCTCAGAACCTCCAGCTCCATAAAGTCCCAAGTTTCTCTTTTGGTGCTTTAATCTTCCTTAGTATAAAATAGACTTTCCTTCAGACTCTTCCTTTTCCTTCTCTACCTCATTGTAGACAAGCTATATTATTAGCCGAATCTAATGTCTTTTCAGCCTGTACATTTTGCCTCACATTCTCACCACCTCTGTCTTTATTCAGATTCATCACTTCTCTGGTGAATATCTGAAATGATATACCAATTGATGGTCTTTTTTTTTTTTCAGTCCTCTTTCCCCATAAATCATTCTCTAGTAATAATATTTGTCCTTATGTATTGGGATTTATAATATAACATGTATTTTTCTCAGTTCTAACTTGGGGATGTTTCTTTAAAATGATGATGCTAAGACCAATTAAGATAATTAGGGGTATTTTTTTAAAGTTTCTTAAAGTATTTTAATTTACATAGTTCTCTGTACATCTGTATGTGAGAAATGGACACGTTATGTAATTCACCCAAGGCGGGTGACAGAACCGGGTTTTGAATCTAGATAATTTGTCTCCACAACTCGTAAGTGCCTGGCTGCTAACCCAATGGTTGACAGTTCAAATTCACTCAGTGGCTACAAGAGAGGGAGGCATGGTGATCTGTTCCTGTAAAGATTACAGCCTAAAAAAAGCCCTGGGGCATTACCACCTTGTCATATGGGATTGATTACGGTAAAAATTGACTCAGCAGCACAAGTAAGCCTGTGGTTACCTTACTCACTCGGTACTTTGTCCCTGTCAGGGACTGTAAATTTGAAAAGAGGCTGTAATTTTGTGGGAAGGTGCTTTTGTTTTGTAAGAGAGACAGCTTCTAGTTGTCCTCAGAAGTTTAGAATGTTTGTGGTGGTGAAAAGATGCAAAATTACTCAGTACAGATTAATAAGTAAGCTCATGTAAACCCATACTTCTCTTACTCGTAGTATAATCTATCTTTGCCCAAACTCTTTAGCCTATCTTGAAAACTCTTGTACTTGATGTCCATCCTGTATTTCCATGCTTATCTCCCCTAACTGCCTTTCACAGACCCTATACTTGTACCTGGAAATAACTATGAGCTATTCTTTGGTTAAGTCATATCCCTTACAAGGAATGCTTCTCTCTTAGAGTCACTGATATCTAGGTATACCCTCACCTAGCATTTAAATAACTTTTATGAGATCTTCTGTTGCTTACTCAGTGTATAAGGCATCCTTGTACTCTCTGTGTTCCCAGGGTATTATGACTTTCCCGCTCTTTCAGCCCTTACCATATTTTATTATTATTATTGTCTCTTGAACCTCATTATTCATCTCTGAATACTCAGCATGTGGCACTTAAGGTATGTTACTTTATAGCTATTTAATTAAACTTAGTTTAAAAAGACTTTTTTCTTATTGATGAAGAGCTTTACTTAAGAAAAAATTTAAGGAAAAAAATGTTAGTGGAATAAATTTTTTTTCCACAGAAATATGGATGATTCCACCCAGTTTTTGGCAGGGAACAATGTGGCTAAAACTGGCTGAGGGATTGGCTGTTCTTCACTCTAGGCTAGGCTCAAAGTTATCTCTGTGTGTATGTGTAAATATACCCTCAGCATCCACAGGCCATCTCTTGTGAAGGCATATAGTTGAGTTTATTTATGTTTACACTGCACCCTGTAATTACTCATTATAATTGTGTTTGCTTTGTGGCAGGCAGCATGGCAATAGAAAGATCATAATTTTTTAAATTAAGACAGGTTCCATTTTGCATACCTGTGAATACTATGCCATGCCTATGAATACTACACTGATTTTCCGATTCTTTATCTGAAAATTATCCCTATTCACAAGGTTTCTGGAGAGAGAACAAATGGAATGTGAAAGCACTCTAAAATATCAAATCATAGTCAAATGTGGCTTTAAAGAATCTTTCAACTAGACCATGAGCACCTTATGGACAAAAATGATGTTTTATTCATCTCTTTATGTCATATTTATTGCACATACCTGACATAACTAGCCCTAATGTTATGCTTTGAACGAACAAATGATTTCTTTAAAAATGTGACCATATTTGTTATCTTACTTGTTTTGTATATGGATGAAGTGATTAAAATATCATTAAATGAGTTAATAAAATAAGGTTCTTGGAAAAGGTTCTAAAAATGTACATAATAAGTACTGAAAACCACATTTTAATTATTTTAATAATAGTTCAGTTATGCAATTATATTGCTGTTGCTAGGTGCAGTGGAGTTGAGTACAACTCATAACAACTCTATGAAGAACAGGTCTGAAACTTGGTCCTGTCCTGTGTCAACCTCACAATCTCTGAAACACTCAAGCCCATTGCTGCAGTCACTGTGTCAATCCACCTGGTTGAGGGTCTTCCTCTCCTTTGCTGTATCTCTACCTTTTCTTCAAGGAATAGCCTCTCCTAGCAACATACCCAAGGTATGCGAGATAAATCTTCAGCATCTTTGCCTCTAAGGAGTCCTCTGGCTGCTCCTTCTCCAAGATATATCTGTTTGCTCTTTTGGCAGTCTATAGGATAGTCAGTACTCCTCTCTGGCACCACAGTTCAAAGTGTCAGTTCTTCTATAATTCTTATTCATTGTCTAACTCTCAGCAGCATGTTGTTATGTGCGATTGAATCACGTATGACTCAGCACTTCTATGCAAAATAACTCTGAACTCTGCCCTATTCTGATCTAGTCTCATAGTCTCTGACACCCCTAACACTATTATCCCAGTTATTATGTCAATCCACCTCATCCAGGGCTTCTCCTCTGGTGCTATCCCTCTATCTTTCCAAGCATGATATCCTTCTCCAAAGACTGGTCCCTCCTGACTACTTACCAAAGTATGTGAGACAGAGCTTCAAAATCTTTGCCTTTAAGGAGCAACTTGATTTCTCCCTCTCCTGTTTGTTCTCTTGGCAGTTCATGCAATATTCAACACTATTCTCTAGCACCACAAATCAAAGGAATTGATCCTTCACCTGTCATCCTTAGTCATTGTCTAGGTCTCTGATACATAGCAAGTAATTGCAAGCAAAGACCATGGCTTGGATCAAATGTACCGTAGTCTCCAGGCAGACATTGTTACTCTTTAGCATTTTGGAGAAGTCCCTGAAAGCAGATTTTCTTAATGCAGTTCGTCTTTTGATTTCCTGACTTCTAGTGCCAAGAGTGTTAACTATGGAACAGCATAGCAAGTGATTTAAAAGACCATAGTCTGGATCAAGTGCACCTTATTCCTCAAACTAACATCTTGATTCTCAGTAATTTGGAGATATCTATGACTGAAGACTTTTCCAGTGCAGTACATTTCCTGATCTCTTGCTGCTGGTAGCAACAGTGTTGATTACGGTTCCATATAAGATGAAGTCATTGACAGTTTCAATCTTTTCTCCATCTATCATGATGTTGTCTATTGGTTCAGTGGTGAGAATTTTTTTTCCTTGATGTTGAGTAAGCTAAATGAGTAAATAAAAAGACTGTTTAAACAAAGAAGTGATTCTATCAGAACTAGAACTCATCCATATTTTCTCTGACTTCTAGCCACAAACCATCTATTGTTAGGTTGTTGTTAGGTGCCATTAATATGACTACAGCTCTTAGTGACCCTACAAACAACGGATCTGAATGTTGCCCTGTCCACATCCTCCTCATCTTTGATGTGCTCGAGCCCATTGTTATAGTCAGTGTGTCAATCAATCTTGTTGAGAATCTTCCTCTCTTTCTGCAACCCTACACCTTTCCCAGCAAGATGTTCTTTCCAAAGCACTGGCCCTTTCTGACAACATGCCCAAAGTATGAGAGACGGAGTTTCACTGCACTTGCCTCTAAAGAGGATTTTGTTTGAATTTCCTCCAAGACAGATTTGTTTGTTCTTTTGCCAGTCCATGGGATATTCAATACTCTTCTTCAACTGTGTAACTCAAAGGCTTGAATTCACCTGCCATCATCACTCATTGTTTAACTTTCAGGTACTTGGCAAGTAAAAGACCATGGGTAGCATCTGGTGCTCTTTAGTCTTTAAACTGATACTCTTGCTCTTTAGCACTTTGGAGAGGTTCTTGACAGCACATTTCCCCAGCAAAATGTGCCTTTTGATTTCTTGAATGCTGTTACCACAGGTGTTTATTGTGAGTTCAAGTAAAATAAAATCATTGACAACTTTAATCTTTTCTTCATTTATCATGATATTGTCTATTGGTCCAGTGGTGAGGATTCTTGTTATCTTAATGTTGAGTTGTAATCAATATGGATGTAGTCTTTGATCTTCTGCCGCAATTGTTTCAAATAATCTTCACTTTCAGCAAGCTAAATTATGTCCTCTCCATAACACAGATTATTGAGTCTTCCTCCAAAAAGAGTATGTTTAAGACTTTTCTACACCACAACGCAAAGACATCAATTCTTCTTCCATCATCCTTAGTCATTGTCCAGCTCTCTGATACATAGTAAGTAATTGACCATGACCTGGTTCTGGAGCTCCTTAGTCTCTAAAATGACATCATTGCTCTTCAGCACTTTGGAGAGGTCTCTGATAGCAGACTTTCTCAGTTCAATTTATCTTTTGATTTCCTGACTGCTGTTGCAAAGAGAGTTGATTGTGGAACTGAGCAAGCTGAAATTGTTAAAAAAATTAGCTGAAATTATTAATGAAGTAGCATTAGAAATTAGATTTAAAAATATCCTTGAAAATAGGGATCACTTTTCTATGAAGAAATACACAATACTACAGGCATCATTTATTTTTTAGATGGCTTCAGTTATGAATTTACTAAAGAAATAAATTTACTGCAGAAGAGAATTAAGATATAGTAGACTTAGGTGGGAAGGAGTCCTGGTTTTTAATATTGACTGTTAACCCAAAAGGCCAGCATTTCAACAGCTGTTGAGAAGGAAAAAGATGGGCCAAGAATTTATTGTCTTGGAAACTACGCTATGGATCAGAATTGACTTGGTGGCAGTGGGTAGATTTGGGTGGAGGATAGAGTATATATGCAGCTAGAATACTTTCAGTTAAACTCCAACCTTTTTCACTGCCCACTAAAAAGCTCACCAATCAGAAAGTCAACTAAATCCAGTGTTGTTCCTAGTGGGTAACTGGTAACGATCTTTTCCAGATCTAGATTGAGTCTGTGAGAACATCCCGGGCTCCACTTGCTAAGATCAATCATTCTCTGTTTGACTAGTTGATATTGTTAGCTGCCAACCAGTCAGCTCTGACTAATAGCAACCTATTTACAAGCAGAAGGAAACAGTCCCTAATTCGGCACCATCCTCACAGGTGTTGAGCACCTGAGCTCATTATTATTGTACCTACTGTGTCGATGCATCTTGTTGAAGAGCTTCTTTTTCATTAACCCTCTATTTTACCTGTTTCCTCCTCCACATCTATCTCAATTTCATCTCATTTACTTTAGTCGGTTAGTCATTGCTGTTGAGTGTGAACTGATTCATTGTTGACCCTCTAGGTTTTTGGAAGCTGTAAATTGTGTAGGAGGAGATTTCCCATCTTTATCCCTTGGAGTCACTGATGAGTTTGAATCACCAGAGTTGCTGCCTTTGGGTTACCAGAACAGATATCTATGGATTAGGCCTTTGAAAAACATTTAAATATTAGAAAATGAGGAGAAAAGTCTTTAGATTTCTGACTAAAAAGCTTCTGATTAGAAAGTTCTATAATGTGGTACGTGGATGAGGAAGAGGAGTAGTGACATAGGAAATGTCATTGTCCACATAATTTTGTTTAGTTTTCTTCAGCTCTGGTGGCCTAGTGGCAAGAAGTTGTGCTGTAATTCTGAAGGCATATGATTCAAGTCCACCAGCTGCTCCACAGAAGATGGGTAATCTTCCATGAGATTAACTGCCTCTGAAAACCCACAGGAAGGCCAGCTCTATGGGTTGATTCTGACTCTATGGTACATAACAACATGAGTTTCTTTCAGTGCAACAAATGGAAATCAGTTTGTCATTTGTTGGTGATGACAGAGCACCATTCATTAGTGACCACTTACAGGTAGTTACCAAGTCAGAGCAAGTGAGGCAAAGTCTAAAGACATTTCTATTCTTTTTAGAGACAGAAAGACCTAGTGTCAGCTGAAGAGTATGACAAGAAAAGAGAATTCCTCTCAGATGAGGCCATTTCTGACAGGTAAGGGTGCTTGTTAAAGCTATACAAGCAGCAAAGTTCAAAAGGAAAGTGAGGAAACAACTCAAGCTACTTCTCATTTGGATATATCCAGAAGCCTCTGTGTACCTCAACCTTAGTGAACTAGATGGTAAAACTTATTTTAAATAAATTTTATAAAAGCAACCAATATATTCCAACCAAAAAAGTTTAAAGTGTTCAAGCTTGGGAAAACAAACCAAAATATTATAACAAAATATGCAAAGAGCTAGAGTCATGAAATCAAAAGTGTTGAACTTGCTCAGTGTTTCTTAAGCTGAAGGAACTGAAGAACAAATTCAAGCCTTGAGTTGCAATACTTAAGGATATATGAACAGAGTATTGAGTGATCCAGGAAGCATTAAAAGAAGATGTCGATAGTACACAGAATCACTATATCAAAAAGAATTAAGAAAAAAAGGAATTGGCTGACACGGAAGTATATCATGAAACAAATGTGGTCAAGAGGCAATGGCGATGAAGAAAAAACTCAAGCTGCTCTGAAGGAATTAGAAAAAAACAAGGCCTCAGGACTTGATGAAATAGCAATTGACATATTTCAACAAACAGGTGCTGCCCTGTACGTGCTCCCCAAATTGTGCCAAGAACTCTGGAGGACAACAACCTGGCCAACTGACTGGAAAAGATCCATATTTATTCCCATTCAAAAATATGGTGGCCTGACTGAGTATGGAAATTATCAAGCAATAATCACTAATATTATGTGCAAGCAAAATCATGCTGAAGATTTTAAGAAAAAAATGACTGGAATGGTACATTTACAGAGAACTACCAGAAATATAGGCCGGATTTTGAAGAGACAGTGGCACTAGAGACATTATTTTCAATGTGATTGATCTTGGCTCAAAGCAGAGAGTACCAGAAGCATGTCTAACCCTATTTTATTGACTATGCAAAGACATTTGACTTTGTGGCTAACTTTGAGAAGAAAGGGAATCCTAGAACACTTGATTTTGCTTATGCAAAACCTATATTTAAACCATGAAGCAATTATCAGAACAGAGCAAGGAAGCATTGCATGGTTCAAATAGGAAAGAAATGCATTAGGAATGCATCCTGTCCATATCTTTTCAATCTGGATGCAGAACAGATCATTTGGGAGGCTGTACTTTATGAAGAAGAATGTGGCATCAGGATTGAAAGAAGTCTCATTAACAACTTGAATTATGCAGATGACACTGTGTTGCTTGGTGAAACTAAGGAGGACCTGAAGCATCTCCTGCAGAATGTCTGCAGCAGAAGGACTGTAGCTTGCAATATGGTTTCAAGCTCAACATCAAGAAGACAAAGATTCTCACCACTAGGCCAACTGGCAGCACCATGGTGGATAAAGAAAAGACTGAGTTTATTAATAATTTCAGCTTGCTGAGCTCTACAATCAACACTCTTGGCAACAGGAGTCAGGAAATTAAAAGACAAATAAAATTGCATTAGGGAAATCTGCCATCACGGACCTTTCTAAAGTGCTTTAGCAATAATGTCAGTCCAGAGACTAAGGTGTGCCTGATTCAAGCCATTGTCTTTTAGATTACTTGCTATGCATTAGATAGTTGGACGATGACTAAGGATGACAGAAGAATTGATGCCTTTGAGTTGTGGTGCTGGAAAAGAGTATTAAACATACCATGGACTGCAAAGAGAACAAACAGGTTAGTCTTAGAGAGGGTGAAACCAGGTTTCTCCATGGAGGCAAGAAATTTGAAGCTCCATCTCACATACTTTGGGAATATGGCCAGAAGAGACCAGTCTTTGGAGAAGGATATGCTCAGAAGGGTGCAGACCCAGTGCAGAAGTGGAATACTCTGGATGAGATGAATTCACACAGTACCTGGGCCAATGGGGGTAGGTGTTTTGGAGATAGTGAGATTGGCTTAGGCTAGGCCAGGGTTCAGAGCTCTTCTACATAGCGACAGTATGAGTTGCAGGTGACTCAATGGCACATAATAACAATAATGTGTAAGAAGTGAAGCAAATGTTTTGGATTCTAAGTACTGTATCATATCTATAAATATCCAGTGATATTTTAGAGATTGAATCAAAGCTGTAAATAACTGGAAGGGTGGGCTGAAATGCAGCAGAAAAGAAAAATATTCATTTAGGTTGACAGCCATTCAGTGTAGAGGATGTACGTGATCTAGACAAGCAATGGTTTTCGTTTATATGAAAAAGTCAGAAACCAAGGTAGTGACTCCATGAAATTATAAAAAATGTTTTAAAGGAAGTAATGTTGTTGTTGTTATGTGCTGTCGAGTCACTTGCAACTCATAGCGACCCTATGTACAACAGCCCTAAACTCTGCTCTGTCCTGTGCCAATCACACCATCTCCGATACACCCATCCGGATTACCCCAGTCACTGAGTCAATTGAGAGAATTCTTTTTTCTTTTAATTTTT
>NW_006399775.1:13832208-13839489 GCF_000299155.1 Elephantulus edwardii
CTTCTCCCCGCACAAACCCCTCCCCTCCCCCCCCATTCAATTGAGATAATTCTTAACAAATTTGAGAAGAACAAGCAGGATCTCCCCCAAAGGGCCAAGAATGTTCCATATAACCACAGGAATGGTGGGAAAAATTTGGATTATTGAATTCTGTTTCTCAGTCAGCCAGTAAGGATTTTCTGAGTAGATTTTGTCTTCTGGACAGTATGCTGGGTGCTAAAGCATCAGAGGAATCAAGTTTTTCCCAGAAGTTTTCTAGTGTTGCTGGAGAGACACAGAGATGCTTTGGAGCTCGGTTCACTCTGCTAGCTATAAATGACAATGCTCATCTTTATTCTGTGAAGCTGCTGGTCAGTTCAAAAGGCTGGGGAGACAGCACAACTTAGCAGCACAACTTGCTACTGACTATATGACCTTCATTTAAATTTTGACTCTTTAATTCATTGGTCCTATTGTTACAGTCATGGTAATAGTGAGTGTCAATTTCCTCAGTTGTTAAACTTGCGTGTATGCAGTGTCTAATCCTAGATTTGTATGAACGTTGAATGTGTTCATGTTTGTAAAGCTTTCAAAATGATCCTTCGCTAGATATGCTCCCCTGCTCCAGGTCCTCATTACTCCTCCTCTCTCAATTCCTCTAAGAATTCTTCTTTTATCCTTTTACCTCCATGTCATTGTTCACATTGCAACCAAAATAATATTTTAAAAGCATAAATCTGACCATGTCACTTCCCTTGATAGGACCTTTCATGGCATCTTCTTATCCTTTGGATAAAGCCCAAAATCATCAGCATAGCCTCAATGATCTACATCAGCTATTTATTGGGTAGGATATATACATCCCTTTGGGGAGATGGTATATCTGCTTCATTTTGTACTCCCTTCTGTTGCTTCTGTTAGTCACTCTTTATAATAACAATGGATCTGGTTTTGCAGGCATACCATGTGAATGCAGCCAGCTAAGGAAGGCCATTGGGGAGATGGATAACCAGGTCACTCAACTGACAACTGAGTTAAAATTCATAAAAAATGGTATGTTCTTCTCAGTGCTTTCCCCCTTTCTCATACAACCCACCTTCTCGACACCCCTCTGCTTCCAAAGATAGAACAGCTCCTAAGTAATATTTCCACATTACCAATCCTTTCTGCTGTCTGTGTCTATTTTTTGTGTGTGCTGTGCATTAAGTTTGTTTATAGAAATGCAAGTGCTCACTTTTCAGCACTGCCCTCCCCCGCAGCTGTTGCTGGTGTGCGAGAAACAGATAATAAGATCTATCTGCTGGTGAAGGAGGAGAAAAGGTACGTGGATGCCCAGCTGTCCTGCCAAGGGCGCGGAGGGACACTGAGCATGCCCAAAGACGAGACCTCCAACGCCCTCATTGCCTCTTACATCACTCAAGCAGGCCTCAGTCGAGTTTTCATTGGGATCAATGACCTGGAAAAAGAGGGCACTTTTGTTTATTCAGACCGATCCCCCATGCAGACCTTCAGCAAGTGGCGGAATGGCGAGCCCAACAATGCCCACGATGAGGAGGACTGTGTGGAAATGGTGGCCTCTGGGGGCTGGAATGACGTGGAGTGCCACATCACCATGTATTTCATATGCGAATTCAACAAGGACAATGTGTGAGCAGGTGCCAGCGCTGAATGGGAAACCAGCCTGTTTGAAACACTGCTTTTTATAGCATTGTTAACAGTGCTGTCTCCCAAGAAAGTGATGGCAGCCAATGAGCTGTACATCTGTAAATCGGCGAGTTCTCTCTAATACCATTGCTTCCCATTCAGATGTGGAGATGTTCGTTAATTAATGGGCCACTTTGCTCAACCTTAGAGAATGGTGTGTGCTTAAAGGAAAAAGAGGATTTCCAGGGGTGCTGTTTCTGAAGAAGTAAAGTTTTATCACCTGTATTGTAGCCAAAATGCTCATTATGTAATTATTACTGAGAACTATTCTTCCATAAAGTGCTTGTCAAACTATAAAATAAAATCAAGTATTACAATAGTTAAGTACAAAGAATGGTGGTAGGTTATAAATTACTATCTTCCTTACAATTTTTATGTGGGAAATAACCCACTTAACTTTGACCAGTGTTTCTGTAATTTATGTTAAGTTCCCATTGTCCAAGTTGAAACAATTTTGCTTAGCTTCCAAACTCAGATTTTTGAAGAAAGGGGAAAAAAAAAATTCTCCAAACATTATCTCCGAATGTGTGTTGTCCCTTCGTTCTTTTTTAATTATTCTTCAATGGTGATGTTAGTTATCCATTGCAACCTGACACATTACCCTAAGACTTAATCGACATGTTTGCAATCTCATAATTTCTGTGGATAAAAAGTCTGAACAAGGTTTGTCTGCGTCCTCTATTTTAATACCGTTCACAAGTTGCAACCCAGATGAAAAGATCCCCTTCTAAGCTTACTCATGTGGTGGTGGACAGGATGCAATTCCTTACTGATTGCTGGGTTGTGGCCACCAGTTTTTTTTTTTTTTTTTTTTGCTGTTGACGTTGACCAGAGGATGCCTTTAATTCCTTGTCACGTGGAGCTCTCCATTGGGCAGCTCACAGTGTGGTAACTTCATCAGAGACACAAAGGCAAAGAAGCAGAGAATAAGTGTTAGCAAGACAGAAATTACTGTCTTTTAGAACATAACCTCATCTGGAAAGTGACCCCCTACCATCTTTTTGTATTTTATTCATTTGGGAACTCTGGTGTCCTAGTGGGTAGGGAGTTGTTCTCCCATTCCTAAGGCAAGCAGTTTAAATCTTCCAACTGTGCCATGAAAGATGGGTAATATGCTCCTGTGCAATCTGCATCCTGGGAAAACCTGCTGGAGGATCAGCTACGAGTCACTCTCAGAATGACAGTGAAGTGTTTGGTTTTCTTCTTATGAAGTTGAAACAAGTCGCTAGTTTTAGCCTACACATGATGCAGAGGGGACCACACAAGGGAGTGAATATTAGAAGGCGAAATCACTAGAAACCATTTTAGAAGCTGCTCACAACAGAACACATAGTTATTTTTTCTCTTTTTATATCAGAATGTCTAATTAAAAAAAATAATTTTTAAAAGAAGAAATCACACACACACAACCCGAAAGAAAATGAATCGAAGTTATGAGACAAAGAAGGACAAGAAAGGAGATATTGAAATAGTTTGAATTTTATGCGTCTGATGAGTGAGGTACTGACTGGGCTTTTTCCTCGTTGGTCTTCTTAAGGATTTAAAGGAAAAAAAATGCAAGTAGGCGTGAAAGACAGATAGTGTTTCTTTTCCCAGTGAAGGGCAGATTTGCTTCTAGCCTTAGAAGATATAGTGTCTCCATCTACGGCAACATACAGAAGCATGCTTACTACCCAGCATAATAATGATGTTTTCCCCTGGAGGAAAGGGCAGCCATGCTCACTTCCTGTTATCAAAGATTTGAGTTGCCTAAGCTTAATGGTGTCTCTTTTTTGAGACCAGCCTGCCAACCCACTGCATATACAATGTCATCTGAACCTTTTTGTGAAGTCCTCTAGGAATCAGGACTTGGGGAACTGGTGCAAGATTGCTGATACTTTGACTACGATTATTATTGTGAGTAATAAAGTTCTTTTCCCTGACCCAGGAGTCCGTGTTTTCTGTCAGCATTCACAAAACTCTGGCAGGCTGACTTGTTAATTTGTGAGTAGTAGAAAAATCTAAGATCCTTTATGATTTTCAGTGGCAATTTCTTAAAAGTTCCAAGGTTTTTTTTAAATATATTTTTTCTTAATTTTTTTGTTCTTATTATTAATTTTAATGAAAATTTACAGAGATTTTGGATTTCTATTCATTCATTCATTCATTCATTCATTCATTGTTGCACTTTTCTCCCTGCGCACCTCTCCCCCTGCAGAATGCACTCTTATCTTTGAAAAGTAAAAGAAAAATTCTTTCATTGTTTTACAATCCCTTCCTCCAGGTCCATCCCACTATGCAGCCTTCGTTCTGGACTCCTGTCATGACAATAATACCTAATCACATATCCCTTTTAAACAGTTTTCTCCCTCATCTGTTTCAATGCAATAAACATTATTTATCACATCTTTCTCAGTCTCCCCCTAACGGCAATGTCAGTCTTGTTTTACAACAGTGGCACCATGCAGTATTTGTTCTTTTGTGACTGAGATATTTCACTCAGCATAATGTCCTCCCGGCTCACCCATTATGAATAATATTGCATGAGTTCCTTGTGTTTCAATGCAGTGTAGTATTCCATTGTATGAATATACCACAGCTTCTCTACCCAGTTGTTTGTTGATGGACACTTAGGTTGTTTCCAACTCCTTGCTATTGTAAACAAAGCCACAATAAACATGGCTATGGATATATCTGCTTGGATGTCAGTTATGGTCTCTTTGGGGTATATTCCCAGTAGTGGGATTGCTGGGTCAAAAGGTATCTGTATTTGCAACTTTTTGAGAAAGCGCCACACTGCCTTCTGCAGTGAATACACCATTTTACCCTTCCACCAACAGTGAATAAGGGTTCCAGTTTCTCCACAACCTCGCCAGCATTCGTTGCTTGCTGTTCTGTTAAGTTTTGCTAGTCTTACTGGGATGAGATGATATCTCATAGTTGTTTTGAAAATTTCCAAGGGTTTTAATGGCTCACCTCACTGGGAAATTAGGAGAATTTACTCAGGTATCATGAATCTGACGTGGGCCACTTTTTGTTGGAGAGAGAAGTTCTTCATCTTTTAGAATTAAATGAGGAACCTATAAATAGAAGAACATATAAATGTAATCCAGTCTGAAATTTCCAACTTTTTAAATATTGCATCTACCCAGACCCAGTGGTTACATTTTTTAGTGCTTACAAGCTACTGAAAAAGTATTCATTCACTCATCTCTCTTCCATTCATTCAGCAATCATTTCTTGAATATCTACTGTATTTCTGATTTCATCAGAAATAAGGAACTGTAATGATGTCAGTGTAAAACTATACAGCAATAGGAGTTACCTTTGTGAGTTAGAACAAGCCATGTGTCGAGTAGGCCAATTTTGGCAAGGTAAGAACTTGGCAAGGTGGGCAAGTCGTCTCAGTGGTATAGTGAGCACATTCAGCGCCACTTCTGGTGAGAAGCATCAGATATGCCTCTAAGGAACTAGACCCTCTCTCTTGTACCCATAAGAAGCTCTGGTGGCTTCGTGATAAGGAGTTGGGCTGTCAACCTAAACGCACTTAGTTCAAATCCACCAGCATCGTCTTGGGAGAAAGAAGATCATGTGATTTACAGCCTCTGAAAACCTGCTGCAGAGTCAGTTATGCGTCAGTTCTGACTTGATGGTATACAGCAACAACTTTGACCCCTAGCTCCATCATTACCTATTAGCTCACTAGTTTTAGCAAGAGTAATCTTGGGAGGATAGAAAACCAGGTCTATTCCGGTTTTGGCTGGTGCTATCACACAGGTAATGTGAATATGATGTTGTTATATGCCGCCAAGTCACCTGTGACTCATAGTGACCTTATGTACAACAGCTCTGAACACTGCTCTATCCTGTGCCAACCCGCCCTGACACATCTGCTCTCCTTACCCCAGTCACTAAGTTAATTCATCTCATTAAGAGTCTTCCCCTTCTGCACTGTCCCTCCACACTCTCAAGCATAATGTCCCTCTCCAAGGACTGGTGCCTCCTTCAACATGCCCAAAGGATGTCAGATGAAACTTCAGAATCCTTGATTCCAAGGAACAGCCTGCTTTCACCCTCTCCAGGACGAAACTGTTTGTTCTCTTAGCAGTCCATGGTATATTCAATACTCTTCTCTAGCACCACAGTCCAAGATATCAATTCTCCTTCTATCATCCCTAATCATTGTTCAGAAAACTGAACATGCATAGCACATATTTGTGAAGACTCTGGTCTGGATCAGGCACACCTTAGTCTTCAGACTGATATCATTGCTCTTCAGCACTCTAGAAAGTTCCCTGACAGCAGACTTTCCCAATGCAATTCATCTGTTGCTTTCCTAGCTGCTAGTATCAAGTGTGTTGTTTGTGGAGCCAAACAAACTAAAGCTGTTAATAATCTCAATCTCTTCACTGTCTATCATGATGCTGCTAATTGGCCCAGTGGTGATAATCTTTGTTTTTTTGATATTGAGCTTCAACCCATATTGAAGGCTACAGTCCTTGACCTTCTGCAGCAAGCACTTCAGGTCCTCAGTTTCAGCAATCTGCATAATGCAGGTTGTTGACTTTTCTTCCTCCAATCCTGATGCCACATTCCTCCTCATAGAGCCCAGACTCCAAGATGATCTGTTTGGCATACAGATTGAAAAAGTATGGAGATAGGACACATCCCTGGCATACACCCTTCCATATTTTAAAGCACACAGGTTTTCCTTGCTCTATTCTGATAACTGCCTCCTGGTCCAAGTATAGGTTTCACATAAGCACGATCAAGCGTTCTGAAAGTCCCATGATAAATATAAAATATTAACATGATATAAAATTTTAGTAAAGAATTAAAAATCTGCATCACCATTTCCCTACTCAACTTTTTCCTGTTGTTTTATGTTTTTTAAAAACCTCACATATGAAAAATAGAAGGATAAATAATAAAATGTGTATGATGGTCCAAGGAATGGGTGGGAGCAGAGGGTGAGGCTGGGCAGGGGAAAATCAAAGATCACACAATTTAGTGGGTGGATGGAACGAGGGGTAAAAGAAACGCGAAAGGTCCAGTGGAGACATGATAACATGGGGTAATGATGGGCATAGCTCAATGGTGATTAATTTTATAAAACACAATGTATTGGAATGATTGTATAAAACTCAGTGTGAATTAAGGAAAGCGTGAAACACACACACACACACACACACACACACACACACAGTATTTGATAACCTCAACCCTCCCACATATGTAAAATAAATTATTGTATTGTTGATTGCCTTGAGTCGAAGTTGACTCACAGCGACATTATGAACAAAAGACGTAATGCCTTTCCATAGCTATTGCTGTTTCTCAAAGTTCATAGAGTTTTCAGAGGCATGTGTTTTAGGAAGTGGATGCCACTCCTGCTTCCCAACCTGCTTTACAACCCGGAGCTTCACCAAACACCGTCCACAATGGGAAACCATTATTGTATTTGATACCCTCATGGCACAAGTTTCAGCATGTCATAGCAAACCCAGGTTACCTCATACAGCACGTTGAAAAATAGTGATGATTTTTTTTCCTTGTATAATTATATTTTATTAATTTTCATAAACATTTACAGAGATTTTGGGTTTCCATTCATTCACC
>NW_006399775.1:13840629-13854840 GCF_000299155.1 Elephantulus edwardii
TGTTTTAATTTGCATCTCTCTTAGGGCTAGGGATTTTGAGCATTTCTTCATGTGCTTGTTAGCCATCTGAATGTCGTCTTCGGTGAAGTGTGAAAAAGAGTGATGATATAATGAATATTTTCTTTTTTATATTGTTTTTGTGTAATAGTTGACCCTCCAGCAGGTTTTCAGAGGTTGTAAATTACATATAGGAGTTTTTCCATCTTTCTCCTGCAGAGCAATTTGTGTATTTGAACCATGTGCTTTTTTGGCTGTGGTGCTGGAGAAGAGTATTGAATATACCATGACCTGCCAGGAGAACAAACAGGTTCATCCTGGAGAGGGTGAAACCAGGTTGCTCCTTGGAGGCAAGAATACTGAGGCTTCATCTGACATACTTTGGGCATGTTGCAAGGGCATGATGTCTTTGGACAAGGACGTCATGCTTAGAAGGGTGGAGGGACAGAGAAAGAGAGGAAGATCATTGATGAAATAGATTGACTCAGTGATTAGGATAATGAGGGTACATGTGTCAGAGACAGTAAAGATGGCACAGGATAGAGCAGGTTTCAAGGCTATCATATATGGGGTTGCCATGAGTCACAGGAGACTCAACGGCACATAACAACAACAACCACAACCTTTGACTTGGCAGGGCAACTCATCACTAAAACAGCAGAATTCCCTCTTTATATAGTATACAAATTATAATTTTGAAAAATAACTTTAGAATGGATCACAGGTATTTATTGTTCAACTTGCATTTTTTTCATTAAAAATGAAGTATATTCTAGACTATTCTCTCCCAAACGAAATTAATTAAAAAAAAAGGAAAAAAAAAAATGAAGTATATTAGTCTTTCCACATTGCTCAGAAAGGTCTGCTTTTCCTGCTACACCATGTCCCCTGACTTCCAGGGCAGAGCATGGCTTTCCTGTAGTTCATGTATGTGTGTTCCTTACTTGATGAACGCTTAAGTCATTTCTATATCTTCATTCATACAATAAACATCTCTGAAACCCTTATTGTGTGCGTAGGTGAGATTTTTATCTATATGTTAGAAATAGAAGTTAGTTTTCTGATCAAAGAGTTGGTGCATTTAAAATTTTTATCAGTAGTGCCCAGTTAGATGCAGAGAGGAGAAAAGAGCTCTAAGAGTGTGATGTGAGGAGGAGTGAGGGATTAACATGAGGAATGCATCCTGGAGGCATCACTGGTGGGGGTGGAGGTGCAGGGTCAGCCCTGGGCCAGCTTGTCCCACTTCTCTGCTTCACTGAAAGACTTGCCTGTGGCGGATGAGTTTTTTGAGCTGGAAGGTGAAAGGGAGCTCTTTGGTCTAGAGAGATTTGTCTTCTTTTATATTTCTTTCTTCCCTAGAAGCAGAGTTAATTATTTAATGGATGAACCTTATTCATCCTGCCGAGTGACTTCTCCCTGACACGTATCTCATCATGTAAAAAAGAAAGCCTGACCTTAATGAAGCATTCATGATACTAAAGCCTGCTCTGCTGAAGAGCCAAGACGCTTCCTAACCTTGGAATGCTTCATGCTCACAAACAAGGGATTGACCTCTTGGTCCACTAGATTTTTCTAATTGGTGACGTACTTTGTGCATGAAGACCTTTTTCTTCTTGCTGCCACTCTGTGCACCAAAGCCACCGGTTCCTGCATAGGCTAGATGTGTTCTTCTGTTCTTTCCCACTGTTAATGTTCTCTGTTGCCGCATAATTAAGGAAGCCATGCTCACACCTGTCTTTCTCAGGATTCCTTTGTAGATACAGCTCCTTGGAGTATGCCGGAGCAAACTTTGTCAGACAACTCACAGAAGAGGCCATGCACTGGACTGGGGAAAACACTGTCCTCTCCTTTCTCCTATCCTTGCTCTAACTCTAATCTTGCCCTTCCATAAATCAACATAAGCAGATGGTCAATCGTTTCACCAGCTTATCAGATGACCCAGATATGTCTCATGATGGAACAAGGCCCGATCCCCATGTTATTCCTTAAGCCTGTTTACTCATTTTTAAAATTAATGATACCTGCCTCACAGGGACTTTGTGAAGATTGTATGAGACAAACACATATTGAGCGTTTAACACAGCTCGGTACTCACACAAGACTAGTTAGTCCTCTTTAAAAAGGCATCAATAACAACACGCCCAGAACATAGTATTTATAACCAAAGTTGTTCAGCATCATCAATGGAATTTTCAAAATTTTATTTATAACAACAGAGACATTATCTATTCTTTTAGGGAATGTAAACGGAGCAATCATTATTTACTCTTCTACCACCTGATACAGGCCATGGCTTTGCAATCACTTACTATGCACCAGAGAGCTGGACAATGACTAGGGAGGATAGAAGGAGAATTGATGCCTTTGAGCTGAGGTGTTGGAGAAGAGTATTGAATATACCAAGGACTGCTAAGAAAATGAACAGGTTCACCCTAGAGAAGGTGAAGCTGGGCTGTTCCTTGGAGGCAAGGATTGATTCTGAAGCTTTGTCTGACATACTTTGGATATGCTTGGGAGGGTGGAGGGACAGCGCTGGAGAGAAAGACCCTCGATGAGATGGATTGATTCAGTGACTGGGGTAATCAGGGTGGGTGTGTCGGAGATAGTGAGATTGGCACAGGATAGGGCAGAGTTTAGGGCTGTTGTACATAGATAGGGTCCCTATGAGTCGCAGGCGACTTGATGGCATATAACAACAACAACAACAACATCTTTACTTTAATACACCAGGATAAATAATTTTGAAAAAAAAATAATACAAACCAATACCAATTGCTTACTGGCAAAAAAAAAAAAAGAAAGAAAGAGGGGATGCTGACTACCAAAATCACAGAGAAGTCAGAAAATTTTAGGGAGGAGGGAAAATTCTCTGGATTCTCTAATAAAGAATTAATGGTTACATTTTAAGTGGATCCACAATCAACATCCATGGAAGCAGCAGTCAAGACATCAAATGATGTATTGCACTAGGCACTAGGCAAGGATGCTGTTAAGAACTCATTTAGGGAGTTCTGGTGACCTAGTGGCAAGAAGCTGCCCTGCAATCCCAGAGTTGTGTGGTTCGAATCCACCAGATGCTCTGCTGGAGAAGGCGGGACAATCTCCTACTGTACCAGTCAAATCTGATTTGACAGTATATACACACACGCAAAGAAAAATAATTTTAAAGAAAGAACCCTTTTAAGGTGCTAAAAAGCAATGAGTGTCAGTTTAAAGATTGAAGTGCACCAGTTCCAAGTCAACACATTTTAAATTGTTTTGTATGCATGCAAGAGTTAGACAGTAAAAAAGGATGACCAAAGAATAATTTATGCCTTTGAACTGTTGTGTTGGTGAAGAATATTAACTAGACCACACTCAGCCAAAAGAACAATTCAATCTCTCCTGGGGGAAAAGCAAACAGGGTGGGTGTTCCTTGGAGGCAAGGATGATAAAACTTCCTCTCACATACTTTGGGCATGCTGTCAGTGGGTCAGCCCTTGGACATGATGCTGGGAAAGGGAGAGGGTCAGCAAAAGACAGGAAGGCTGCCTATGAGAGAGTCACTGTGCAGCCCCAGTGATTTAAGCAGAGTGAGTGGGTGGTGGAGGACAGGGCAGAATTTCATTCTGTTGTGGTCAATATTTGTTAAATTTGACTCAATGTCACATAACAATCATAACCACAACAAGAACAGAAATGATTCCGTTTCCTTATGGAGCTACTGTTGCATCTTCATGAGGAAATAGGTTGGTAGGAGGAGGAACAATGAGTAAGAAGTCTGACTGATAGTTGGTGCAGCATGAGATTTCTACACAAGGCTTACTGTCCTTGTTGATACATTACTGGCCCCAGGGCCCTACCTCTTACCGGATAAAAGCTTTCTTCTCTCATGCTTAGGGGCAGGTCCTTTTTTTGTGGGCGTCTGGAGTGTAGACAATTTGGGAGTTCTGTTTAAGAATATATCACGGGGATTGAGAGACCTGGGCAAATAAGGGATTCTTAAAGCTAGAACTTCAACAGCATCGTGAACTATCTGCCACTCCTAACAAAATTACTTTAAATTACATTAGAAACATATGCTCTTTTACTTTTTGATGAAAAATATTGAAATCTAAATAGGGCAGAGGGGTCATGGCAGGAACACTGGATCAACTCTGTGCAGATTCTCCTCTGGTTGGGTTTCCAGGCCTATTGTGAGATCCTGGGTTAGTTCCTCCATTAAGTCTGGTTTTCTCACTTATATAATAAGAAGGCTGGAAAAAAACACTTCTGTGATTTCATAGAGCTCTTCAAATCCCATGCGAAATTAGAGGCAAGATCAGCTGTCATAACAACCCCTTCCTTGTGACTTCTTTCTGTGTGAAGTTTCATTTAGAGGAGTTGGTGTTAATATTAAACACATGAAAGGCACACACAGCTTTTGCTTGCACCTGGTGAACAGACCTTTTATATGAATATGATGCTTTTAAGCAAACCTGACAGAACATAAACAACCGGACATGAAGTCAGAACTATTGCTTTTAATTTAATTAAGCAACTTTTTAGGGAGAGACCTTTTGGGAAGACTGTGAAATCCCAAAGTAGGAGGGAAGCAGTTTGGTTGAGGAAAGACTCAGGATTTATTAGGTGCTGCATTGAGGCATGACCAAAAAGCTGGTACACATATTTTTTTCCAGAGCCCTACGTGACGCGTGGGCTGAGATGGATGAGCACTGAGACACAGCCTGGGGCTGCCCAGCCGGTGTCTGACGATCTGCATTTCCATACTGCCATCTAGTGGGAAGAACGAGAAGCTGTATCTGCAACACAAACAACGCTCGGAGGTTTGCAGGCCTGTGTGGATGCTAATGGCCGGTTAAGCAGCCCACCCACGTCTGCAGATACAAGGAACTGTTTTGGGATGGGCGTGTGTGTGTGTGTGTGTGTGTGTGTGTGTGAGAGAGAGAGAGAGAGAGAGAGAGAGAGAGAGAGAAAGGGTGTGTGTGTGTATGTGTATGTAGAGTGAGAAGAGAGAAACTAGAGATCCAGAGGGAATGAGATGTGGACAGAACAAAGAGCAAGGCAGAGAAGTGGAAAAGGGGAGATGTGGCCCCTGACTGAGACATAAGAGAATGCAGGACGTTTGCGGTGATGTCATAGCTCAAGGATCTACCCCAGCCATGCTTTCTATGATTCCTCTCGAGTGAGTAACCAGTCCGAGTGTGTTCACATGGCGGCGGTAGCCCTCTAGAACTGATAGACAAAGGAACAGCCAGGAAAAGAATTGGTTGGCTGTTGACGTCTGTGAGATGCTTCAGGCAGGAGCCTGACTTATTCATCTGTGGCCTCAGATCAGCGCCCCTGCAGCACCAAGCGCTGGAGCTCAATAAAGGCTGGATCGCAAGAAAACCCGAAAGGGGAGTGCTCCTTCCCAGAAAGCTTCAGTGTCCTGATTAGATGGCCTGGGGCTCCCGTTTCTTCTTGTGCAGTCATTCTTGGTGTTGCTGCTTAATTCAGACTCTAAAGTCTTTCTCTCACAGCCTGCCCACGTTTCAAAGGCTAACTTTGCGTGCTGGTTTGGGAAACACTCCCGCTTCACGACATGCACTCTGCAGAGGGGAGCCCCGGCTTGTGAGGACGAGGGGCGGGGGCTCAGGGCTGAGCCGCCCACCAACCATAACCGGATTCCACTTGCAGACATGAGCGAGGTGAAAGGAGTTGTTTCTTAGATGTAAGCAGGAAAATTCAAGTCTGGCTAATTGAAGCAGAAAGAGACCTATGGGAAGCTTTCTGGGCTTTCACAGACATTTTGGGGTAGAAAACTTGGATGTTATGCAGACCGGAACAAAGCTGGTAAACCCTGGCGCCTCTGTGCCTGGCTGCCTTGCACCTTGTCACAGGTTCGCTGTCATGACCATTGACGAAGCAGCTGTAGATGCTCTATCTCCACGTGACTAACTTCCCATCTAGAGTCTGGGGAGCGAGGCTGTGTGGTACTAGGTTTCCAGGGTCGCTCTATGTGTGCATCCACACAGGCTGTGCACTGCACAAATCCCGATTCACCATCTGTACAACTAGAAGCTGCAGAGTCGAATAAATATGGGAGCTTTGGGAGCTTTGCATCAATGCTCTAGAGTCAGAGGAGGCAAGGAAAACAAGCAGGCTGGGGTTTCTCAGCCTGGATATCCCCCGCATCCTGTATCAGTCAGCTTTCGCTGTGCAACAGACCACCCAGAACTCACTGACTTTATGTAAAGTAGAAACCTCCATTTTAAACTAGAAGCTCATGCTTCTGCGGCTCCGCAGTTTGGGCTGAGATTGGATGGGTGGTTCTGGCCCTGTCTGGTTTCACTCACGTGCCCTGGTCAGCTGTGAGGAGGCTGAGCTGACTGATCTGGGACAGGTCAGCTTGGAGGCCAGCTTCCATAGGATTCCATAGGGTTTTCTCATTCCCAAGTATCCAGCCCGAGTGTGTGTTCTCATGGAAAGGACTCCCACAGCAAGAGTGGAAGCCCTCAAGGCTTCAGGATCGGAACAGCATTGCTTCTGTGACATCCTATGGCTAAAGGGGCCCAGATTCCAGGCACCAGGGAGGAGCATGGACAGAGGGAGAGGTGGGAATGGTGGCTCTGTCTTCAATCTGCCACACATGGGAAGAAAGGACAGGTGTGACCAGAAAGAGACAATGTTCATCCTGGCAGGATTCGGGGGGAGATGTGCCCTTACCATGTGACTGGTAAGGTATTCAGCACATGTGAGAGTACAGAAGCCTGGCCTGACTGCACCAGCCTGCTGCCAGCTGCAACGGATCCCCTTGCCTCTCTCTGCAGTGATGTGCTAAGCATTGTGAAGCAGTGCGGGTCCTTTTGTTCATACAAGTGGTAGTTATGGAAGGTTTCATTATCCAGCATCGTCACTGCACTCAGCCAGTGTGTGTGTGTGTGTGTGTGTGTGTGTGTGTGTGTGTGTGTGTGTGTGTGTGTGTAATTTTCTGCTGACCAAGCTCCAGCTCTGGCTGGGACTCCTCTGGTGCCAGGCCCTCCTGGTGATGCTTTGCCTCATCCACGTGCCCATGAGGGCAACACTTCATTCTCTTTTATCCCCTTGATGATGAGATTGGGCAGACGTCATACCCACACAGGTGAAATCTATTTTCATTAATCCTACTTGTCCTTTCACTGCTCTGCCCCCACCCCATCTTCTTCCTTTAGGGCTGCAATCACTAGTCCAATTTGAAACCTTTCTGACTTCTAGTCCCTCAGCAGACTTCTCTACCCGCATTTGTTACCTGTTGCTGCATAATACATTATCCCTGAACTTAGTGCCTTATGTTGTTGTTGTGATTGTTAAGTGATCCTGAGTTGACATCGACTTATTGCGACTCTATGAACAACAGAACTGAACCTGCCCTGATCTGCACTATTCTCAGTATCTCGGATAGCTCATCGATAAGCCCATTGTTATAGTCACTGGGTCAATTCATGCTACTGAGAGTCTTCCTTTCTTTTTCCGACCTTCCACCTTTACCAGCACAGAATCTTTTTCTGAGGACCAGCCCCTCTTGACAATGTGCCCAAAGTATGACAAGACAGCATTTACTATATCACAGTATCTGTGAACATTCAGAATCTGAGCTCAGTCTCCCTGGTCTCTCACAGGCTGCACTCACATGTGACTATCTCAAAACTCTGGGCAATAGATGTGACCGTCTCAACACTCTGGGCAAAGGATGTTCCACAATTGTTCACATGATTATTGTCAGAATTGAACACCTCCCGTTTTATTGAAGAATGTGCTTCCAGGATGCTTTTTGGAAATGCAAAGATGAGAAAGCTTTGTCTGGCATACTCTGGACGTGTTTCTAAGAGAGGCTATTCACTGGAAAGGCACATCATACTTGGGAAGGTGGAGGGACAGTGGAAGAGAGGAGAACTTTCAACCAGGTGGACTGGCGCAGTGACTGCAGCAATCGGCTCAAGTGTGTCAGAAATTGTTAGGATAGCACAGGATAGGACAGGGTTCAGAGCTGTTGTTTCTAGAGTCACGATGAGATGCACTTGTCTTGATGACACCTAACAAGAACAATTCTGTTGGATCGGGATTCTCACTTCCACACTGCCTGTTGGCCAGAGTCTGCTCTCAGCTCCTTGTCACGTGATATTCTGCATGGGATAGTTCACAGCGTGGCAGTTTGCTTCTGATCTCATCACAAATATACAAGGAAAGCCAGAGAGAGAGAGAGAAGAGAGAGGAAAAGACAGAGTGAGTGAGCTATTAATAATGTGCCACAGTCTTTTGTACCCTGACTAGGAAGTGACACTCTATAGGTCCAGCCATACACAAGTAGCAGGGATTACAGAAGAGCAAGTGAGAGGCAGTGGGGACCATCGTAGAAGTCTGCCTACCTCATGCTTAGCACATGTATTTCTGATGAGTGCAGTAACATAAAATCAACACACAAAAAGTGAAAAGCATATAAAATTATCAAATTAATGAGAAGACTTCACACTTGCTTACTCAAAGAAAAACTGTTGTACAAACCATAAATCATTCACACTTGGAATAGAGGAGAATCAATGCATCATCATGGCTTGTGCATGATACCCTTGTTTTCACTGGTGAGTCATGAAATGTGGAACTCATTCTAGCGGAGGGATCAAGTTGGTAGCCTGTGACTGGCAGACCAGTGAACTATGACCTGGGATAGGCTTATGAAGGACATGCTGAGGTTTTTGTCCCTGAAGACATTTTACCAACTTAAGGTTCTTCTCCTTATGAGTAGAACACATCTCCAGCCAATGACCTGCAGCTGTCTGGATCAACCCACTTGGTATCGCCCAAACTTCCTTTTAATGCAGGCCATTATCTCCTTTCCTAGCCTTCCGGGAAGCTCAGAGAAGGATTTATAAAAAAGCAAACAAAGAAACAAAAATTCATTTCTCTAGACTTGGAACCAATCTGGTGCTCTAGCAGATTTTCAGATGCTGTAAACTGTGCGGGAGGATACTGTCCATCTTAACCCTCGGAGCACCTGGCGGATTGGTACTACCTGCCTTTGGATTGGCAGTGCACCTCCTTAGCCTCTAAGCCACCAGAGTAAACTTTACCCTAGATGTAGACCGTGCCTTCCTACTTTCTAGCCCTTCTACCAGAAATATTTTTTAGTTTAGTATAACTATAGCGGGAGCATCCAAGTGCTTTGTGAAGATCCAGCCTCACTTCTGGCTCAGGGCCACCATTCAGAGGCACCACTTTGCTTATTTAATTTTTCAGAAGTCCTTATCACACTATTCTACAGAACTTTCTATACTGGAGATATTCTACAGAACCGTACTGTTCAATGGTCGTCATCAGCCACATGTGACTATTGGCCACTTGAAATACAGGGAGTTAAAATGAGGTGATGCATTTTAAATGTCATATAATTTGAATTCATTACAACTTAATTTTAAATAGCATAATGTAACTCATGGTTACCATATTGGGCAATGACGCTTGTAGGGCCTTGCTACTGAAAGTTCAGTTTTTGGACTAACTGTGCCAATATTGCCTGGAGAAATACGGAATCTCAGATTCCATCTCAGATCTATAGAATTACAATCTGCATTTTAACTAGACTCTTTTTGGTTCAAATGCCCATTACATTTTTAGAGCTTTGCTCAGAACTTGGAGTCAAAGTGGAGACTTAGGTAGTGTGAGTCCCTTTTTACTTCACTTGTTTATTATACATTCCGGACAGCTGTTGCTCAGTCAATTAAAACTCCAGGAGACCTTATGGACAACAGAATGAAACACTGCTTCCTCCTGCATTGCCCTTAAAACAGCTGACGTGTTTGTGTCTACTGTCCTTGTGCCATTGCATCTCTCTGAGGATCCTTTCCCATGCTAGTATTCTACCTCATCCAAGAGGATTAATCCCTCCAACAATAGATCTCCTTCCACCAACGACAGTCCAATCCAAACAGTCTGGACAGTGTCCTGTTGCGATCCACAAGGTTGACATCGGTTAATTGTGGGAAGAAGACTACTAAGTCTTTCTTCCCGATCTTAGTCTTGGGGCTCTGCTGAAATCAGCACACCTTGGGTAACCCTGGTGGCATTTGTGATGTGTTGATGGCATCCCTTCTAGCAGGATTACCAATCTGCAAACCACCACTGTACAACAAAATAACAAATGATGACATTACTCTACAGTTTTTGTTTTTTCCTAAGGCCTAGGATTGATGAAATTATAAGGAAGAAAATTATCACTATCCTAATAACGGGAGGAACAATCATTGCTGTTGTTGTTAGGTGCCATCAGGTCTGGCTATGTCTCACAATGACCCTGTGAGCGACAGTTTGAACCCTTGTCCTGAGCTGTCTTCACAGTTGCCCCCATGCTCGAGCCCAGCCCCATCATTGCAGCCAGTGTCAAGGCCTCTCACTGAGAATCTGTCTCTATTTCAATGAGCCTCTAATTTGGAGAACAACGCCCAAAGTATGTGAGACCAAAGTTTCACCATTTTTTTTCTATAAAGTCATCCTGATTGCACTTTATCCAGAATTGATTTTTTTTGGGGGGGACTGGAAATATCAGGGATTAAAGGAAATGAAAAACAAACAAAAGGCAGACCTTTAATCCTCTAGAATACAACCTACTGCATAAGAAAGTATAGGATACACTTCACTTAACTCTATAAAAGGTGAGATAAACATGTAAAACATCTACTTTTGAAGGATCGACAGAGAACAAGCATCCAACATGGAAACAGTGCAGACGTGGGCCGTGGGCCCCTCCTTCAGTGAACCTAGGTGCTCAAGGGGCTGGTGGGAGGGTTGGGAGAGGCTTGCTGGAGCAGGCATCGGAGACAGACTTTTCAGATGGTTTTGATTTATCAGGGAAAGATGAAGTACAGGAGGGGGGAAGGACAGTTCAAGGCCTGGGAAATGTGAACACAGGAACAGATCGGCATGTTTTTGGCGAATGAAATCTTCTTCTGACTCTGCTTATTTTATCTAAGCATCACAGGTGAGTTCCATCTCCACCCAACTACTTTCACTTAGATGACGTTTAGATTCCTAGTTTTCTGAGCTTTAGCCTTCGTCTGTAACTTAGAATAACACCTACTCTCGAGAGTAGTTGTAGCAATACTCTAAAAAGTGATTCTAAATGTCTATAAATGAGGGTCTCATTTTTTTTTGTTTTGTTACGTGTCCTTGAGTCCGATCCATAGCGACCTATGAACAACAGATCTGAACCCCATCCTAACCTGAGCCATCCTCACACTTCCTGACACATTAGAGCCCAATGTGGCAGTCACTGTGTTCAATCGACCTGGTCGAGGGTCTTCCTCTCCTTTGCTGATCCTCCACCCTTTGAAACGTCATGTCCTTTCCCAAGGAATGGCCCCTCCTTGCAACATGCTCAAAATTTTCCTTCCATTTGTTTTACTCCAATGAAATGTCTTCCTCTAGGCAGAGAGATCTTTGAGAGTAAGGACTCATTTGATATCATGGTCTTGGTGATATGTTCTTTCTCAAAAGTTAATTAATACCCTGAAATTATATTAAAATTTTATAAGCATATGCATTTTTCTCAGGTTAATGTTCCTTTTTTAAAAATTATTCTGACTTATTTACAGTTTGAATACATTGTTTTGCACAAAGATCCTTCTCATTTCATTCACCCCACCGGCCTATCGAATTGTGCAACCCTATGATAAACACCCTACCCCCCCATCCTCACCCTTCTATTTCCCCCACCCCCGACCTTGGATACTCATACTCAACTTACAATAATGGTAGGTTAATGAAGCGCTTGCTGCAGAGGGTCAAGGACTGCAGCGTCAATATGGATTGAAGCTCAACATCAAGAAAACAAAGATTCTCACCACTGGGCTAATTAGCAGCATCATGATGGATGAAGAAGAGATTGAGATGGTTGACAGCTTCAGTTTTCTTGGTGCTACAATCAACACTCTTGGTACCAGCAGCCAGGAAATTAAAAGAAGAATTGCATTGGGAACGTCTTCTGTCAGAGACCTCTCCAAGGTATTGAAGAGCAACAATGTCAGTCTGGAGACTAAGGTGCTCCTGATACAGGCCATGACCTTTGTAGTTTACTTGCTGTGCATCAGAGAGCTGGACAATGACTAGGGATTATAGAAGAAAATGAATGCCTTTGAGCTGTGGTGCTGGAGAAGAGTATTGAATATACCATGGATTGCTAGGAGAACAAACAAGTTTGTCCTGGAGAGGGTGAAGCCAGGCTGCTCCTTGGAGGCAAGGATTCTGAAGCTCTGCCTGACATACTTTGGACATGTTACAAGGTGATATCAGTCCTTGAAGAGGGACATCATACTTTGGAGGTTGGAAGGACAACTCAGGAGAGGAAGATTCTCGGTGAGATGGATTGATTCAGTGACTGCGGGAATTGGGGCAGTTGTGTTGGAGACAGTAAGATTGGCACAAGATAGAGCAGGGTTTAGGGCTGTTGTACATAGGGTCACTATGAGTCACAAGTGACTTGACAGCACATAATAACAACAAAACCACCACCAACAATCCTAAATGTCAGAAACCTCATTGCCATTGAGTCAGAAGTGACTCATAGCTGACCCTTCATTGGGTTTCTGAGGCTGTAAATCATGTGTGAGGAGACTGCCCATTTTTCTTCAGTGGAGTATCTGGTGGATTCAAACCATCAGAGAAGCTCATCCTCTGGATCAGAACAACTCCCTACAGACTAGATCACCACAACTCTCTTACTCTTGATCAGATTCACAGAAATGATCTGGTCCTTTCTAGGAGATTAAGTGTTGTTGATAGAAGTACTCAGGTTTCGGGGAGCTCTGGTGGCCTAGTGGCAAGAAGCTGCACTGCAATCCCAGAGGAATGCGGTTCGAATCCACCAGATGCTCTGCCGGAGAAGGAGGCGCAATATCCTCCTGTACCAGTCAGATCTGATTTGACGGTACACGCACACAAAATAAAAAAAAAAAAAAAAAGAAGTACTCAGGTTTCATGGAATACAGAAATTAATAGGCGCCTTTTAGAGATGAAAGTTTTAACTCAGAGAAAGGGTGGACCAGGAAGAATTTAAAGGCTAGGAGAGCAGTGAGAAAGCACTTTGTCAGGGATGGAGGTGGAGGATACGAGTCCTTGAAAAGCCAGGGTTTTTGGAGGAATTCAGGGTTTGGTTCCAATGTTTGCCCAACTTTGTAGGTAAACTGCTTGCTTAGCTTCTCCAGAGTGGAGCTGCTCTCCCTCCAGTCTCCATGCCTCTGCAGCCCTTGTGACATCACACAGGTGCAGCCAATCCCTGGCTCTTGCTTTCTTACTCAGGCCTCTCTAAGCTGAAGTTCTCTCCCAGCTGCCGCCCAAGCACCATGGGAACTTGGCTGGCTTATTGGGAGAGAGAAAGCCAATCCTAAACACTGGACTTCAGACTAGGGATGATGCTGGAGGGCCATTTATAAATAACTTGCTATTTTTAAATTCCACATTGCCAAAGAAATCGGGGCACAGCAGGGAAGAGTTTCAATAATATCATGAATGTTGGACACTTTTGAAAGGTAAGAGAGGAACAGGTCGTGACAGACATCACTTTTGTGTTGAACTGCTTGGGGCATGACAGTGAGAGTCCTAAAAGCTCTGAACCTCACTACAGCAAGTGGATAGAGCTTCAGAGTAAAGGTTAGGAGGTTTGATCTATAGGGTACCTGTTCTACTTCTGACTAAGTCATATGACTTAGGTCTTTTAAAAAACATCTAAAGAATGAATACTCCAGATAAAAAAGAAAATTTATAATTAAAAAAGAAGAGCCACAAATGAGAGCAAAATTTAAATAGGGACGAGCCCTCACCTGAAGGAGAACACAGTGGTACAAGTGGTTAATGGTAGATGAAAGATTGGAGGTTCAAATCCACCCAGAAGTGTCTGGGAAGAAAAGCCTAGTGATTTACTTCTGAAAACCCAGTCATTGGAAACCTCACTGAGCACAGTTTTGCTCTGACATAGTAGGGTGGTCAGGAGTGGGAACTGACTCCACAGCTTCTGGCTAACCTTTTTCTGAAACCTGGGATTGGGAGCTTAACTATGGGTTGCTTCAAATCCTGGCTTAAGCTCATTTCAGTTTTGTCTCAAACATGAGTAAATGTGTTTTTTGGATTCCCCACTATATATCTCACTTCATTTATCAAAAGCTTTTCTAAGGATTTAACAGTAATAACCAAAGTTGATGATGATTTTTCTTCTTGAATAGAAATAAT
>NW_006399775.1:13854985-13874309 GCF_000299155.1 Elephantulus edwardii
TTCTAGTAAGAATGGACTCAGCTGACCCTCCAGTGAGATTTTGAGGTTGTGATTGATTCACACGGGGAGATTGCCCTTCTTTTTCTTGTAGAGCTGCCGATGGATTAGAACAGCTGAAGTGGTGCTGCCTTTGGGGTACCTGTGTAACTCCGCATGGACTGTGCCACCAGGGTCTCCTATTTCTCTGATAGCACAGTGTTATTTGCTTGTCAAGAAAAAAATCTTTCTTTCCCCAATTTCTAGACTTATCCCATGGCACCTTTTCTTACTTTAAGGCAAATCTCAACGGGGGAAAAAAAAAACCAAACCCAAACACCCCACCAAACCAAACAACTAAAGTGTAAATATTGCTTGATCATGTGAAGTATCATAATTTTCCCCAACAGTCGAAATCATTTTCTCTTCTCATTGGAGTAATCTATTATCATACTTCCATTTCTGATTAATAAATTGAAATGTGCATTACATGTTTTACAATATCCATATACTATTATAATAATCTGATTTTCCTCCATGTCTTGTTCACAGCTTCTCTCTTGTAAGAGGGATCATGTGCCTTTCCACAGAATGTGTTTTTAAATCTAATTTAAACAAACAGTAGTTAGGTGCTAATGAATTCATTAGGGTTCGTAGAGATCCTATGGACAACAGTTAGAAATGTTTCTCTATCTTGAACCATCCTTACAACGTCCCCCATCCTCAAGCCCATCGTTGTGGTGACTTGTGTCAATCCATCTTGTGAAGGATCTTTATTTTGTTGACCTTCTATCTTTCCAAGTATGATATCTTTTCTCTCCAAAGATGGGTGCTTCCTGAGAATATGCCCACAGTGTATGAGATGAAGTTTCACCGTTCTCGCCTCTAGGGAGAGTGCTGGCTGCACATCCTCCAGGACAGAACGCTTGTTCTTACAGTCTAGGGGAGATGCAGTGCTCTTTCCCAAGACCCCAGTTCAGGGACATCAACTCTTCTGCTGTCTTCCTTTATTCACTGTCCAACATTCACATGCACATTAAACAACTAAAAGCAAAACCACCCAACTCATTGCCATCAAGCTGGAGCTGACTCATAGCTGACCTTCCATCAGGTTTTCAGAGGCTATAAAGCACACACGAGGAGATTGCCTATCTTTCCCCTAGGGAGAAGCTTGTGGTTTGAACTGGCTTTCGGTGGGCAGTGAAACTCCTTACCCATTAGAATACCAGAGCACGTCAATTATTATTTTTTTTAATAGCAAAGAATTGTATCTTTAATTTTTTTCAATTTTAAATACAATTTTTGTTTTATACTGGTTTACTTAACAAAGTTTGTACACATTGTTTTTCACACCAGATCTTTCCCATTTTCTGTACCACTCTTCTCTCTACCAATCAAATTGTGCAACCCTATGATTACCTCCTGTTCATCCTCACCCCTCTGCTCCTACCTTCTCCCCCTTGGATCCTCATATACATTTTACTAGTTATCTTTCTATTTCTACAGTAATGGTCTTATACAGTATTTGTCCTTATCAGACTGAGCTAGTTCGCTTAGCATAATAGAGCACACCATTTTGTTGTTGCTGTTAGGTTCTGTTGATTTGACTCATAGTAAACCCTGTGAACAACCTTGTCCTATCCTGTGCCATCCTCATCATCTCTGACCCACTTGAGCCCATTGCTGTCATCACTGTGTCAGTCAATCTGGTTGAGGGTCTTCTCTTCTTTTGCTGACCTTTATTTCCAAGCATGAAGGACTGGGTATGACAGCACGGGGAGCTGGAGGATGGGATCATTATGATCACTGATATTTGGAAGTAAATTGCCAAGCTTCTCTTTTTTCTGGTGCATCATCATCTGGAGTCTCTGCTTAATCAGTTCAACACTGATGGAAATCACACTTCTGCCCATGCAGAAATCAAACTTGAGCTTCTTTGTGGGGGATGACAATTGTAACATGAACTACTTCTGCTCACAGTGGGTGTGTTGTTGCTAGGTGGTGTCAAGGTGACTCCCACTCAGAGCAACTCTATGAACAACAGTGTTGCCTTATCTGTGGCCATCTTAATGATCAACGACCACCTCCCTGTCACCCTCTCAATCCATCTCATTGAGGGTCTTCCTCTCTTTCACTGACCCTTCACGTTTCCAAGCGATATGTCGTGTTCCAAGAACTGACTCCTTTTGACAATATGCCCAAGGTGTGTGAGAGGAAGTTTCACTTTTCTTGCCTTTTAAAAGCACCCTGGTTGCACTTTCTCCAAGACAGACTCGTTCTTTAGTTTGTCCATGAAATACTCAAAGCTCTTCGTTAATACCACAATTTAAAGGGAGCACTCCCTCTGCATGTCTAACTGTCACATGCTTGGGGCAATATGATGGGTATCATCATCTATAATTGCAATGCTTGAAGAAAGCATTAAAATGTATGTGAAAGTAATAGAAGTGACATGTACAGAGGATAACTTCTGTCCTTATTTTATGATAAATGTTTTATCTGAGATAGATATTTTATGATAAATGTAGCAGACACCTGGCCTGAATGATTGCCTGGCCTTTATCAGGGGTCTGCATGGCAGGCAAGCTTTAAACTAGATGGGAAATAGACTTTCACCTCAGCAGGGGGGGGATACTATCTGTGTCAATCAGGTGGTATAAAACCAGAGGAAACTGGCCCTCTGTTATCAAGATAAGTTTAAAGCCAAGAGCTTTTGCTAGAAGGAAAAGAAATAAGGAATAGTGGAGACAAAGTTTGTGTTCTCCCCTGAGAACACATGTATCCTGGGAACTGTGCGCTGTGTGTCCAGGACACTGATGTGGACCCTTGTCAGGAACCAGAGAGTGGAGTAATCACCTTTGGCCTCAAGAATCTGACCAGCAGCACTAGTCTTTCTCAAGAACCTAGAGCATTTTGCATCTCCCTCTGATGTTCTCTTTACCTTTTTTTTTTTTTAAACGTGGAAGCATAATGAGTCCCAGTTGCTGAGAGAGAATTTTCTGTTACTGCAATAGTAAATTCTTAGTGGCTTCAACCCACATGGATTTATGATCTTATAGTTCTGCAGGTCAGAAGGTCAGGTTGGCTAAGCCGATTACTACGCTCTTGGTTTCACATGTTAAAAGCAGCTGCTGGGCTTTTATCAGTAGGTGCAGAAAGAAGCCTCTTCAAAACTCACTGATGTTGGCAGAATGCAGTCCTTGTGGTTCTGGTTGTGAGCCGAGGCTGCCCTGAGCCCCTTAAAGCCTCTGTCTGGTCCTTGCACGCAGGCTCTGCCATGGTAACTGGGTTTTTAGTTCACATTCGTTCTTTGATTTCTTCATCTTCTCCTGCTTGCAGCCAAAGAAAGTTTACTCTCTCACTCTTTACCTCCCCCCCCATCCCCCAAGTTCTAGTGCCATTGAGATGGAGCTCTGGTGGTCGAGTGGTAAGAAGCTGTGATGCAATCCCCAAGGCATATAGTTTGAATCCTCTAGCTGTTCCGCCAGAGAAAGATGGGCAATTTCTTCCTGTTCACTTAATTGCCTCTGAAAATCCACTAGAGGGTCAGTAATGGGTTGGTTCCAACTCGATAGCATACAAGAGTCTCACCACTGGGCTGAGTGGCAGCATCATGATAGATGGAGAAGAGACTGAGATTATTGACAGCTTTAGTTTGCTTGGCTCTACAATCAACACTCATTGGGAAAGTCTGCTGTCAGAGACCTCTCCAAGATACTGAGGAGCAATGATGTCAGTCTGGAGACTAAGGTGCGCCTAATACAGGCCATGGTCTTTGCCATTACTTCCTATGCATCAGAGAGCTGGACAATGACTAGGGAGGATAGAAGGAGAATTGGTGCCTTTGAGCTGTGATGCTGAAGAAGTGTATTGAATATACCATGGACTGCTAGGAGAACAAACAACTTCATCCTGGAGAGGGTGAAGCCAGGCTGGTCTTTGGAGGCAAGGATTCTGAAGCTCCATCTGACATACTTTGGACATGTTGCAAGGCAGGATCAGTCCTTGGAAAGGGACGTCATGCTTGGGAGGGTGGAGGGACAGCACAGGAGAGGAAGACACTCAATGAGGTAGATTGATTCCTTCTCTGGGGTCATGGGGATAGGTGTGTCAGAGACAATAAGTTTGACAAGGGATAGAGCGGGGTTTAGGGCTGTTGAACATAGGGATGTTATGAGTTGCAAACAACTCAATGGCACTTAACAACAACTAGGGAGAGGACAATGGCATGGACACCTGTCAGGATCTCCTTTCTACATACCTATTCAATCTGTGTGCTGGGAAAACAACCTGAGAAAATGGTCTTTGTGAAGAAGAGAGTGGTATCAAGATTGGTGAAAGATTTATCAATGACTTGCATTATGCAACTGACACAAACTTGCTTGCTGAAAGTAGAGAGGAGTTGAGGCACTTGCTGCAGAGGATCAAGGACTCAGTATTAAAAGACAAAAATCTTTCCCACTGGGCTAATGGGCAACATTATGATAGATGGAGAGAAGATTATAATTGTCAACAATTTCATCTTGCCTGGATCCACAATCACCACCATTGGTACCAGTGTCAGGGAAGACAAAATAGCATTGGGAAAGTCTTCTGTCATGGATGTCTCTGAAATTTTGAAGAGCAATGATGTCAGTATAAAGACTAAGGTGCACTTGATTCAAGCCATAGTCTTTCCAATCTCCTGCTATGTATCTGAGAGCTTAACAATGAATAAGAATGACAGAAGAATAATACTTGTCTTTGTGGTGTTGCAGAAGAGTGCTGAATGCCCCATGGACTGTTGCCAAAAGAACAAACAGATAAATCTTTGAGCAAGTGAAATCAATGTGCTCTTTGGAGGCAAGGATGGTGAAGTTTTGTCTTACACACACACTTAGGAGATGTTGCTAGGAAAGGCTATTCCTTGGAAAGGGACATTATGCTTGGAAATATGGAGGGTGAGCAATAGAGAGAAAGACCTTAAATGAGATGAATTGTCATGGTGACTGCAGCTCTGGGCTCAAGTGTGTTAGAGATGATGAGGATGGCACAGACTAAGACAGGGTTCAGATCTATTGTTCATATGGTCACTATGAGTCTTAATTGACTCAATGGCATTTAACAAGTACCGTTAGATTAGGACCATTGAGGTAACCTAGGATAATCTTCCTATTTTAAAATATAGATCTTAATTAAAGAGACCCTAGTGACCCATGGTTAAGCAATTAATTGAGGAATGAAAGGTATGACTTTGTAGAGAAGACCTGGAGGTGGGCTGCTAGAAAGATTGAAGTCTAAGACTCTATAGGACCCTTCTACTGTGATGTAGGCTCTCTGTGAACCAGAATCAAGTGGAAGTTACTCCACAACAAAAACCCTCATTAGCTGTGCTAAATCCTTTTGTTTTACCAGGGATGAGAGAATAGGCAACTTTGTGGTAAGGAATTGTGCTGTCAAAGGTAAGCAGTTAAAATCTATCAGTCACTCCATAAGGGGAAGATGCAATTTACTCTGAAAACATGCTGGAGGGTCAGCTGTGGGTTGGTTTTGAATCGATGGTATACAGCAACAATAACAAGAAGTCTATTGCAGAGCTGAAGTGCTTTCTTAACTCCAAGAGCTTCTATAAATATTATTCGTTAGGATTATCAGTGTGCTTGTGAATTTCCCCCTAGACTGTAAATACCTTGAAATTAGAAATTTGGTGTTTAAGGATAAGAAACTCAGCTCAATGTTGTCAGGTCATAACTGACTCAGAGTGGGTTTCTGAGGCTGTAAAAAGCATGAGAGGAGATTGCTTATCTTTCAAGGAACCCTTGGCTTTGAACTGGCAAAGAGATGCCACTTTCAGTTTAGCAGTACAAATCCCGACAGAGGACACCACGAGAGTCCTCTGTTTAAGGGTGTACTTTACATAAACCTGACCCTTTGACTAGGCAATAACCACCAGTTGCTGTTGAGTTGATCCTAGTTCATAATTACCTCATATATGTCAGAGTAGAACTAACTGTCACATTTCCAATGGCTGGTGTTTTCAGAAGTTTCAATGGCTGATTCCCCCCACCCCTCTCCAAGAAATTGATTACCAGCCTTTTACTTTGAGACAACTCAGGGTATATCTAAATTGCTAAACTTTTGGTTAGCACCCAAGTGTTGTATCTATTGGCACCACTGGGGACAGGCACTGGGGACAAGCTTCGTCTGACATACCTTGGACATGTTGCAAAGAGGGACCAGTCCTTGGAGAGGGCCAACACGCTGAGGAGGGTAGAGGGACATCACAAAAGAGAAAGACCCTCAATGAGATGGATTGGTTCAGTGACTGGGGTAATGGGGGTAGGTGTCACATCTCCAATGTGACAATAAGACTGACACAGGATAAAGCAGGGTTTAGGGCTATTGTGCATAGGGTCGCTACGGGTCACAGGCAACTTGACAGCATATAACAATAACAACAAGAGACAAGACCATGTCCATTTCTGGTGAATCTCAGTCAAGTTCATTTATGCATCTTTTTCAATATCTGCACATTAGACAATAAACCTCCTTGCTCCTTCCCACTTCAGTACTTTCCCCCCTACAGACTTCAATTTTCAACCCCCATCCCCAGCAAAGGGTCTTATGGAATTAAAGAACAAGTCATCCATCCCACTACAGGAGGGACTTGTCAGATTCTGGAGGAAGAGAAAAGCTGTCTATATTGTGTTGGGTAGTGGATTTATGAGTAGGTCAATAGGTATTGTATACTCTTTCCTTGTACACTAAAAAAAAAAACTAAAATCAGTGTATTATTTGTCAGAGTTAACGGAAGCATTTTGTCCATAACAGCCTTCTTGTCATTTTTAGGCTGAGCTTTATCTGCAACAAAGTGGTGGGAGGTCAGGAATGATTGTTGCAAAAATGCAGTAGGAGCTCTGGAAGCATAATCGATAGCATGTTGAACTGCTAACCAAAAGCTCGGATGGGGACTCCAGCTAAGAGAATTCACTTGCAGTTCCTGGGGAGAAATACTGTCTAAGATGTACAGTCTTCCAAACAGGTGCAGGCTCCTCCTGTCTTGATTCAAAGCAGGCGGCCGCCACCTGGTGGAGCAATGAAGATATTCGGGTCACTCTCTGCTGTCCCCTGCTGGTTCTGGTTTCTTTGGCAGAGGCTTTTCAGAACCTGCAAACAATGCCCTCAGACTGCAGAGCTTTGTGGGAGAAAATGTCTGCAGCCTTTCTTTTACTCGAATTTCCGAGTTCTGCGTTGTTTTCCCTCTGTTAGCAAAACTTTGCCTCATAGCAGCGATATGAAACAGAACATTTTACTTGGCTATGAGGTGTGACAGAAGGCTTACTTGGTCACTTCATTTTTTGGGCCTTAGTTTTCTGATCTGCTAGATGACAGTTTGAGCCCTAGATGTCCGACAGTTGATCTTATCATTAGAATTCACCTAGAGCTTAGCTGATGTCTTGAGACAGCACCTTTAGTGGAAGAGAGGCAGAGGAGTACAAGGAAGGAAAGCTGAGCTTAACTGGAAGGTCCCATCCAAAGGGCAAAAGGAGGCAATTCACAGAAGAAAGTGCATGAATGAAAACTGTTCCATTTTACTACTAAGAAAAGCATGCAAATCATTGCCATCCAGGAAGACATTTTTGGTTATCAATATAGTAAAGACAGGAAAAACCTGATGACACTCAACCGGCAATGGGAGGAAGATGGGCTTCCTCACACAGTACAGCAGGAATGGAAACAGCATTTCGTTGCTAACCAAAAGGCCATACGTCTCCCTCCAATGTTTCCAATCTGCCAGCCAGCCCCTCACAGGGAGAAATATGGGCAATCTTTGACTAAGGTTTACAGTCTTGGAAACCTGATAGATGGTCATTATGGGTCAGAATTGACCTGATGGAGGTGGTTTGGTTTGGTTTGATTTTAAATATTACAGAAAATGAAACCAGGATGTTCCTTAGATGCTTGGATGACGAAATTCCGTCTAGCAGAGTTTGGCAGTTCTTGGAAAAAGATAACCTGCTGGGTAAAACAAAGAGTCAGTAAATAAAAAAAACAAGACCCTCAATGTGATGGATTGACACAATGACTGCAGCTATGGGCTTGAGTGTGAAGGAGATCATGAGAATAGCAGAGGATAGAGACAGTTTTAGATGTGTTGTTCATAGGGTCAATATGGGCCCAAGTGAATTTGCCAGCACATAACAACAGCAACAACAACAACAACAACAACAACAACAACAAAAAACAACAACCCAAAAACAACAACATTCTTTGTGAACATTGCTATTTATAAAGGTAAAAATATTGGAAATAATATTTAACAAAAGGGAAATGGCTGAAATAGGCACAACAATTAAAAGGTAATGCTCTTAACGGCATGAGAACTATACAAAGACATAAACAAACTGAAAATAGCAGTGCATCATTGTTTAGGAACGTATGGGGATACACAGCACAGTTCATAGCGACCACTGCTACCTCACAGACTCTGTTCTCTGGGGGTTCCAATCCACCAATGGCTCAAAGGGAGTGATCTTATGCCATGATTTACAACCTTGGAAATCCAGTGGAAGGTTGTTACGAGTCACAAACTACTCGACGGCAGAATGAGTGAGTGATAAAATAGAAAATAACATACATATTTCTTTTGTGAAACGAAAAAAAATCCTCCTGCTCCTAAAAGCAGGATATAAAATATGTGTTTATAAAAAATGTAATATAAAAATGATTGCAAAACCATTGCAAGTAAAACATGTAAATTATGAAGCACATTAAAAAAATAGGTATTTAGAGTAAGAATTCAATTGTTACGTGTTTGCCTAGAAAGGTTAGCAGTTTTACAGTATTGAGTGGCAGTTTAGAAGGTGGCTTATGAATGATTTTTAATTCTGTTTTTCATATTTTCTGTAATGTTACCTTTGTATAAAAGGACACATTTCAATAAGGTCTCTGAATTGCTTTGGTTATTATTGAATGACAAAATACTTTCCTAAGATTCCTCCCAAGTGTCAATCTGGCACCCTGATGCCTCATTACTTTTGTAAATCGAAACTCTGGTTGTGCTAAATACAGCAGGTGATTTCCACTTTGTCATAGTGATTTGAATACCTGCTTTTCTCCACATATCCAATGCATTGTGACCCAGTGACCCAGGCTGGAAACCACACAGGAGGGACTTGCCCAGCATGTTCTCATGGAGGCTACCTTTCTAATGGCAGCACAACTCCTTACCAACAGAGTTTCCTCGCTTCTTGCCTGTCTTATTGAAATGTGTTTTTTAGGTTTTTCTTTTATTGGTGATTTTATTTAATGAATGAATGAATTAATTAATTTTTGTTTTCTCATACTAATTCTTTTTCATTATGTTTCATTCATATACATTGTGTTTTATACAAACTTTCATTTACACCGTGTTTCACTCAATCATTCAAATACTTTCTATTTTTTTAAATGAAAGTTTATAGAGAACTTGGATATCCATTCATTCATAGTTGCACGTTTTTCTCCCTGTCCACCCCCTACACCTCCAGTTCATGTTTCTCTGTGAGGAAAAAAAAATTCTTTCACTGGTGTATAATTCCCCACCCCCACCCCAGGCCACTTTACTATGCAGCTCTTTTTCTGGACTGTTATCGTGCAAATGGTTTTTAAGTGACCGAAGCATAAACAAGGAAAGTCCATTGCTAAGATGTGAGAGTCTCTTGCAGGATCTAAATCTACGGAAAATATGGCAGACGCCCCACAACACGGCCTAGGTCTCTTAACTGAAGCTCAGGGACTGCTGTGATTCTTCCTGACTTTGAAGGTCTTAGAATCTTTCTCTTTCTTTACAACCCCTGCATGTACTTTTAGGCTGTGCTCTGTCCTATAGGTCACTATGGGTTGGCATTGACTCAGTGACAAATGATTTGCATTTGTTTTCCTTCAAATGATTTTTTTAGCCTTAGCTTGACAAACCTGTCTGGACCAGTATGTTCAGTTAACTGAATGGAATCTTTGAGGTTCAATTAAAAATTTGAAGGCAAAAGAATCAGATCAAGTGCTCACCTTGTGATACCATCAACGGTGGCCATGGGGGTGTGGGACAATGCCTTGTGAAGAAGAGTCCCTGAAGAGACTGTGAAATGTGCTGCCTCTTCACAAGATGTGAGACACCTGAAGACGGTTGCCAACAAACCCTGTCTCCTGGTAGTCATACCCATGTGTGAGTCCTTTCCTGTGAGTGTGAGCTGGACTTATTTCTAATATAACAGGGCAAAAAAGAAAGCTTATAGTTTAGGAGATTATGTTGCAAAGAGACTGTGACTACTATTTTGCTTGCACTCTCTTGTTTTATCTGATGGAAGATAACTGCCATATTGTGAGAGAGGCTCACATGGCTATGGAGTATGTAGGGACCCTTCAGTCAGCAAGAACGTGAGTTCCCGAAAACAGTAGACCAAGAAGTATTCAACCTTGCCAACAACCAGGTGTGTGAACTTGGAAGTGAGTCTTCTCAGACTGGCCAATGACCCTGGGAGTGAAATTGGAAGCAGTTCAGCCACACCTTGAGTTCACTTCCACCACACCTTGGTTGAAGCCTGTGAGAGCTCCTAGGGCAGGACCCAGCTAAAGTACACTTGATTCTTGACCTACATGACCAGTGAGATAATAAAAGATTGTTTTGAGTTACTAAGTGCAGGGTAATTTGTTAAGTCGCAATAGATAACTAGTACACTAGACTACACATTCCTTGAAGTTAGGGATTTTTGGGTTACAAAGTCACTAAATATTAATCATTGAGTGGATGATGTCAGTTAATGTTCTAGAGATTTGAGATTCAAAGGAGAACTAAGGCTAGATCTTCCTCCTTGAGGGTCTAGTGATGAAGACAGGGATCTGCAGGAGCTCTCAGGTGGATCTGGCTGGAGTTGGGGGTGGAGGGTGGGGAGAGGGAAATATTCTTGGTCAAGGTGATACATGAACACAAGGTCTTGAAGGACAGAAGATGCTAGACTGGAACAGGGCCAGACACCCAGGCTGGAGGCAGGGAGGTGGGCGAGCCTCACAATGACCAGCATGGAGCCTTGCTCTGCACTGGCTCTCACAGGATGCTGTGGACAGATTGCAGTGACAAGCTGAAGAAACTTGTAGCTCTATTTTCCTGTCCCTAGGATGAGATGATTTCAAGTAAGATGCAAAGGAAAAGCAACAGAGTATTGGAAGAAAATAGCAGAATCATATATTTTTTTAGTAAAGAAACTAACCTTTATTAATTGGTTCACTATGTAAGTGATGTACATATTTTTGCATTAGTGGTGGTTTGTTCAAACATTTTAAAAAACTCTTTTATCTTTGTATATATACTTGCTTCCAAGATTTTAAATAAGGCTTTTTGTTTGTTTTTAGATTTCCCCTACATTTTATTGACCGTAATGATATTACATACCCATCCTAAAGCAATCACTGGAATAAATAAGGTTATTTTTAGAAGTTTCTAGTTCAGGTTTAGGTAAATGAAGGGCTTTTATGAATAGCCTACATTGCCTAGACGCAATGTATACTGTAAACACAGTCTAAAGTAAAATGGGGGGAAGAATATTTTTTATATTTGTTTTTTATTATTAATTTCAATGGAAATTTACAGAGACTTTGGACTTCCATTCATTCATTGTTGTGCTTTTCTCCCTTCCCAACCCTCCCCCCAGTACACTGCCCTCTGGAAAAGTAAAAGAAAAATTCTTTCATTGTTTTACAATCCCTCCCCCCAAGTCCACTCCACTATGCAGCCTTTACTCTGGACTCCCATCATGACAAAAATACCTAACACATATCCCTTTTAAACAGTTTTCTCCCTCATCAATTTTAATGCAGTATACATTATTTAACCCATCTTTCTCAGCCTCCCCCCAACCCTGATGTCAGTCCTATTTTACAACAGTGGCACCATGCAGTATTTGTCCTTTTGTGACTGAGATATTTCACTCAGCGTAATGTCCTCCAGGTTCACCCGTTTTGAATAATATTGCATGAGTTCCTTGTTTTTCAATGCTGTGTAGTATTCCATTGTGTGACTATACCATAGCTTCTCTATCCATTTGTTTGTTGATGGGCACTTAGGTTGTTTTCAGCTCCTTGCTATTATGAACAAAACCGTAATATAAAATGGATGTGCATATATCTGCTTGGATGTCAGTTATGGTCTCTTTGGGGTATATTCCCAGTAGTGGAATTGCTGCGTCAAATGGTATTTCTATTTTCAACTTTTTGAGAAAGTTCCACAGTGCCTTCCATAATGGTTGCACCATTTGACACTTCCACCAACAGAGAATAAGGGTTCCAGTTTCTCCACAACCTCGCTAGCATTTGTTGCTTGCTGTTCTGTTAAATTTTGCTATTCTGACTGGGGTGAGATGATATCTCACAGTTGTCTTGATTTGCATCTCTCTTAGAGCTAGGGATTTTGAACATTTCTTCATGTGCTTGTTCGCCATCTGAATGTCTTCTTTGGTGAAGTGTCTATTCATATCCTGTGCCCATTTTTCAATTCGATTATTTACCTTTATTGGTGCTCAAGTATTTTATAAATTCTAGATATAAGTCCCTTATCTGGCATGTCATTACCAAATACTTTTTCCCAGTCTGTGGCTTCCTATTTTCCCCTGTTGGAAAAGTTTTTGGATGTGCATAGGGATTAGATTCTTAGAAGGTTCCATTCATCTATTTTATCTTCTCCTAGTCGTAGATTTTTCAGGATACTTGGAAGACTGTTGATGTTGTGGATTAGGACTTCTAGTATTCTTCCAAGCTTTTCTTTAATGAAGTTTATAGTCCTTGGTTTTAGTCCTAGGTCCATGATCCACCTTGAGATGGTTTTTGTATATGGAATGAGGTTTGGATCTTGCTTGAGTCTTATGCAGATAGTTTTCCACTTTTGCCAACACCATTTGTTAAAAAGGCCGTCATTTCCCCACTTAACTGATTTCATCTCCTTGTAAAAAATCAGTTGACCATAGGTAGATGGGCTGATTTCTGGGTTCTAAATTGTATTCTATTGATCTATGTGTCTGTTATTGTACCAAGTACCATACTGTCTTAACCACCATGGCAGTGTAGTAGGATTTTTAATCAGAGAGTGAGATGCCTCCCATCTTTCTTCTATTTTTAAGGAGTATTTTGCTTATTTGGGGCTTCTTTACATTCCAAATGTCTTTTCTATCTCGTTGAAGAATGGGATTTGTATTGGGATTGCATTAAACATGTAAGTTGCCTTTGGTAGAATTGCCATTTTCACAATATTGAGTCTTCCTATCCATGAGCAAGGGATATTCTTCCACTTCGCCTGGTCTCTTTTTGTTTCCTGTAGTAATGTTTTGTAATTTTCTTTGGGAAGCATCTTTCTAAAGACAGTCTTAGAAACCCTGACCAAGCAAGTTAAGAGTTTTGATTTCTCTGGTAGCAAGGCTGACACATGTCTGGCTACTAGGCCACCATTCACTGGTAGAGCTAAGACAACAGGGCAAAGACCTCCAAAAATGAGATCAACCAATACATCCTGGGTTACAGTACCGGATTTACAGCTCAAACAAGCTTTACTCAAAGGTAAGCTTACATAATCTTTTTACTGATGTTTTTAGGTGCTGTCAAGTCAGCTTTAACTCATACCTCATGATCCAACATGTAACAGAATGAGACGTCATTCAGTCCTGTAACACCCTCATCACCTTCGCTGTGCTTGAACCCATTCATTGTTACAGTCACCATGCCAACCCACCTCAACAAGGGTCTCCCTCTTTTTCACTGACTCTTTGCTTTAGAAAGCATCATCTCTTTCTTTCCTGGAACTGGCCCCTTCCTTGGAGGAAAGAATTCTGAAGCTTCATCTGACATACTTTGGACATGTTGTGAGGAAGGACCAGTCCTTGGAGAGGGATGCTTAGGAGGGTGGAGGGACAGCGCAGGAGGGGAAGATCCTTGATGAAATGGATTGATTCAGTCACTGGGGGTAGGTGTGTTGGAGACACTGAAATTGGCAAGGGATAGAGCAGAGTTTAGGGCTGTTGTACATAGGGTACCTATGAGTCACAGGCAGCTCAACGGCACATAACAACAACAATAACATGCCTAAAGTTCATAGGATGAAATCTCACTGTCCTCACATAAGGCACCTTCTAGCTGTACTCCTTCCTAGATGATTTTGCTAGTGCCTTTAACAGTCAGTCCTTGATATATTCAGCATTTTTCATCAACATCGCAATTCAAGGACACCAGTGATGCTTTGTTTATTGTCCATTTTTTTTTCCACATGCATTTGAGGTGATTCAAAACACTTCAGCTTGAGTTAGGTGCATCTTAGTCCTCAAAGTGGCATCTTTGCTTTTTTTCCCTGTATGTTTATCACTTTAAAGAGATCTTTTGTAGCTGACCTGCCTATATTGTGTTAGGCTGTTTGACTTCTTGACTGCCACTTCCATGGGTCTTGATTGTGCATCCCAGTAAAACGAAACCCTTGATAACGTCAATCATTTCTCTATCATGATGTGGTTTGTGGTGCAGTTGTGAGGGTTTTTAATTTTCTTTATGTTACAATGTGACCCACACTGACAGTATCATTAGTAAGTGCTTTGATCTTTATATTTTTTGTGATGTTGATGAAAGTTTAGAGAGGTTGGGTTTTCATTCATCCACTGTTGCACGTTTTCTCCCTCCTCTAGTCCACTTTGTGATGCACCTCTTGCTCCAGATTGTTGTCACACATTCAGTGTCTAACCATACATTCCTCTCTGACAGATCTTCCCCTCATCTGTTCCAGTGCGGTGGTCATTATCTAGCCACTCTTCTCCTATTTCCCATCCCCACATGTCAGTCCTATTTTATAACAGCTATGTTATTCATTTTCTCCTCGAGTTTCTTTAGAAAGTGCTTCCTTACTTTCAGCAGGAAAGATTGTGTCATGTGGTTGCAGGTTATTGTTGGTTCTTCCTCCAATCCTGACACCACATCCTCCTTTATCTAGTTCAGCTTCTTGAATTACTTGTTGAATGTATACAGCGAGTAAATATGGTGATGAAAGGATACACCTCAGACATATATCTTTCTTGAATTGAAACCATAAATGATCCCCGTTTCCATGATAATAACTGCTTCTTACTTTACATACAGGTTTTGCACAAGCACAATTAAGTGTTTGGAATTCTCACTATCCGTTAACTGTTGTGTGTTACCATCCACACTCGGGCATTTTTACTGATACATGTGTAATCAGGGAAGACTGGAACCCACTTGGCTGTAGCTCCAGGCAACACTTGCCCTAGATGTCTCAGAACCTAAGAGGCCAAATTGTCAGCTGTCACTGGTGGATGAAAAGGCAGAGAGGGTGCTCTGGACTGACGGAGTTGCTCAGGCACCTAAGCTCCCCAGGCATCTGCCCATCAGGAGCCTCTGTTTAATTGGCTTCTTTTGTGATGTACACACATTTACTTCCCAGCAGCACCTCCAAAGAATGTATGCTGCTTTTGTGGTTGCTTGGAAGAGGCCTCTCTCCAGTCCCTCTCTATGTGGAGTGGCATACTGCGTGGTAACGCAGACTTCCACAGACGTTTTTCCTTCAGACTTTCATAGACCCAGGCCATAGCTCATTATATAAAAACTGGACATGTGGTCATGATAACAACAGTAACACCCACTTTGGCATGAGCCTTTAACAAATCTCTTTCAGTAATGCTTTTTGTGTGATTTTTTTTTATTAGCTCTGAATTTTTAATTCTGTATTTTCTTTATAAATATACATATAACATTCACTGATGAAAAAATTAGCATTGATTTATTACTTAGAATCCTCAAACATCTTTCAAGCTTAAATAATTGAATCAATAATGTCTTTTAATAGCAAAAGGTTTAGTTAAAAATGAAATGTTGCATTTAGTATATAACTTTTTAAAATTGATTTGCTTACAAAGTTTGTATACATTGTGTCTCACAATATTCTTTATTCATATTGTGTTTCATATGATCATTCACATGCTTTTATAATCATTCACATATGTTTTATAAAATTAAACACCATTGTACCTTGCCCATCATTATGCTGTCTTTTTTCCAGAGATACTTCCCATTTCCTTCCCCCCACCAAACTGTGCAATCCTGTGATAACACACCTACCCATCCTCAGCCGGGAATTCCTCTCCTTGAGTTCCCATAAATGTTTTACTAGTTATCCTTCTATTTTTACATTAATGGTTTTATTAGTATTTGTCCTTATGAGACTGCATTAATTCATTCAGACTAATGCTGTCCAGCCTCTCCCAAGTGTTTTCGAAATTGTTACTCCTGAGTGCTGCGGAGTATTGCATTGTGTGAATATATCATTTCTCAGTCCATTTGGGTGTAGTTGAAATTTGGGCTGTTTCCATGTTCTTGCTATGGTGAATAACATTGCTATGAGCATTGGTGTAAAAATCTTTGTGTCTCAGTTCTAATTTCTGTAAAGTATGTATTTAGTACCGGAGTTTCCATGTTCAGCTTTTTGAGGAAATGCCAAATGCTTTCTAGATTTTACAACCCCACCGTGTATAAATTTCAGAACCATCTCAGGAACAGGTTTGAGGCCTTGAATACTAATGAGCAAAGACCAGATGAGTTGTGGGAGGATATCAAAGGTATCATCTAGGAAGAGTGCAAACGGTCATTACAAAGACAGAAGAGGAAGAAAAGACCAAAGTGTATGTCTGAAGAGACTCTGAAAATTGCACAGGAGTGCAGATGGAAGAATTCAAGATACCAAAGAGTTCAATAGGAGATTTCAAAAGGCAGCACGGGATGACAAAGTAAAATAATACAAAAAAAATGTGCAAGGAATTGGAGTCAGAAAATCAAAAGGGCTGAACTCGCTCAGCATTTCTTAAGCTCAAGGAACTGAAGAACAAATCCAAACCTCAAGTTGCTATAATCAAGGATGCTTTTGGCAGAATATTAAATGATCCAGGAAGTATTAAAAGAAGATGAAAAGAATATACTGAGTCGCTGTATCAAAAGGAATTAGCAGACACAGAAGAATTTCATGAAACAACATATGAGCAAGAGCCTATGATGATGAAGGAAGAAGTTCAGGCTGCTTTGAAGGAAATAGCAAAAAATAAGGCCCCAGGAATAGATGGTATACCAATTGACATATTTCAGCTAACAGATGCTGCCCTGGACGTGCTCACCAAGTTGTGCCAAGAAATCTGGAGAACAACCACTTGGCCAACTGACTAGAAGAGATCTATATTTGTTCACATCCCAATGAAGGGTGACCCAACAGAGTGTGGAAACTATAGAACAATCTCATTGATTTCACAGACAAGCGAGATTCTAATGAAGATTATCCAAAAACGACTGGAACAGCACGTTAGCAGAGAACTGCCAGAAGTCCAGGCTGGGTTTAGAAGGAGTTGTGGTACTAGGGATATTGTAGCTAATGTTAGACGGATCTTAGCTGAAAGTAGGGAATACCAGAAGAATGTCTTATCTGTGTTTCATTGATTATGCAAAGGCGTTTGACTGTGTGGACCATAACAAACTGTGGCTGACTCTGAGAAGCATGGGAATCCCAGAACACTTGATTGTGCTAATAAGAAACCTATACTTGAACCAAGAGGCAGTTGTCAGAACAGAGCAAGGAAACACTGCATGGTTCAAAATTGGGAAGGGTGTATGCCAGGGATGTGTCCTGTCTCCATAGCTTTTCAACCTGTATGCAGAACAGATTATCTTGGAGGCTGGGCTCTATGAGGAGAAGTGTGGTGTCAGGATTGGTGGAAGATTCATCAACACTCTGCGTTATGCAAATGGCACAACCCTGCTTGCTGAAACTGAGGAGGACCTGAAGCGCTTGCTGCTGAGGGTCAAGGACTGCAGCCTCCAATATGGATTGAGGCTCAATGTCAAGAAGACAAAGATTCTCAACACTGGACCAATTGGGAGCATGAGGATGGGTGGTGAAGAGATTGAGATTGTTCATAGCTTTAGTTTGCTTGGCTCTACAGTCAACACTCTCGGCACCAGTGGCCAGGAAATTAAAAGACATATTGCCATGGGAAAGTCTGCTGTTAGGGACCTCTCCAAAGTACTGAAGAGCAATGGTGTGTCTCTGGAGACTAAGGCACGTCTGATACATGCCATAGTCTTTGCTATCACTTGTTATGCATCAGAGAGTTGGACAATGACCAAGGAGGATAGAAGGAGAATTGATGCCTTTGAGCTGTGGTGCTGGAGAAGAGTATTGAGAATACCATGGACTACTGGGAAAACAAACAGATTCATTCTGGAAAGAGTTAAACCGGGCAGTTCTTTGGAGGCAAGGATTCTGAGGCTCCGTCTAACATACTTTGGACTTGCTGTAAGGAGGGACCAGTCCTTGGAGAGGGACATCATGCTTGGTAGGGTGGAGGGACGGCGCCAGAGGGGAAAGCCCTCTATGAGGTGCATTGATTCAGTGACTGGGATAATCAGGATGGGTGTGTTGGAGACAGTACGATTAGCACAGGACAGAGCAGAGTTTAGGGCTGTTGTACATAGGGTAACTATGAGTCCAAGCGACTCTATGGCACATAACAACAACAACAACAACAACAACAACAACCGTGTATGAGAGTTCCCACCTCTCCACATCCTCTCCAACATTTATTTCTTGTTGTCCTACTAAACTTTGCCACTGCTACTGGTGTGAGATGGTATCTCATTGTGGTTTTGATTTGTATCTCTCTTACTGCCAATGATTTTGAGCATTTCTTCATGGTGTCTGTTGGCTACCTGAATGTCTTTCTCTGTGAAAATTCCTTCCGTGTCATTTTCCCATTTTGTAATTGGGTTATCATTTTTTTTCTTCTGGAGGTCTAGGAATATTCTGTCAACTTTTGTTATGAGACCCTTGTCTGAAATACTATTGTCAAATGTTTGTGCCAAGTTGGTAGGCTTTTTTTTCACCCTGTTGGAAAAAAGTTTTTGATGAGCATAAAGATTTAATCTTTAGAAAGTCCTAATTAATCAGCTTTATCCTCTCAAGATTGTGCATTTCTGGCTTTATGTGGCAGTCTCTTTATACCATAGGCTAGACCTTCTAAGCTTGATCACAGTTTGCCTCTTATGAACTACATGGTTTTGGGTTTAACTTCCAGGCTTCAAATCCACTTTGAGTTGATTTTTGTGTATGGTGTGAAATATGGATCCTGTTTCAGCTTTATGCAGGTAACAGTTCAGTTTTGCCAGCACCATTATTGAAGAGGTTGTCATTTCCTCATTTGATAGGTTTTGTTTCCCTTGTGAATATCAGTTGATCATAAATGTTGCTGTTGTTATGTGCCGTCGAGTCGTTTGCAACTCATAGCGACCCTATGTACAACAGCCCTAA